>NW_019392671.1:540887-962208 GCF_000648675.2 Cimex lectularius | reverse complement strand
TAATCGCTAGGTTTTGCCATGGAGAATTATAAAAGTTCAAGATAATCCTTTTATAATTCTCCATGCCAAAAATTCGTGATTACAATAGATAAAATAATTAAAACAGTATTTATTAATATAAGATTTAGTTGTGTTATAATTCCCGCTTTTTGCACATTCAAAATTGAGCGACGTTAAAAATCAGCTTCTCATTGGAACGTTGCGTGTGGCGGGGGATCGGCGTGTTCACTCTTACAATTTATGTCGCGAGAGTGGTTGTAAATTCCTTCTATCTGATGATGAGCTATAAGCTTGAAATCCGCATCATTGAAAACAACTAACTGTGAGTAGGACCTATCTTTTTATAAAGAAAGATGGATTTTTGTTTCATTGTTTTTTCTTTATTTTCATTTATTTGTATTAAAAAAACCTCCAGGGGGTTCATGAGTTATAAATTTAAAACCTTTTTTTTCTTTATATTCTAGTATGGCCTGTCAGGTTTAGGCTTTCTGCCATCTTCAGTGTTGGCCGGTCATCTATATGCCAGTTAATAAAATCCCGCTAATTCATAGAGCTTTTACGTTAATACGTACGATTTATGATAGAAGTTTAGCCTTGCCCAAAGATGATCTATTGACAAGAATGAGTAGTCCGAAAGAGCGAGGTCGATGTTATACCGAATTAAAATGTCGATTAATTCAGTAATTTTCTGAGGTGTCGGACATGAAATGACCTTGCATTCTCTTGCTCTACAACGTTTGCATTTTAGCAAAATCTGGGCGTTTTTCTGCCAGAACGGCGTTTTGAGTTTATCGCGCCTTTCCATTAGAAACTAATGGCCCAGTTGGTTGTCCACGGCATAACCCAAACCTTTTTGGATTAAGTCCGATTTTTTTGTAAATTTCCTCCTTCTCGTTCTAGGAGTGACATCCAAGCATGAAGTGCCTGATTTTTAACATTGCTTTCAAAGCTTTATTTTTTTTCTAGCGAACTAGTAGCAAGACATCGTTCATTCAAGTTCAACGAACAAAGCGTCCCCTTTCACCGACACAGTGGAACGGCTTAATTAGTGGTGACAGGTTTAATGTAAACCAATCATCAAACCGATATTCATCCATCAAAGTTACGTAAGAAAGAAGTTGGACTGAAAATACATCGAAGAGTCCCTTCCCTTGCATTATAGTAAAAACTGTCGCTTGTTATGTATTTAACATTTATTATATAATATATTTATAATCAGACAGCAAGATTGTTTTTCTGCCAGCTAAACACCATAAGGAATAATACCACAACCATCAAACCAGAAGGAAAGGCAGATCAGGACGGTTAAAGTCTACCAGCTACAAGAACAGCATTTGTCAGATATTTCATCGGTATCTGAGGGTGATTTCCCTGTAGTTTTGTCTCCTCCCATCCTCTGACAGCTGAAATACACAAGAATAAGCAGACCTGGATGATCAGCGACTGTCAGCCACGAGAAAAGCTTTTGTGAGTTAGTTTGTCAAGGTCTGCGGGTGATTTACCTGCAGTCTTGTCTTCTCCCATTTTCTAACAGACCAAACCGGGAGAAACCTACCAGGATTGGTCAAAGGTGACCTACCATAACAGAGGTATATAGGTAATTTACCTGTAATCTTGTCGCACGAACATCTGACAGACAAATCCATAAGGACAGAGTTTGTCAGATCTCTATCATCAGGCTATCCTTAAGGATTTGGTCTGTCAGTTGTTCGAAGACCAAATTAGAATGTTTATCATCTAGACATGACATAAAAAATCCAGTTCTTTCTGAGTTTGAATTCAGGCAGTATGACTGACAGTTGGATGTAAAATTATAGCCAAACCTGTCATACACATTATCATTATCAGGAAAAAAGGATAATTAATTGGTCAAATTAAACGTTGGAATGTGCGTGTACCAAACATTCGTATGCCGGGTAATTCGTGTTATTCCAGGCCGGTCATAATTCCTTCCTATTGGACAATAAAGGGAAACAACTCCCCCCCCCCCTGTACGACCGAGGGTTTTTTAAAGAAATATAATTTTCTCTGTAGAACGTGGACGGACCGTATAAGTACACAATTAATCCTCGGTATAGGCTCATTTATTTTTTCCTCTCTTCAAACCCACTGAGTGCGTGGGATCATATCGACTTAATTACTCCCTAAAACTTTATCCTTTAATTAATTAATGTTATCCGTAGTTTTATGGTTTTACTTAATCACTTAGCTTTTTAATACAATAAAAATTTACTTTAGAAAGTGAGAAATCGTAGAAATTTCCCATGGATTGGTTCTATTTCTAATTCAGTTCATTAACACTCGGAAATTTTTGTTTTGTTTTTTGTGTTCGTATTTTTTGTGGACTTTTATATCTTTCTGGATTCCGGGCTCTAGTGATTTTCATGCAGTGGGAGGTGCAGTCGGGCTCGAAATCATTTCCAGGTGAAACAAATAAACGAGGAAGGGGGGAAAAAAAGTAACGCTATCTTTTGGATTAAGTCGACCAGAGCTGTGGTGCCTATTGCAAGAACAATTTTTATGGGTTCGGAATGAAAACTTTCCAAGCCAATTATCTCAGTGTGGATCGGACTCTTTTATCTTCCAATTACTTCGAATACCGAAATACTATTAGGTCGGTTTCCTTCCTTTTATCCGATTCATTAACGGGGTTTTTTCTCTCTCACTCCGAGGTTGATTGATTAAGCAGCTAATGTATCGGGGGCAGAGGGTTCGGGGATTCGTCCCGATTTATTAGATAGGAGCTTCACCGAGTGGGTGGAGCACTGCACGATGTAATAACAGAATACCATCGACCGACCCAGCCCTCCATACTACGTACTCCTTCATTCGTTTCATTATCTCCTTCTCTTATCTCCCTCTTTTTCACCCGCTCCTTTCTTGTTTTTAACTCGACCACCGACGGATGGCGTTTCTCCTCCGCACAACCCGCAACACTCGCCCGTTGTGTTTGCACAATTGGAACACTACTCATTAGTCGTCGACAGTCACCGTGGAGTGTGAATAGTTTGAAAGTATAACTTAGCTGTTCGTACAAATTCTGCGCAGCCCAACAGTCAAAGAATTCTTGTATGACTGCCCTTTTTAAGCCTTATGTGCAGAACAGACATCTCCAAACTGCAGGTTATAAACCTATATCGGAACACCTATGCTGCAAAGCAACTAGAGCACTGGACCTGAGGACTCTATCTGACTTTATAGACTTGTCGCCCTAGAAAATTTCCACAAACTGCGCAAGGGGCAATAAGCTACATAAATCAAATAAAGGTAAAATAATTATAAATAAGACTAGTAAAGAAGCTACCCAGTGACTTATAAATCATAAGTTTAATCAGCCGCACTCCCTTAAAGCATTGCTGTGTTTTTAGTCTTCGAGGAGGATTATTATATAGAGACCAGGAAAGAAGTTGTTAAACGTAAGGATTAAAGCGAGATTGGCAGTAGCGCTGTGTCCTGAGTACCCAGGAACATTATTGTAACAAGTCCCCATTGTAACCCCAGACGCATGTTGACTTCACCTCCCACAAGCTTAAAGTTTTGGGTGTTGCCTTGACTTTCAGAGATAAAGTGTTTACGTGTTCCAAGCTTACAATTAGTTATTTCTCGTGCGCATAATTTCTGACTGGAAACGGTAGAATTATAGTCAGTTTAGATTTCACCAGAAAGAATTGGCCTTAATGGTCCTTTGGTCTAGTCTCCTTTTTTGGTATAATTACTCAGCAATTGTTAAAACCAAATAAAGATCTTCCTATAAGTTCTTGTTGAATAAAATCGTTTCGAAGCTATATTCCTTCGTTGTCCTCATGCATTCGTCAAATTATCTATATGCGTATAAGCGGAGATGAAGGAATATCCAGTATAATCACCCTACTTGAATGAAAAATATGTAAATAAGGGGGAACGTATTTAAGAATGAGTGATGGAGTGAGTGTATTTATGTTAACACTGCATGCGTTACGGGCTGACTTGATTGGTAATAGACCCATGAGCCTAAACTTCGACCTATGATACAGATAAGACCAAGATTTGTCCCCGGTCCACTAAATTACCGAAATGGGTGATTCCCGTGGCTTGACAAGAGATGTCATATGGACGGAGATGTACTCAAGTGCATATATGGGCAGAATTGATCCTACATAAATTTAAAAAAATGTATTTATCTATGACATAATAAATATTTGTCCAGGTGCGACAATCTGTCCTTGTTTACTTACTTGTATTAGCATTTGTTTCGTTGGTAACAAGCGAATTAGTGCAGTTAACTCATTTTATAATAATCGTGGTTTTTAATAAACTTGAGCATACGAGAATAATTTTACATGTATTGGAGCGATAATCAGCAAATGCAGGAACTTATGTGGAAAACTGGCTGCATGTTGGTGCATAAAACTTTCGACTTTCGGACTTTCGAGGAACAAGATAAGCGAAAAGATTTATTCAGGCATATCCTGGCTTTATCCCTCGTTCCGAAGGAAATATTTCCTAGGCTTCTTCCTTTACCAATCCATAAACTGCCATAGACCTCACTATATTTTCCATCTACTTTAATTCAAATGTCTTAAGACCCGCTCGTTTCACAATGACCTATATCTCTCTCGTCAAAAAACCTCCATAATTGAGCAGTCCTTCCTAGCTGGAGCCACAAATCTCTGGAATTCTCTTCCTTTGCCAGTCCACAAAGTCTCCCTTACCTCCTTTAAATACCTCCGTACCAAAAAGTATTTTCTCTCTCTCTCTATTCACAAATAATAGAGAGTCGGAAAAATTGTCTTATAATTTTTTTTTTTTTGGTCTTACCCATCTGTTCACGTTTTTCCTCACGTCGAGAAATAGTCCTAATGGCCAATTAAGTCAATGCAAAGGATTATGCATTGCCTTGTTTAATGACATTGATTTAAAAACGCGCTTAATATCAATTTCGATGCACAATTAGCCAAATTACAAGTCTGTTCTTACACGGGCAAAACATTCAGCATGGGCCTATTATTAAACACGGGAGTAAATGCATTTCGTCAGGGTTTCGTTATTATCTATGTTAGACATTAATCTTTTTAAGCCCTACCAATAATGAACCAATTAAAGGAAAACGTTCTTTTTTTGTACTTCAATAAATGCAGCTCACTGCATATGTCTTTTGAGAGAATGATTTGCAAAGTTGAAAGGAATTCGCCTACTGCAATTATCCTTTTAACGGATATTCACTTTATAATTTTTTAGAATTGTTTATAATCACGGGTTGCTCAATTATAAGTACAGCTGAATGTCAGAGCGAAGGCCATATACTGAAAAAAATAATTAGCCCTTAGGTATTAGTCTGTTTAACTTTATAAGTCAACAATACTTTATAAAGTCTCAAAGCGTATTAAAAAAATTAAACCAATGGTTGAAAGTTTGTAAAAATGTATCAGAACTATAGAAAATTCATCGCCATCCAGGGCAGACCCTGCCATCGTGCGATTGGTGAATGGTGCGCAAGGCCTAAGTCGTATCACCACTGTTCAACAGTGCCATAACGTTTAGGACAACACGCATCCTCCCTTGAGAAGAAATAACCTGATCAGGAGTCGAACAGGCTTTCGATCGAGTCTGGCATCTGGGTTTGCTCTAGAAAAACAAAGGGTATCCTACCCTCCACTCACGTCCTCATTCTTAAGTCCGCCGACAGATACTTTACAATATGGGTCGGATCCTCACATTCTTGTTGTACAGATGCAGGTACAGCACACAAATGCCTTCTTAGGCGACAGGGTCCAGCCAGATTTATCAAAATCTTCAATTTTAGTTACACTCGACCTAAATAGTTCCTTTGTGTTCCTTTAATTTTGTTAGAACTCACTAGTAAGTTTTTGGCTATTGGTCAAGTTCCATGCTTCTTTTAAGCACTGCTTGTGGTTGTTCCTGGATATGCCTTTTTAGGCTACAGTGTCCAATCAAGAGAGAACTAGAATCCTGGTTCCTGCGGTCACCCTACGAAGGAGGGATTCTTCGGTGAGTTTGACGTTAAATTTCTTCGACTGCTTGATCTGTTGGGTGTTGATCCGCTAGGATTTTGACTACTTAATCATTCCTTTCTTGTAACAAATTGCTAGGCTACAGTAGGTTTATTAACCGGAAGTATTCATACATACTGGCTCCACTCAACAGTATGTTCTGACTGCCCCATAACACAACCTTTATTCACTCCCACTATGAGTCAACACCAGACGAATTTCGACTTCACCTCACATGAGTGCTGCCTGACATTATCAGCGCAGAATTCAATATCAATAATTTCCGAATGAAATACCGTAGGGTATCTGCCCAGATTTATAGTCAGTTCAGTCGAATAGAGGCCAGGAAGAAAGTTGTAGCACGTTAGGATTAGTGTAGAATTGGAGGTTGGTAGTCCTGTGTCCGGGAACCCTAGTACATTATTGTCACAGACTCTAGAGGTTCCATGTTACTCCACATTTTAATTTAACCTCACACAGAATTAAAACTTTAGGTGCTGCCTGTCTTTCAGAGATAAAGCTTTAAATAGTTCCAAGCTTTGTTATTTCGGGGGCAGTGTTCAATTGGTATAATTTCAGACTAGGAACGGTAGTCCAGGTTTATAATCAGTTTAGATTTCATAAGGGAGAATTGATCTGAATGGCCCTTTGGTCTAGTCTCCTTTTTTTGTATAATTACTCTGAACTTGCTAAAGTTAGATTAAAGTGTTGTAGTATCTGTTGACGTACCTAACATGCGTTAGTCTGTAACTATTCCCTCTCCTTTAACTGTTAATATGGCCTATCAAAGGATGGGTGTCCATGTAAGAGCCTGTGAGCAGTTGCTATAGTTTCTCCTTGAATGAAATCATTCCAAACCTTCAGTCCTGCGTTGTCAACATGGATCCGATGGCAGTTAAGTTTGTCTTTGAGTGTTATTGCTTGATATATCCTACAAGTTCTTGGTCCTCCACACTTCCAGTGTATAATAGGGTTCTTTTGATGTTCGAGCTTTTGACACAGAGCCTTCTGCTACCGCAGACAATCTTGAAGATATTATTTCCTAGGTACTGATTCCAATATCTATAATCTCCGACTGAAACATTATAGATTATCTACCCAGGTTTATAGTCAGTAAAAGTAGATGAGCCGTGGTACCAGTGTACCACCTAAAGTGTACCAGAAAGAGCTTAGCGATCCTTACGTCTTGTTCTTAAATTTGGGAGCTGTAAGGTCAGCTTAACCTTCCCTAACTTTAGCTGTTAACATGGTCAACCTGCCTGCGTATTGCTGTCCATGTAAGAGCCTGTGAGCATTTCCTATAGCTTCCCCTTGAATCGTACCAAAGCTGCAGTCGTGCATTGTGCTCATGGCTCAAATAACAATTAAGTTTGCCTTTGAGTGGTATTTACTAGCTTGATTTAGCCTGCGGAGCCTTCTGTGTCCCCAGGCAATCTTGAAGATATTATTTTATTTATATTACTCTAGGAATCTAGGATCGTTTAGGCTCTGAGGTAGATGGTTTTGTGGACGACTCTGATGTATAAAATACGTGATCAAATGGATTATCGTAGAATATTTCTGGCAGCCCAATTCGATGGAAAATGAAAACATTTTCAACTATTTAAGATCCAAATGAAAATTGTTTAAACTTTTAAATAATTATGTTAACACTGAAGGTTATTTTGTTTTGGAATCCATGAGGAAATGAGTGAATTAGAAGGAGAATCAAAGGTAAATTTTATATTGTTTTACCAACTTGTCGTTGGAATGCACTTCTGTCAAAGATTCTATTTCAAGTGGCTGGACCAGTTGACAGATTTACAATAGCACCATTAAAGCCAGTGACCCCGTTCTTTCTTTTTTGCCCCAGATATGTTCGTTTTTTACCCCTTGTATTTCATAAAGAAAGGGGAGCGGTATCAGATCAAGGCACTTAGAGCCTGCTGGTAAGCCTAAGTAGTTAGGATTTACAGTTGACTCGAAAACCAGGCCTCCGAAAATTCCCGGCCCTTTTTTAACTCAAAGATTTAACACTCGTTACCATTTCCTTTCTTCCGCTTTTGTCAATAGAAGCTAGGAAAATTGTGTTACATTAAAAAGTTGTACACGGAAAACCACTCTAATCAGTTAAATTATATTTGTATATCCGAGCTCCAAGGGAGAAAAAACGTTCTCAGGTCGTGATCTCATATTCCTGTTGATTGCGGGTTATAAGCTTAGATTTATTGATAAAGTAGGGGGCTCGACGGTGGAGAGCCCGTTCTTTCTGTTACTCTCACTCTATCCTTAAGAAATAGCCGATATTTACTTTAAGTTGCGAAATGGAAGGTTTGCTCCCGATCCGAAACCACGTCTAAGTTGACGAGAAAATAGCTTCCAGGAGATTTCTATTCACTTTACACCATGTAAAGTATTTTTTTGCTTTTTAAAGATTTGACGCATTTGATACACTTGATGAGATAATTATATTTGATGTTAAAGTTATCCTTTATCACAAAATCTACAACGACAATCTTCTATTTCTTTTTCTTGCAATTTTCCTTCGCTGTATTTCAAGATTTAATCTGAAGATTTTCATAAAATTATCGAATATCAAATTTGTTTTTCGCTAAAAAAAATCAAACTTAGTTTGCTAAGTCCTTCGGCCATTGTAACAATCTAAAAACAGATGTTTTTGTGCTGGATCAGCCTGGGGACTTTTCTTTCTCCAATGTCTGATGTTTGAATTTAAAAAAATCATAACCTCTCGATTTTATCCAAATTCGACGGTACTGCAGAATGATTTTATTTTCAGACAATACCAACCAAATTTACGTTTTATGTTTATATAAGTGAGAAAAATAAGTATGAAATCGGCAAACACTCCGCAAACATTTTATTTTATATCTTCGATTCTTTTCAAAAGTATTTTTGTAAAACTTTTTCTATGGGATTTTATTACTTTTACTTTAAAATGAGAAATTCTACGAAGTCAAGGAAGACAATAATTGCAAATTTTACTTTACCGTTACGTGCTCAACTTTTCAGTTTGTACAGCTCCTGAATAAAAAAGTCCCCTTAGACAGAAAATTGACCAGAGACAGACTACACCTTCTACCCCTAAAGCGTACTAGCTTTAAGAAAATTGCCATTTTGAGATTTTTCCCTTCGCTTTCTAATGAAACTTACCTTTTTACCGAATTTCGGGAAGATAATAAGAATCCTGTAATTTGGTGATAAGTGAGTCAGCCAGTAACAAAAATGCAAATTTTGAAATTCGCTCCTTTCGAAAAGGTTTAATATTAAATACTCAAATTTTACAATGTCCTAAGTGACCTAAGCGTAATTTATGTTTCACGTTTCAAAAGCCGATCTTAAAAGGAAGCAGAGATATGAAAGTGAGCAAAACCAGACGAATAGGTTCAGTAAAGATACACATGGCAGCTTGCTGGAACTTGGCCAGCGCACTGCCGTATGCTCAGGTACCAAAAGGTACATTGATTGAAAAATCAGTCCTATCAGCATTAGAAATGGAAGCAAAATACCAAGATGATACTATTTTATGTGTCATTATTAATGACAGGCATAAAGAAGGAATCGTAATTATCGTTCTCTTTGTTTGAGTGAAATAAAGTTTGTAGACCGCATTCCACGTCTGGTTTCCTATTTACTACAATTTTGAAAGGTTTAATGTCCACGTCTGACGTGCAAATAATACGATTCGTGTCCTTAGCATCAAAAACCTATCTGAGAATTATAAATAGTTTAAACTACATCTTTTCTCACATCCACTTGTGTACTTGTGAATTAATTCCTCTCGTCGAATCTTGAACATTGGCATATAAAAAATTTTTGTCGCTTGACCACTGTTGCTTTTTCATGTACTGCTGAGTTTGTTGTTTTACCCAAATAAATTAATAATGATTATTTAGAGAGATCTCTAAATAATCATTATTAATGGTCACTAAATACTACACAAAATTAATAATGTTAAATTATCTAACTTTCTTTAATACCTAATAATATACAAATAAACTGCAAAGCTGGGAGATAATTTTACCTCAAATATAGGATATAATATGCACTAAAAAGAAAAAAATTGCTGTGAACTCTCTCCCTTTTTAACTGTAAAACATTTTATTCGATCTATGACAATAGTATTTCCAATAATTATAGTTGATAGTATTTTATGGTTATAAAATATTAAAACCCCTCAAGTGAATCGAAATCGTTCCTGTTGACTGGCGCAAGAATACTCAACAACTCTCAAACCTCAAAATAAGCGAGATAAATGCCAAAAACAAAAACAAAACTCTTCGTCTTATTTATACCCTATTCTTGTAGGATCGACCGTCCTGGGCCGATTGGAGTAATAAGCTCGTAAAGCTTAAAATAAACGCAGCAAACAAAATGAAACTATTTTTTAGACGTATGTACACTCTTGCATATAGATTCAACCTTCCTAAGTTGATATGCGCAAAAATTAATTGATTATAAGAAAACCTATTGATTATAAACTTTAAAACCAGCGGGACAAACGCAAAAAGCAAAAGAAAAAGTTCTTTGACATATTTATAACCTTTTCTTATAGAATCGAACGTCCTGCGCCAACTGGAGAACTAATTAAGCTGGTGAGCTTAAAATATATGGAGATATCAGCTCAATAATACAGCAAAAATTAAATTAAGCAACAAAATTTAAAAAACAAATAAAAGAATTTTTACGTATTTATAACAAAATATTTTAGTTAACCTTCTCGAGTTAACTGGGGCAAGAATTAATCTTATATAAAAGTAAAAAAAATGAACGGTTTTTTTTTTGGGGGGGGGCAGAGTTATACAATTTTTTTTCATATTTGACTTTCTTGAGTTGGTTGAAGCAAGAATTGAGTTTGTAAACATCAAAATAAGTGAGATTTGTATTTTATTGTTTATATCTGCCCAATGACAGTTTACAGTTAAGCGAGATGGACACAAAAATCCGTAGAAAACAAAACCATTTCAAAAGATCAAAAACAAGAAGCCAAAAACAAAAAAACGTTTTGGTGTTTTTATAATCTTTTGTTATAGAAAGGACCCTCTTGAGTTGAATGGCATAAGAATTAAGCTACCAAACCTCAAAATAAGATAAATAAATTTTTTTTTCTGTAGAATCGACTCTCCTGAATTGACTGACCTCTCAATTTTTCAGATAGTTGTCCTTTTTTTTTGATAGACTCAAAATAACCGAGGTGAATGTAAAAAACATAAAAAAATCTTTTAGGAGTTTTTATACAATTTTCCTTTGACTCAACCCTCCCGAGTCGGCAAGAAGTATTTAGCTCTTGAAATTTAAAATAAGTGAGATAAACGCCGAAAAAATATTTTTGACATAATTATACTTTTTCTATAGAATCGGGCCACCGGTGTTGATATTTTCTTTAAGAAATGACTTTCTTGAGAAGAATAGAGCAAGAAGTAAATTTTTGTAAACTTCAAATTAAGCATGATAAAAAAAATTGTTTCGAAGTGTGTATGACCTTTTTCTATAGAACCGACTCTCCTGAGCCGATTGAAGGAAGAATTAATCTCTCATAATGACCTCAAAATAATCGAGATAAACGCTAAAAACAAGAAGCCAAAAACAAAAACAACGTTTTGGTGTTTTTATAATCTTTTCTTATAGAAAGGACCCTCTTGAGTTGAATGGCATAAGAATTAAGCTACCAAACCTCAAAATAAGATAAATAATTTTTTTTTCTGTAGAAACGACCCTCTTGAGTTGAAATTTTCTTTAAGGATTGACCCTTTTTTTATTGTTTCTCTGCTCAATGATAGCTTACAGCTAAGCAAGATGAACGCAAAAAGCCGCAGAAAAAACATTATTTCGATAGATTTATACACTTTTCTTATAGAATCGACGCTCCTGAATTGATTGACCCAAGAATTAAGCTCATAAAAGTTCGAGATAAACGCAAAAACTACTAACTCTTTCGGCCGCTCGCCTGCTTCAGTTGTGTACAATATTTCCGATAAGTATCGTTTATCGTATTTTATGGTTATTAAAATCGTTAAAAACCTACAACGATGCCCAGGCCCTTCATTATCTCAAGAATTACACAGCGTTTTGAGTTTTATTGAATTCTGAAGTGGAAAATAGCAGAATGACTCGTATTTCATTTTATCGCCTTGCGCTGAACATTTAACCTCTATAAATTACACCGGGATGCAATTTGAAAAGTATAAAATCTCTCTTACCACCAGAGACAATAGGATCAATGAGGAAAATCCGCCAATAAATGCCTAAAATTCAGTGCCGTACTTCGAAAGCAAGTCCATAAAAGACAATTATATACGCGATTAACGTAATAAATAGTGAGGAAGGGGGTTGTTTGCTACCTTCTACTCCGAAGTTCAACCCTCCCGCCTCGGTTTGTAATCATGTAGGCTCGAGGTGTAATTTAAGTGGCCGTCTGTCCGTCCGCTGAGGTAGTTGTTCAACTTTCCTTTTTGCCCTCTGAAGACTGAAGTATCACGACTCTTCAAGGTTTCAGAAACGCCTTGTGCTTTTCAATGACTTAACAATAAATGTTTGTTTGTAATCGAATTTTACAGGTACTATTGATGACCTTTCAACAAAATAACATGTCCATAGAATGTATTTGAAAATCAATATACGATTTTGTCAATGTTCGATTCAAAAAAGACCCTTGGATTATGAAAATTGTAGCGCTTTTGAAAATGTTTATTTTCCATTTACAACATGTAAACAAAGCTATTATAGCACGAGCTTACCTTAAATCGATTTATTTTGGATTTAACTCAATGTATTTTCTTGTAACAATTTACTGACTCATTTCTCAAAAGACAGCCAGTTTTCTGCCTCTTAATTTTTTTGTTTTAAATTAAGCTCATAAGACTTAAGCTACTCTTTGATGTATTTATAAGCGTTTTTCATGGAATCCCTCATGAGCCATGGGAAAAATAATATTAAGCTCGTAAAACTCAAAATAAACGTAAAAAGAAAACTTTTTTAACGCATTTATTAGATTCTACAGTATTCAGTCGATTTGCCCAAAAATTGAGATGCTTATAAGCCAGCTAGATAAATGCAAAAAAAGGAAGAGCTCTTTGACTGATTTATATTCTTTTCTCATAGGATGAAACGTCCTGGACCGATTGGAGAAGGAATTAAGCTTGTAAACTTAAAATTTATCGAGATACCTACTAAAAATTAAGGCATAAAATCTCTTTGGCTGATTAATACAGAGTTTTTTTATAGCATCGACCCTCCTGAGGCGATTGGAGAAAGGATTAAACACGTCAACCTCAAGCTAAGCAAGACAAACGGGAAAAAATCTTTTCGGCATATTTACGTTTTACTCTATTCAATCTAACCTCTAGAGTTGACTGGCGCAAGTATTAAGCTTTGAAACCTCAAAATGACCGAGACGAACGCAAAAAACAAAACAAAAAAATCTTTTCGGAGTGCTTAAGCCCTCTTTCTATACAACCGACCATCCGAGCCGATTGTAGATAGAATTAAGCTCTCAAACCTCAAAATACGCGAGAAAAACGCAAAAAACAAAAGAAGAAAAATTCTTTCGGCGTTTTTATACTGTTTTCCTGTAGAATTCCTTTTGAGTGGAGTGGCGCCAGAATTAAGCTCTCAAACCTCAAAATAACCGAGATTAAACTTATAAATGAAAGAAGAAAAAAAATCTAATGTATTTTTCCATTTTTTGAGTCAACTTTTCGCTTTGAGATAACTGGCGCAAGAATTTAAGCTCTCAAACCTTGAAATAAGCGAAATAAACTCCAAAAACTTAAGAATTTTTTTCGGTGTGTTTATGCACTTTTCCTATAGGACCGACCCTCTTGAGCCGATTGGAGGTAGAGTTATGCTCGCAAATCTCAAAATGAGCAAGATAAAAAAAAAAAAATGTTTTCGGCGTTTTTATACTCTTTTCTTATAAAATCGATCCTCTTGAATTGACTGGCGCAAGAATTAAGCGTAAAAACCTCAAAATAACCGAGATAAAACTCAAACGAAAGAAAACAAAAAAGATTTTCTGATTGATTCGACCCTTTTGTGCAAAATTGCGCAAGAATCAAGCTCTTAAATCTCAAAATAAGCTAAATAAACACCATAAACGAAAGAAAAAAATCTTTCTGGTGTATTTTTATTTCTTTTCCGATAGAATCGAAACTTTCGAGTCGATTGCCGCTAGAATGAAACTCTTAATATTTAAAATAAGTGTGATAAATACAAAAAAAAATGAACGAAAAACTTTTTCGGAATATTTATACATTTTTTTTTATAGAATCGACCCTCTGGAGTTGGAACTTTTTTGAGAATGACTTTTCATTAATGTCAGTTCCCAGCTAAGAGAGATGAACGAAAATCCGAAGAAAAAACTGTTCCATAGATTTATACTCTTTTCTTATAAAATCGACGCTCTTGAATTGATTGACCCGAGAATTAAGTCGCAAAACTCAAATCAAGCAAGATAAACGCAAAAGCTTTTTCCTTTAAGCCGCTCGTCATATTCAGTTGTGCATATAAAGTTGACAGTTGGTTCATTATCCCGCTGACCCTCAGAGGGGATGTCCAAATCTCACAGGCTACCTCTTACTGATAAGTAAAAAAAATAAAAAATAAAAAATAAACAGTTGTGGCAATTAATAGTTTCATACGGGTTCCTCTTATTAGTAAAAGGGCGTTTTCCTCAATTATATCGTTGCTGATGAATTTGTTTTTGCTCGTTGATTGCAGTTCTCCAGTATCGAAAATGCCTTCGCGCCGGATTTAATGTTAATTGGATCTCCCGTGAAAGCGACGTTTTTTTTGAAACGGCCCAAGTCCCACATTACGGTCCCTGAATAAATTCCGAGCTCATAACGACCGAGCTGAGATAAGGAGGAAATCAATTTGAGCTTTAACGGGAAGTGATTGTGAAACGGTCGGGATTTTCACCGTATTGTTGTCCTTGTGTACAACTAACTAATCAAAGATATCGGTAATGACTGGGGGAGAGATTGTAAGTAAGTCACGCTTCGTCCTGATATAACATTATATCCGAGTGGCATTGGATCAGAAGGAGAGTCTGGAGCTACGTTCGGTCACGAAAGGGGGAGGGCGCTGCCCCTTCTCCAATCCCGATTCACATCCTGAGGAAGAAACACGGTCGAATTATTGTATATAAAAATGGGGTTGGTGCCCCGCCGATGAAGAGAATCTGAACAAGAGAGGGAACCGGGGATGAAGTGAAAGCGATTCTCTCTCTCACTAAAAAGAATTTATCTCCGATCGAAGGAGACAAAGGCTGAATAGCCAACCCTGCTTCCAATTAAAGAGTTACCTATGGAAGACGTTTCGTAACAAAATCAAATCACTTATCTTCCTTCTTCTCTCTAATTATTTTTTTTCCATAGTCGCCATAACATACTGTTCTTTCACATACGTCAATCTTTCGATAGTGGATTAATTGAAACGGAACATCTCTTTTGTTGTTAATCTGTTTTGTTCAAAATACAAATCTACAAGTTTCTTTTAAAATGTTTCACTGCAAAATGCCCTAGTCTTACAAATATTGACAGAAGCTATGAGCAAATTCCTTTCAAAAAGGTAAGTTTTAATGAGGTAGTCAATATAAAATGGATACGATTTTAAGGAATTCTATCACACAAAACAAAAACGCGCGGGTACATGGAGGTCTGATAAAATTATCAAGGCTTTTTCAATATATGTTAACTGTGAATGTAAATTGAAATGTAAAGATGAATGTAAACAATAGTTCGTTGAAGAAAAAAAAATCGGTCCATAAAGAAAAATTGAAAAATTATGAGAATTCAAGCGCGAAAAGATTTCTATCAATCATATTAAAAGTATGAATTAAAAATATAAAAAAGTAAAATTAATCCAGTTGAATTTTGAAACTAATTAACTAAAATTCTATAAGAAACTTATAGAATCAACCGTCATGAGTCTAGTGGCGGAAGAATTAAGCTCGTAAACCTCAAAATAACGAGTTTTTTTCCAACAAATCAATCCTTCTGAATCGACTGACGCTAGAATTAAACTCTTAAACCTCAAAATAAGCAAAGTTAAAAAAATGAAGGAAATATCTTTCTCCCATATTTATATTTTTTTTCATATAGAATAAGTTACTTTTCCTAAATAATCGACCCTTTTGAGTCTACTGGCGCACGAATTAAGCTCTTTACTCTCAAAATAAGCGAGGAACAAAAATCTTTTCGACGTATTTCTATAAAAATTTTCTATAAAATCGACCCTCGACTTGAGTCGACTGCCCCAAGAATTAGCTTAATTGCTCTTTTCCATCGAAATAAGAAAGTATAGCCGTTTAAAAAAATCTTTTTCGCGTGTTTTTACTTTTTTGTTATGGAATTGATCCTTCCGAGTTGATTAGCGAAAGATTTAAGAACGAAAACCTAACCCAAATGGCACATACTCTATAACATACCACTGAGAGGAGGACAAATACATGGAACAAACATGTCGAAAAATAAAAGATCAGAACACCAGAACAACAGAATAACTCTTTAGTTGAGTGGCGCAAGAATTAAGCTCTTACACCTCAACATAAGTGAGATAAGCGTCAAAAAAGCCACACAAAAAATATTCGGCACATTTATTCTTTTTTCCTATATAAACAATCTCTTGAGTTAACTGGTGCAAGAATTAAGCTCTCAAACCTCAAAACAAGCAAGATAAACACCATTAACGAAAGAAAAACGTATTCCGCAGTTTTACTTCTTTTCCGATATAATGGAACCTCCTGAGTCGACTAAAAAGTTGTAAACATACGAACACATTTCACAGTACAAAACTGATGAATAGAACATTCAAAACAGCATATCAATTAAAATTAAAATTGCACTGACGAACAAAACGAACACACACCTACACATCCACTACATTATAAAAGAGACTTGAGTTCACAAAAAGCAAACAGACCCAATACAAAGGTAGAATAGGCAGGCCAGGATAATCGGCAACGACCAAATTACCAATAATATCCTTTTTCTTGTCGTAATTAGCTCTAATATAATTTCAAATTCTTTTGGCTGTTGAAATTAATATACAAATTCAACAAAACGTGGCAAAGTTCAAACCTTATAAAAAATATTTAAAAAACCAAAACAAAAAAACAATGAAAGACAGCAAGTTTTGAGATGTAGCTTAATCGAAATTAAGGTAGCGAGGTTGTAGGAGTACGATGTTCATTAATAGTTTAATTAAATGAACATAAACACATAAACATTGTATGTGCTCCGTAATATTATACAAATTGATATTTCTATGTACAGTAATTGTAAAAACCTTGGTTTAAAAATAATTAATAAAGAGAAGTTATTTAATTTTACAAGTAAGTTTCTAGTTAATAATTAAAGCGTTTGCCAATCAATCATAATGATGGGAAATTGAATGGGAAATTTATTTACATCCAATTAGATTGCGTCTTTAATTTCTGAGATAATAAGCGGGTTGGAAAGAGATATATCTGAGGTAGCGATTTTTTTTCACATGTTGCCCAAATATGTTAGGCACCACCCACACGATTATGAGAAATGTGAAGTTGAGGAAAAATGTCGACGCCCCTTGAATGCCGATAAAGGATTTCAACCGGTCCCTTTTCAGTAGGAACGTTCGAACAGGGCGGAGGAGGCGGTACAATGAAATGTGGGCATAAAAACAAAGTATCGCCTGTTACTTTCATAATAAAGTCCGGAGAAGGAAACCGCTTAATTAGAGGGGTTCGGCCATTCGGTAGTTTCAGGCGTCAAAACCCGAGTCCTGACCTTTTCCATGATTGCATTTCGCCTTAACCTTAAGGCTTAAGGCTTAACCAAAATAAAATTTAGTCAAACGATTGGTTTTTTTTCTATAAGTAGAATTTTGCAACAGATTTTTTTTAAAGGTCTGGAGTTAATAAAGCACGAAATCCGTTTCATTTTTAAATGGCATCTAGAATTAGAAAAAAGTTATTGCAGGCAACAAAACCTTTTAACTCCCGTGAACTTTGCTCAACTTGCTGGCAATGCATCCATTGTGAAAGTCCTACCTTGCATTAATCATCCCGATTGCTTTCTTAGAGTTAACCCGGTGAACGATACCTCTGTCAATCAACAGTTGCATAATTATGATCCGAGATAAAAACCGATCCTTTGTACCAAGGCGGATATAAATTATAAAGGAAAAACGTTGAACTAATGGGGATTCGTCGACGATGCTGGGCATCGGAATGAGATTAAATCGGATTTTATGTATCAAACCATGGAATTTACCTTGAACCCCTTTACCTGAGAAAAACCGATATCTTGAAATCTTCAGAAAATCAAAAAGTCACCTCGTCCCATTTGTACCGGGCTAATGGTCCCAAATGGCAATTCCATCTTTTATTTATTCTTTATCTTTATTATTTCTGTGTGAACAAAAAAATATTACAAATTTTCGTTTTGTGTTTAAAAGAGGTCCCCTGTGCAACATTCAGCTTTCTTTCCTTTCGCTTGTTATTACAGTCCTTTCTTTCTGCCATTGCTGGAAGGTCTTTGGTTTTTAATTGTCCTATGATGCCTTTCTGTGGGGTGTAGTATAATCTCACGTTTCGCGGCAATGTCTGCATTTTCTTCACTCACAACCCCATATCGTTCCGGAACCCATAAAAAATATTTTCGAATTTCAGCGCGTTGAGGGAAAGAAGTCTTTGACCACCGGTTATTTTGGGCAAAGGGGGTTGATATGGGCGATGATAGGGAGTTTGCACATATCGACAAGTGACCCAGGATAGTTTAGGGGGTAGGAGGTTTGCTTATATATTGGCTATTTGTACTAATAATCTTTATTAATTTTGTATGTGAAAGAGAAAAAACATCAAACCAAATTTGACCAAAAGTAATTTTTGATATCGAATAACAAATGAATATGAAGTTTCTCAAGACATGATTTTGTCTCTAATGAAAAAAAAGTGGAAATAAATTCCCTTGGTATAAAAGTTGAGATAAAACCGTAATACACATCGTAAAATGCAATGTGACGCTGATAAACATTAACGGCCATGACAGGGTGTTAGTTCTCGCCCGGAAGCTCGAAAGAACCAAATCGGTAAAATGGAATCCGTAGTACTAACTGAGCGAGTTAAAAACCAGTATTTCTATGCTGTGCCTCAAGCTCCCTCTTATTAAATTAATTATCATCCCTCCCTTTAGAGAGGCATTACTCTTTTAAAATGATGAAAAGTAATAGATCGTTATTAGTGTAATTGATAGACGGGGGAATCAATCAGCTCGTAGGAGTGCCGGACCGTTCACGTTTTACTAATAATTCCCCGAATGCCAAATGTAATAATTTTAAACGGGTCCTATTTGTCACGGCCTCAGTGAGAAATATGCCGGGCATTATGACTTTTTGTACACCATTTACTTATCCTCGAGGATACAATTTTGCTCTGCGGTTAACCACATATAAAACACATTCTTATAATAAAAAAATATATTTTATCCTAGAACTTGAAGTCCCCTTGAACAATAAATAATGTATATTTTTACGTTTTTCCTCTTCCTAAAATAAATTATGAGGCAGGATGAGGAAGGAACAACGCGGTGGTTGGCGTATAGTAGGATAGAGGTCAGGATGGCGGAGGCAAGTTTGAATGGAGTACATTGAGTATCTAAATGCGATGAGATTATATATTATAAATATAAATTATATNCTATATGTATACAGGAAGGATGTATGATGCATGATAAAGGAAGGAGCCAAGAAAGTATTGACTGCTGTTGGACGGGTGTATTTACTTCAAATCTTCATCACTTCAAATCAGTGTCCACCAATTCAAAACAGATCATTCACGAGAGGCCTTGGGGAGTTGAAGATAAAACGTACAGCAATTCATTAAATGTTTAAGCTTATCTTCAAACTCTCTATTAAGACCCTGTAACTAACAAAGTAATAAAATTGGGAGAAAATGAAGAAGAAATTAGGAGTTTATTTAGGGAATGGATTTAAGAGGATAAGGTGCAGGCACGACAGAACTGCTGGATGGTAGAAATTTGGGAAATAATGGGCTTTCAGGAAAAAGTCTGATCAAAGACAATCCCAAGGTTTTGACTGTGGGACGGAAGGAAATAGGGTGATTTTTAATGGTAAACGGAGAGATAGGGGGGTAAGGAATGAAGGATGGAATTGGATCCAAACCCTTAAGTCCTCCTGAATTTTCACAATTGTAGGTTTTTAAGTCAAGAAGTGCTACGGTTAGGTAAATTTAGGTCATCAGTATAAAAATGAGGAAAGTGGGAAATTACACGTGCTAAAGGGGAGAAGGTGGGTGGCATAGCGGAAAGGGTGCTTGTCAGTTGGACAGAAGAAATGGATTGAATGTGGGAACATGGTCCAAACTCAACACTGGGACTTTTCTAAGTTCGCGTTAAGCCCATTTTCAGCGGCTTAAAAGCTTAAGTGTAATAATTGAGTTTAAATCCTCCCGAAGTCATAGGTGGGAAGGAACGATAAGTCTTGGGAGTCATCTGCATAAAGTTGATGGTAGCCATATTTTATGTTGCTTGAACCTTGATGGATTTGGGAGAGTATGGAGGCTTAAAGGGCGATTACACTGTGCTGACGTGACGTGGGCCCACGTATTCCCTTGTCTGCTGAAAAAACCATATGTCGATTTAAATAGGAGTGTGTACATTGACCTGAAAACAGGAGGGAACACGGGGAGTGACGGGCTGACTTCGTCAGGAAGCGTGTTGTACCAATCAAACTTTCCAGATATCGTCAGTGAGTGTGAAGGCGTGTTGAAGAAAGACGGCACGTAAATGGAAGAACTGCTGATTGAGTATGTCCGGAGCAACCCTGCTTTGTATGATCCGTTTTCGAAGGAGTACACAAACCAAATAGTAGTAAATAGTAAAGTAATCGAGTAGATACCATCGCTGCAATCAGGCATAAAGACACGGCGATTTCTTCTTCTTCATCAAGCTCATTTAAAAGCATGTTCTGGTAGGTCTGCATCATTCCTCTTTGAGAGAGAACACCTTCCTCTATGCTAAAGAGAACAACCGCTCCTAAAGAGAACAAAACATCAAATGACCGACTACACTCATCAGTGTAGCGTGTGCAATGTACACGCGTAGTGTCAGCTGACGAGAGGCCACGCTGCCTGACGTCATGTGTGTGCCCTCGTCACTTCAGCTCAGTGTAAACACAGTTTTATTTTTGCGACAAAGATACTTGAAAACAGTCCGAAAGGAAATGTGACAACAGTAAAGGGAACTGTGGAAAAAATACAATTTATTATTTTTATCATGTTATTCTTAATTATACACAATTTTTTTCGAAAGGAAAATTTGTGTCGCAGGCGGGATTCGAACCCACGACCTTTGGCTCAATACGCCACCGCTCCAACCACTCGAACGCTCGTGCCACAAACGTCTCATTTCGATTTCCCCTTTATTCTAATTGTAAGTAAACCGCAGCTTCAAATAGAATTGCGTGTAATTGAGACTTGTATAAATAAGGTGTTAAGTTTAGCAAAGTGACGGAATTGATTGTTCGGTCTTTAGAAAAATCTAGAATATTGATTGGTCAATAGCACTCTGTATGTCAGCTAAAAAATTTTTACATTTCTGCTAACTACATGTACTAAAGCTTTAATACTTGTACAGATTTAAGCTAAGGTGTTTTTTGATTTTATCACTACTGTGCTTCTAGGTACGAGTCTTAAAAGAGTTTTCATCTGGATAAAAGCATGTGAGTCATTAGTTCAAACTTCTCGTTAAATTAGAGAGACTCTAGTGTTAGAACCGAAAGACACGTTCTGGAAATAAAACCCCCTTTTGAATTCCATTCGTCCTGGTTTCTCACCGCAGAGGAATTTTTTCTCGATTTCCTCTCCCACCCGACCGGGCAAATATGCAACGGAATTGAAGATTGAAAGAAATCCATCCGGCCAGGAAGCCAAACAAGCCCAAGGATCAAATAAAACACACAGCAGTCTTATTTCTAAAAAAGGAACCTTCTTGAAAAGAAAAAATGGTCTTCTTAAGGGGTTGAAATTTACGGTCTTTAAGGGTTTTCCGGGGTTGGGTGGTTTTTGAGAAAACTAGGGGTGAAATTAGTAAGTTGACACCCACAAATTGTATGTTTTAAAAAATACACTTGGGGGGGGGGGGTCGTAATTCAGGTTAACACTGAAGAATATGCAGACGGCAGAGCATTGCCGGTTTGGCGAGGTCGAATTTAACGGCTCAAAGAAATAGTTCATTTTAGAGGATATATGTATGTTCGGATAGGTCAAGCACACCGGGAATCGTATATTTATGGCTTTATCGTGGTATCGTGAGTAGGCAAAACTCACGGAAACGTTGATAAGTGAATTGAAAACTTTCGAAAGAACTCCGGACGCTTTCTTCTCCAGGCGGACAATGCTCCAGGAGCCCGCTAGCCAGCCGAAGAAGGGCGACCAACAACAAAGATATGATTACTGTTTGAAAAGCGTGTAGACGTTTGTGTTGGCGATCCTTTTGGCTGTTTGTCGGTAGGATCGTGAGGCGGATAGCGACTCTTTCCGAAAAATATCAACACAGACGTCTTTCCATAAACGCATTTGTTAAATTTTGATTGATTTACGAGAAAAAATGGCCAAAAATATGTATTTTAACTTAGTTAAAACGTATTATTAGGCTTTTCTGCATATAATGCTGTTTAAAAAGATCCAAATAGTGGAAATATTGTTTTACTCATTTATCAACCTAGCTTTTATAGATTCTTGAAGAGGTGATTATTAACATGATTGGTTGGAATTTACATATTCATTTTACTTCTTTTCCCCCCAAAATATTTTGTCTTTGAACCTTTTTGTACTTCTTATGGATATTAAAACAAAAACAATTTGTTTTATTTATTGTTTAGTCATAATCTTTATCAACAACAAAATATAAAGGCACACCACCCTCTTACAGAAAATGAGAGAATATCGTCGTTGAATGTATTGCACGCAAATTTGGAAAAAAAGATCGAAAAGCGTCTAGTGTGGTTGCCCCGGAAAAACACGTTTTACCTCATAAAAATGAACTTAGTGCTTTTTGTCCCCAACTTGGCTAAGTATTTCTCCTTTTTTTGTTCGCTCTAAGGCCAAATTTTTTGAGAGATCCCTGTTTGATTCCGGAAAAATAAGGACCAGAAAAATTTGAAAATATGGCCGTTGAATGTAATGCAAAGAAACGTGGCTGGAAAAGCTCGAAAATCTTCTAGTGAGGTTGTACTTGAAAATCGATTCTAATTTATTGTCTAATTTATCATCACTGAAATTTACGACACGAATTAAGACTTTCTGTTTTCGCGTTTCTGGAAAAACTACGTCTTCACTCAAAAAATTTCACTTATCTCTAAATTTTATCGACCGATTGTAATAATAAATTGTTAAAATAATTAAAGACATGTTTTACGGTATGTATAGCTAAGAAAGCTATTTAAAAATAATTGAAGTTTAAAAAGTTNTATATTTAAAAAGTTATACTTATGATTCTTTCTTCTTGAAGGTGGGATAATAGGTCATCTCAAAAAACCACAACCAGTTTTTATCCACAACGTTTCGGATTTATTTGAATCCTTCCTCAGGTGAGTTAACGCAATGGTTAAAAAAGTGGTCGTCAGTCATTAATATTTTATAACAATTTATTTTAAAAAAGAGCCAATGTGGTACTTATTCAGACTAGAAACAAACGTTTTAATATTTTGAACCTGACCTATTATCCCACCTTCAAGAAGGAAGAATCATAAGATTAACTGTTGAGGTCAAAATATAAGAAAACATCGTTACTCTAAAAAGTTATAATTGAAGTTTAAAGAAAAGTTAAAAGTTAGAAAAAAATCGACAAATTTTAGTCCAAATATTAAATTCTTGTCAAATTAAAACTACTAACTTTAAGAAAAGTTTTCTTAATCATAACTGTGCGACACACAATTATATTGAAATTGGCTAATCGGTTTTTGAGAAATGTGTACATATGTGAAAGGATTTTTCTATACAAATAATGGTTCTTGTCCTCCATTAAATTCCAAAAGGCTTTAATATTTGGTATACCAACATAAATCCTCTTGTGTCATTCCGACCAGTCTTTTTGGACCTGGTTATTTTCAACCGGGTTTGTACGAGTTTTTCGGATAAGATCATCATGATAATTAAAATGATGGGATTACCGAATATTGCTTTAATATAGGAGGCATTTAGCTTTGGCATTAAATACGCTCAATTTAAGTTTCCAGTCCATGTAAGAGGCAGGAAGGCAATTTTTTAATTTATTTATATGTACACAGTTTTTCTCCCTTCGCTAGAAAGGCCGTATTTTTTTTCTAGAACTAAAGGGTTATAGCGTTTTGTAATTAAACGTTCGAAAAATAAAAATACTCCAGTGTAGGTAGGCCGTTAATGGAAGAGCAAGAGTGAAATAATGAACTGGTTTATTGAGGATGGTCAAGAAATGACTGCGCTAATGATAATGTCAAAGGGTAACCTGTAGGGGAAGGGACGACCGATGCGAATGTCAATTCGGATTAGTTTCAACGCTTAGATAGGGGTCTCGGATGGAGGAAAGGTAGCTTTAAATGAAAAACGTCCGAGTTCAACGGCTGGCGATCTATTCCTCTCCCCCCCTTTCAGCAACTCTTTCTCTTTTCCAATGTCTCCTTAGATCTCTTTTCTATTCCTTTCTTTCTCAATCTGAGCGGAGCAATAATCTGACATGGTCATTTCTTCCTAAAACAATCCTTGCTCAAGTAATTCGAAAACTGAACTCCAAGTATTTAAAATAAATAAATAAAGTAAGAAATCTCTTCTCTTCCGCCAAGCTACAATTTTTTACCAACTTATTTTGGCTGCTATAATAGCCAAGCTGTTATAAAAAATATGCGTTGTTTTATTTCATCAATTCCTCTGGGATCTCATTCAGGTCCAATTTTGTTATCTATTTTTTAATGTTGTTACCAGCGTTATCAAGAATAGTTATGAATCTATATTGGCTTATGATTAAAAGCTGTTTAAGCCATTCAGGATTATCTTAGTGCTCTTGTTTATTGGTGTCGTTCCAACAAGTTTGAGGGGATTACGCAAAGCGCAAAGTTATTTGAAAGTAAGCAGGTAGAGGAAGCCTCTACGATTCTCCACTGATGAATATATAACGCATCACTCAATTTATTTAGTTTAAAATTAAATCCCTTATCTTTGTACATTAGGTACAGGCAATTAGGAACTCTCGAAGTCAAAATAAACAGGAAATAATGCTTTTATACTGATTTGCACAAAAAGTAGCATATTGCTCTTTTATTCTGATACGATTTCAACTAATCTTTTTCCTTCGTTGATTTCATTTGATATTATTCTTATTCCTAAACCTTTTACAACGGCTCCAGTCAAACATTTGAGTGTCTCTGACAAAGTCAGGTTCATAACATTATTGGAGGAAAGACACAGCCAGCGCGAAGTCGCCAGGAGACTGAGTGTAAATAGAAATAGTTCTTCGGCGCTTCAGAGAAACGGCTTCACACCAGAAGACCAGGACAGGATCGACCTAGGACTACACACGAGAGAAGATAGATTCATCCGTAATCTGGCTCTACGAAACCGCAGCATTACGGGAAATGAAAAAAGATATCTTATAAGACAAGTCCGAAATGTTTGATTTCCTCGAGGACAGTAAGAAGAAGGCTCAATAAAAATAACCTCAGGGCCTGACATCCGGATCGAGGACCTCTCCTTACCACACATCAGAAAATTGCCAGTTTTAATTCGCGCATTAATAGGTGAATTGGACATTGGAAGATTGGGGACGAATTCTCTTTACAGATGTGGTGGTAAGAGGTGAGAGTTAGCCTCAAATCTTCAGTAATTTCATATTGGGACGCTCAGGAGTAAGGTACGCCAAAATGCAGTATGGTTCGTCAGGTGACATTCCATGGTGGGTCATTGATATTATGCGGTGGCATTTCCATGGACGGCCGCACCTAATGGGTTGAATTTTCTCTTTTTTGAATTTTACTTTTTTTTTTTTTGGTCATTAATTTTATTTTTTATAATTAGATATAAACATTTTCTTTTTAAATGTGTTATTTTTACAACCAAACTTATTTTTGGTATGCAAAAAATGAATAAACCTAAATACATTAAAATTTAAGGGTGGTACGTCCATCAGTGTAGATATATTTGTAATTATTAACAAGCATGCCACTTCTAAACGATCTCATTGTTAACAGAGAATTTCAGAATTTGAGTCATTATCAGTACATTATTTTTTCTATTTTTCCGTATTATTTTTATAGGTATACTTTAATTTTCATTTTTTTGCTTGTTTTAAAATTCCATGTAATTTAATTTGTTATATTTCAAGTATATATTTTATTTCTATTTTTTTATTTCTTATATTTTCTTTTTTCTATTTTTTATATTTATTTTAACGACCTAAGAACGACGGATTTTATCCTTAATAAAATCGTTAAAAATAAAAGTATCTATTTATTTATCTATCTACACTTCCTTATATGTAGTTTTTTTAGGAGATGGTATGTAATATAACAATGTAACGTAAAATTTCTGTATATACCTTTTGCCGTCAAATTAACTATTTTTTAATTTAAAATTAACCATATTAACCGTTTTGATTGCAAAATTACTCTTTAATTAAAGCATTCAAAAACTTAGGGATGCTATGAAATAAAAGATTGTAAAGTAAATTTTCTTCATGTATAATTTTTTCCGTCAAATTAACCCTTTATGACTTAAAATTTGTCAAATAAACCTTCACTTTCAAATTGACCATTACTAATTTCAAATTGACTATTTCTTAAAGCTTCTAAACAACGAGGAGCTGGTATAAAATTGAGTAGTAGGCATGTAAAGTAAACGATTTTTCTAATTTATAAAATAATTGGACACTCTTATAAGATCATACGATAATTAATTAAAAATAAAATTAAAAATTATATGAAATTAAGGTTTTTTTTTTTTTTTTAAATTGGCCTGGTAGCTGAGTGGTTAGCATGAAATTAAGTATAAAAATAAAGGATTATTATCTAATTTTAATTAGAGTATTTTTTTAAATATAAAAGAAGAATCATTTGTTTTTAAATTGGATTATAACTTTTAATTTTAATTGTCATTTAGTAAACCAATTAGTTTAGAATATTTCTAAAAATCTTGAATTAATAGTATAATCATTTGTTTTTTATATTTAATTTGTAATTGAAATTAATTTTCCTATGGTATTTTACATAAGAACCCTTTTTATAATTTTTAAAAAATTTCAAATTAAAATAATATTTAATAAATAATAATATTTTTATATTTAATTTTTTATCAATTTGATTTTAATTGTAATTAGTTTTAGCATGAGTTTTGAAAAACTCAATTATTTTATATATAAAAATCGCAAATATACAGGAATTGTAGTTTACAAGCTTATATTTCTTACAATCTCCTATTTTTTAATGCTTGAAAGAAGGGGTTAATTTGAAATTAAAAAAAGGTTAATTTCAAAACAAAAATTAAATTGAAGTTAAAAAGGGTTAATTTGACGAGAAAACCTATACATCTTATATTTAAAAACAAAGAAGATTTTATTACCTTAGACTGTGAGTTACCCAAGGTTACTGTCACTTTTCTATCAAATATTTGGTTTAAACGTTTGGAGATGATACGCTTTCCCACCATCTTTAGTTACCACACAACACATTCTTGTTTTTAACAAATAGTTTTAAATTCTGACATTTCCGCATGTGGTCTATGGGATGAAAAAATGACCTGTCAAATGCCCGATAAGCACACATTTTTTCTCTTAAAAATACCGTTTAACTTCAAATATTCTGAACCAATTTTAAATAGTTGTCAAGCGGTGATTTCATATGCACAGAAAAAATGTTATTTAACATAAGGTCAAAAAACATGCACACAGATCCGAGTGACATGGGTTTGATGTGAGTAAACACTCAAAGATGTCTCGGGTTTATTCTCTTCTTTGACATCCCGTTTTCAATTAACGGTCTGTTTTCTCGACATTAATATGTATTAGCAAAGGGGGCATGATTGCGCAGGGAGACAGTAGAGTGAGAGAGGAGATCCCGCACAGCACCGCACCCAGGCAGAGATCGTATCGAAGGATGACGAATTGGATCGAACTGAGATTTATTAGTTTTCAGACGTCGGATGCGATTTTACGTAACTGATTCGACTCACGGATTTAAAACGGCGATGCCGTAACTGGATTTCGTTTCACACCGGAAACGGCTCCTGCTCGCATCAATGTAAAAGATATCGGAAACCGGCGAAAATAGTATAACTGCACGTGTACATCAACAAGACGGTAAAACACACAAATCATCCAGTCACATCTGGAATACTGCCCCTAAACACTATCTACTAACATCATGGTTTGAACCAGATTTCATGATCTGCAGTGGTTCCAATTATGGCCCAACTGTGTCAATGCCCATCAAATTCTAGTTTTGGAGATTCTTCTAGTATAACTACAGCAGCTAGAAAAGGATGTGTTCTAACCGATGGTCAGAGATTAAACCAACCGACCAAAAATTCCCATCTCTGGAGTTAAGTTGGCATTAAAGGATTCAACGATAGCAGATTGGAACCGTAGTTGGACCACTATAGCTGTTTCTTTCAATGTTTTGTTATTTCACGTTCCTTCGTTTTCTGGGTTTGTTTTCTTCATTTTTCTTATTAAAGGCAACCTGAAAGGTAATAGAGTCCAGAGCCGTTTGAGATTACATTTCAGAAATGAACAAACTCACATTTCTGGTAACAGGAAAGGAAAAAAGGCCGATAAATTAGAACGCAGATAAGACAATGTATTAAAAATAAATTCTCGGTTCAATTTGTAAAGCGAAAAGGTGAAAAATGATATTTTAAAATATATTCATCACTAGTTCATAAAGTCTTAACTATGACTTCATGGGTAATGGTGATGATGATGGATAGATTATTTTATATAGGGGCCGGCCTTTTTACGACCTGTGCACCGCGACCAGTATTGGTCTGTTGTTGGATACTAGGAAGCGGAGTTTTTGTCGCCCAAGTACTGCAACCATCTAGCTTGATGTAATTTTCTAGTTCCTTAGTCGGTCGATTTGATCTTTCTTCGAGTCGATTAGTCGGTCATTGACTGTCGTTGCTACAATTCCTTTCCCTCAGTTTTCTTTGTATCACAGGTTATGTCTCCATTGAACGGTTGCTTCAAATTCGTATATGATATGTGTGGCTGTTTCTTTCTCAGATGCCAGTAAATAGTCCTCGCTTTGATTGTGTCAGGTTGAGTGTTGTTTTATTATACGTTTACTGTCTTGCGACCCTAGAGTTTATCCAGACCTCTTTTTGTCTTTTTCGGATCCATGATGGAGGTTCTATGTTTGTATATGTTGTCTCAAGAATAGGTTCAGGGCCTATGATCTTGCAGACCCACCTCTGGCCAGTGTGTGTGTGTGTGTGTGTGTGTGAGTTCTGGTACCTAAGAGATATATATGGTATGAGATTGTTGTGTTTCTTCAGATTGAGATTTTGGATGCATTCACTGACTAATTTTGATATGATTTTTTTATATGCTAACCCTTTAATAGCTGGTTGGCTATCCAATCCTAGGAGGATTTTTTTTGCCAGTGAACCTCTTTTATGATTTGCTAAGGCACAATGATGGCAAGTATTTTAGCTTGAAAGACCGAGGTATTCCCTGATGAGTTTTATTGCTCATATTTTGGGCTTGTAGAGAAAACGCCTGATTCTGTCCCTTAATTTGTTTTGGTATCTGAATAGTGTTCTAAAATCTTCACTTAAATTTACAAAAACAATTGGACTGACAGGAATAGAAGATACATCACTTGTGATCTGACAACTAGACTATTAGAAAACTATGTCTAATTATTGGCTAAAGCCAGTACTAATGGCCATTCCTGACTTGAAAGTATTCAGATTATAAGAACGTTGTAAACGTAAACAATGCATAATATTTTGGAAGTAACTTGTGATACGAGCAGAAAAAGAGCATTTTTTAATTCACGAGCCTTTTTAATGTAGCTTAGGAGCAACAATATTTCGTTTCCGTAAACCTAATTTAAGTGACACTTGAGTTTAACTAAATAAGAACCAATAAAGCTTTTATTTATGTACAGCCCAGGCTCTTCTGGGCCGCAACCTGTGTGGCATAATAATAATAGTCCTGGGAAAAAAAGAAAAAAAGACGCCGGATACTGGATACATAAAAAGGTTAAATAAAGTCGAGAGTGAAAAAAACTAAATGTCGTCTGATAAAAGCGCAGTAAAGTAGCCGGGTTATTAACGAGGGTACGAAGACGTGTTCCACGGCGGTTGGACCGGTGTACCTTCCCGGCTTGAACCTCGGCCGAGTGATATCCTTGAACGAATGGTCCATTGATGCAAGCTACAAAGTCATTCGATACCGGCTTCTCCCTGTTATCTTCCGTTTCTCGTGTGGCCGGGTGAACTTTTACTTTTTGGAATTTACACCTTCCAAAATTTAAAGTTGACCCGATCGTAAAAAAGGGCTAGTCTAAGGAAACTTGTTCTTTTCACAGGGGATAATAGTCACACAAAGGAAACTCTAATGAACTGTATATTTATGATGATTTACAAATGATTCATTAAAGGTCGTAAACCTTGCGTTACAACAATGATTGACACACTGACCGTTTTAACTGTCCCTGTTATTATTATTATATAATAATAATAATGCTGTATCACTGAGTTTGCCAGCTGTGACGGCGGTTCAAACCAAGTGTTACTGGGCCTGGCACCTCTAGAGTTCGTCCTTTTCTCATTTTGTTTTGTGTGGACCCATTCTGAGATGATAAAGATCTTATGGTTAATATTCTAGATCCAGAAATTAACCGATTATTTTAGCTGTAATACATTACATGCTAAATCTGTTAAAGTGGATTGGCAATCTGATCAAACAATATTTCTGCTGCCTTGCATGAATGGGATTATGTAGTTGGAAGATTAGGTTTTATCTAAGGTTTTTGACCGAGTCATGTCATGTTTATCAGTAAATTAGAGGTATAAGGTACCGTAAGAGGTACTCAAGTAGTTTATTTGAATCTCCAGGGATAGAAGGTTGATAGACGGCTCTACTCGGAATGATAATATGCGACTGCAAGGGAGCATACTAGGCCCACTTCTGCTTTATATGAATGACCTGCCTTCCTACCTAAGCGGTTGATTGCTTCAAACCAAGTTTACTCTATCTACTACCTCTAGAGTTTGTCCGTTTCCCTTTTGCTTTCTTTAGACCCATTCTAAATATATCCTATGACTACTTATCTACACATTAGTTTCTGTTGTGGGCGTATAATTGGTCTTCTAGAACCTCTTCTAACCATTTTGGTTGCTTAATGACGAAAGCGATAACGGGTTAGTGATGGCATTCTTATCAGTAAATTGAATGTTTGTGGTATCATAGATTAATGTAGTAGTTTGCCCAAGAAAGTTTACAGTGGATAATAAAATGACAAAAAAAGAGTCCATTCTCATGAAGTGATATGGGAGTGCTTCAAGAGAACATACTAAGCCCACTATTGCTTTTGAACTACGCTAACGCCCTCCTTCCTACCTTAGTGCTCGATCATTTCATAAAATCGTGTTCGAGGTCAATTAAGCTCTAAAATTCCCTCTTTGTTTAATGTTTTAGTCTGTCTTAACAAGAGGGTTTTGGTGGTCGAACTTCATTATAGACTTAGTTTTGATTATCTTGAAATCCTACCTGGCAGACTCCTTCTTCAGAGTGAGGTGCGGCACGACTTCTCGGAAGCCAGGCGTCCCACAAGGAAGCATTCTCGGTTCCATCCTTGATATCATTTACACTGTTGACCCACCCTAACACCGTCATCACCACCTATGCGGACGATACTGCAATTTTGTCCTACCTCGAATCCTATCTAAGCTACCTCCAACATCCAAGAACACTTGAGCTCATTGGTGCAAAAAGTGGAGGACAAGACTGAGTGAAGCAAAATGTACTCGACGTTCGTTCACATTAAGGAAACAGCCTTCCCCTCCATTGTACATTAACAACAAAGAGATACAGACTTCCATTCAAGTCAAATACTTAAGACCGTACGAAGACAGTAGACTGACATGGAATCTCCATGGACTTAAGAGAAAACAACTGAACAGAAGACTTGGACAACTACAAACACTTCTAGAATTGAATCTGCCTTAATTGTCAAAATTAAACAAACGTTATATACGATTTTAAGTGTATCCAATCATTCCAATCAAAAGTCCACACAAAAATTGCAAAGCTCCTTACCACGTCACTAACCTCACTATCCACAACGACCTCAACATTCCTTTTGTCAACGAACTGCCCAAACTCTCTCTACACATTCCCGCTTAATCGACGATGTCCTCGCGACCTCCTTCCCTTTATCCCTTCACTGTTTTCTCATGGCATGTGTCTTTCGGGTGCAGTGCTAGCATTAGTTTTAGTGTTGTCACCGTGTGAAAAAAAAAACACGTTTTGTAACATTTGTAGTATCTACGAATATGTATAGGGTAAAAATAAAATAATTTAAAAAAGTTTTGATTTCAATGGTGACAACCGATTTTGTTCTGGGCTTGAACTAGAAACGACTAACGTGAATAAACATTACACACTCTGTTAATAAACCCTTTTTATCCCTCATACAAGATGTGAATTTTGGAGCGGCTTTAAAAGAGAACTGTGAGAGTAATTAGGGATTTAAAAACAGCTGTTCATCAAAGGTTAAACAGCTCAATGTACTTAAAGCTGTTATATACTGCAAGCAATAAATACACTGTGAGCCTACGGAGACAAGTTTATAGCTTTTATCTCATGACTATCAAGCACAAGGACAAATTCGCTCCACCAAGCAGACTTTTTTGCTTTTTACTTTTTGAGAAAATTTACATGAATCTAAATGTATTATATTTATATTACAAATGTATTATATTTACAATAAACATAAAAATCCGCTGAATCCACAGAAAAGAGAAATTGACACAGTTGATAAAGCAGGATTGGGGCAGTGCGATCTGGTCTTATTAGGGGGAAAATCTTTATCTTGCTCTTCCTGATAAAAACGGCCGGACGGGACACACCATGACCGAACGGATCTTCGTCGATCATTGTAACTGAATTAAACCGTACTGAACCATTTGTGTCTTATTTTATGCTATTCCGATCTGTTACTTGCGCGTTATTTCTGAGCAAAAGGACCATGCGTGTATTTGTATGATGTAACGATGTAAATTAGTCATTCTCATCTCATCCCCAGCATCCTGCGCTCATCTCTCTTCGACCGCACGGGTCCGAGAAAAAAAGAGATTACGGATCTTTGATTATGAACTCGTCGGTTCACCACGCATCGATTTTTGTTTTTCATTTACACGAAGACTCTCCCGACGATTCTTTTTTGTTCTTTCTCTCTTTCAATCGTGTTCGCTCGAGACGAATGGGAGTTTTTATAGACACCCAACTCGTAAACAATATCATATAAGTCTTGTATGTTTTACAAGTTGCAACCGACAATTAACACCGCACTGAATTAAGTTTTCAATAGACGGCAATGGAAAAATAAAAGATGCAAAACCCGTTCTCAACCGGTCGGACAATACTTCTTTTAATTTATGCAAGCGATAAACTATGACGGAAAATGTAAGGGCGAAGGCAAGAAATCGCCGGATTTATGACTTTTCCAGGAATACCTGAGTTAACTTATTAAAACCGATTGGAACAATCGTAGATCTGAAAAGAATTTTATCGCGTGATCGTGCTTGTACATTATACTTAAGAAATAATTGTAGTACAGTAAGTAATTATTAGTTTTAAAACGTTAAGATAAGGTAAAATTGCTCAGAAAATGATCTCTTATATCTAACATATTTAAAGAGAACGGTATCCAAAATATTTAGAAAAATTACATAATAAATTAGCAATGGAGAAAAATTAAAAGATCAGATAATATACCTTGCAAATAGAGGGAATGAACTAGGATTTTCAGAGTTAGTGCCGCAGAGGACAAGCGTGGCCTATCCACGATTCTCAAAGAACTCACCAGTGATAGCAAGAAATCGATTGGATACCCGCAGCGGATAAATGCATGTAAAGTCTCTTTCACGCGTGGTTAAGTGAATGCTTTTATTAGCTAGAGTGTTTTGACTAAGTTCAATTAATCCCCAATTAACTAATCAAATTACTTTCCGGGAATAGCCGGGTACCTTTAATACAAGATGGTGCGGCGAGTCTCCTGGCCCTAACTTTCGCTCGTCCTTCATGTCAATCATGCACGTACGTCTCTTGTTTATCCCTATGAATGAATGTATTTATTAGCTAGAGTGTTTGACGTTGTTATTGAATGGTGGCGTAATATTAAGTACCCCGATAGTTGACTATTTCTTTTAACAGTACAAAAGGGTTTTGATTTCCTATTAATGCATTTATTAGGGTGAGTGCTATGAGTGTTTGGAGGAATATAGGATATCTCACAGACCAAACAAAATAGGTTATAGAGTGATTGGTGGCGGCTCGTAATATCAAACAATATTTTTTTGTTATAAAAATTCTTATTTGTGAGCTTTAAATGGTGTTAAAATTAATTGTAATGGTTTAAAAAAAACATTCTTTTCTTCTACTTTACGGAAAGCATCTTAAGGTTTTTGTAACTTTTTATACACCTAATTTCATTTAATATGATCCTGCATATTCAGGATATAGTATAAGAAGTCTTTTCAGAGGATCTTCGGAAGAGGTCAAAACAGAGAAAACTTCCTTACGGTTTTCGCCGAGCTTTCGACAGTTTTATACTGTCATCTTCAGGGGCTGTTTATTATCATATAAACAAACAATTAAAACATGAAAAAACAATAATTACAACAATAATTGGATATCTTACTTTAAAACTTTAATAGGAAATTAAACAACATGGTGTTTTGGGCACAGAAGTACATTATGTTTTTTTCGGCTCAGCATCTAAATATTGATTTAAATGGAATACATTAACAATTAAAAATTATAGCTAAAATTACAGTAAAAATAAAGTTAAAAAACGTGGTCGAGGAAGGTTACCTCATATAAGCCTAAAAAACCAATAAAATCCACATTTTTTAGTTTTTCAGGTACAAATGATCACAGTACGTTTCCCAAATAACAATAAAGTAGGATCACAGATCAAATCAATAAAAACCGATAAAAACAAAATCTCTACGACGAGGGGAAACAAAGGCTACGGGAAACAATAGTTTTTTTCTCCTAGTTAACATAAAATCCGCCACTAGGGCGATGTTCTACTTTCCCTCCTTTGCTTAGAAATCCTGTATTCATTTAGGAGACCTGCAAAGACCGAAATGGATGCCAACCTATCCATTTGGGAAACGTACTGTGATCATTTGTACCTGAAAAACTAAAAAAGGTGGATTTTATTGGTTTTTTAGACTTATATGAGGTAACCTTCCTCGACCACGTTTTTTAACTTTATTTTTACTGTAATTTTAGCTATAATTTTTAATTGTTAATGTATTCCATTTAAATCAATATTTAGATGCTGAGCCGAAAAAAACATAATGTACTTCTGTGCCCAAAACACCATGTTGTTTAATTTCCTATTAAGGTTTTAAAGTAAGATATCCAATTATTGTTGTAATTATTGTTTTTTCATGTTTTAATTGTTTGTTTATATGATAATAAAACAGGCCCTGAAGATGACAGTATAAAACTGTCGAAAGCTCGGCGAAAACCGTAAGGAAGTTTTCTCTGTTTTGACCTCTTCCGAAGATCCTCTGAAAAAACTTCTTGTATCCAGCAGGTTGATAATCTAGTTCATCGTTACAGGATATAGTATGTTTTATATATACTTTCAGACTTAACCGATCTTCAGTTTCATTTTAATGGTTTAGAACTATATGAATTACACGTATGGCACAAACTTAGTTTCAGTAAAAAAATTAGAACAGGGGAATAGAAAATATAAATTTTTGGGAGTTATTGTTTATCTTTATTTTCCTCCGTTATAATAACATAAAATCTAAACACCACAATACTTTACGCACAATAAAGTCGAAACATCGGCAAAAAAATTAAAAAGCTATTTTGCTAAACTACCTCATTTTTGTTCGCTCCTCACTAATCTAACAAATTATAAAATCTAAACTTCATTGCCATAGGGGAAAAGTAGATGTAGTAATATGGATAAAATCCAGAGGAGGTATAAATTAAGTGGAACAATAGACATTGTAGAGAAAAAGCTGATCAATCCTGAAAAGTCAACTTTTGTTTCCGATGAAAATTCAAATCTGTATTTAAGGGCTTTAAACTTTGAACGAATCTAAATTGCTTTTGTCTTAAAAAAACAAACTTTTGGCAAAATCAAAAAATTTAATTATTAATAATGTGTTTGTTGAATTTGTGTTGTTGGCTTGTTCGCACAGGCTGAAAAGAAAAACATTCCGCTTTAGTTGGTGGCAGTTAGGAATTGGAACACCGGACATGTGAGAAAAAAAATTGTCTAACCAAAAACAGCCTAAACTGCATGTTTTGGTTGATATAAAATTTCGTATTTTAAGGATCTAAACGGTTCTTAAAACTAATCCGAATTGCTTTCTTCAAAAAGAATTTTTTGGCATACGTTACTGATAGCGTCTTTTGATTTTTGTAAATGTTTATATATCCAGTCTCATTCAAAATGTTCCTGTATATTTTTTTTATATTTTTCGTCAAAAATTGACTTATATATAATAATCTTTAAGTACATGTAATAAAGGTGGAAAACCTTATTTTTTAAAATATATTTAAATTATTGGTTTTACTACTTAGGAATCAGAAACGTTCGGACACGACAATTTCAGATCATTTATTATTCCATAATTTTAACCTAAGATAATCAATTTTAAAGAACTAAATAATCATTTTTTTAAATAAATTTTATAAAAGATATTGCACGTAACCCGTTTAAGATCTTTAAAAAAGGTAGTTAACACAAAGTAGACTGAAAGAATTTTCCCAAATTACGTTCCTCCTCGTCATAAAATAGAGAAAAAACCAGAATAAGGTATTAATTATAGAAATCGTTTCTTTATAACGTAAAATTACTATCCACTCGTAGACGTAGCCGACTTAATTTTTGAATAAATTACTGCATATTAATTACTAAAAGACTAATGGGCCCATTTATGCACATTGTTTTGAAAAACCGTAGTCTTTTTTCAGTCAACTCAATCAACGCAGGGATTGAAAAATTTAAAAAAAAAAAGCATTGTTCTTGTGAAGATATTATAAGTTTATGATTAAATTCCAGTCATAAACAGCCGAAGAAGAGTCAGATTTGTAAGTCTAAATAGTATTAAACAAATACCCTCGCAATCATAAAAAATAAGATAATTTCTTTTTTTGCTGTTTCGTATATTTCACAATTTTTTCTCCTATTTTTCCAGCATTTGAGGGTCTTGTAAAGGAGAAACCTGGAAGGTAAGGGTACAATTAATTATCCATCGATCCACTCTTTGTTTCTTTTGGCTCCTTACGACATTTTTGTGGTCGTCCTTAAATCATCAGTGCCCTCTGCTCTTGTTGGAACGGACAGTACTGAAACTAGTATCATATAGCAAGACTCATACGCCCAAATCATTTGTCGATTTCAACCAGAAGCGCCATGGTCCTAGTGAAAAAATAGAATAGGAGGCATAAAATAAACCGTTCCAGGAATTTAATTGTTGAGTTCATACATATTTTTCTTAATCCAATAACATAAAAGGTAAACACTGTTGATATAAGGTAATAGTAGAAAGCTTTCCAGTAGTTGTAAAATCATAGAGGTGATAAAATCCAGAGAGGTTATGAATTTTTTAAATGAAAGAAAGGAGATCATCAGAAAAAAAACTGCTCCTGAAGTTCAAGCCCAAAAATGTCCCATTTTTTATTAGCGATAAAAAATCGTATTTAAGGGCTTTTAAAGGGCGCCTAAAAAGAATCCAAATTGGTTTTTGCATAAAGAAATTTTTTGGCCTTCTTAACGTATTTTGACTTTTTGTGGCTTTTTATATATCCAAACACATTTATTACGACCCTGCATAAAATTTAAATTTACTTATCCTAAGTAAAATAATAAATCGACATATATTTACTAACCTTGGAATACAAAAACTAGAATATAAATAAATAGAAAATTAGAACTGGAGGTATAAAATAAAACGATTGAGAAGATATTTATGATTTCATACTTATTTTTTTCACTTATAGTAATAAAAAAGATAAATATTTTAAAACAGTCGAAAAGTAGAAATATTTGGATTTTTAACGGTAGTAAATACGTTGAATTGGGATAAAATCCAGAGGAGTTATGAATTTTTTAAATGAAAGAAAGGAGATCATCAGAGAAAAAATGGCTCCGCCTGATCAAGCCCAAAAATGTCTATCTTTTCTTGGCTATAAAAATTCGTGTTTAAGGGGTTGCAAAGGATGATAAAACGAATCCGAAGTTGTTTTTGCAAAAAGAAATTTTTGGCCTGTATTACTGAAAGCGTATTTTGATTTTTGTGACTTTTTGATGAACAACCATCGGAGGGAGAATATAAAAAGAAGATAGGAAATGAACCAGCTAAACAACATGTAGGCAATTTTAGTGCGGATTTCACTAATTGGCAGTGTCTACAGCTCTACTGCAGGTTCTACAAACTTATAAAACGACAAAAGTTATCAAACGACGCAGACGAATGATCAAGATGAATTTGTGTTCGAGAGACCATCCCAGCGAGAATAGGCAAGGTAGGTCAGGGATGGTTAACCTTCCAGCCAGATCTTTTTTATTTAATTACTTTTATTATACTGTTTGTATCAGAGAACAGCCTAGAAAAGATAAAGTTAAAAAAAATGTTTACTTACATTCCTTATTCTAGGTTGTATAGTTTTTGAGAAAAACACGTGGTAAACTAGAAAATTGACACCATGTATATTACTCTTTTTACTATCTATAAGTAACAACTATCCAGATAATCGAAACGATACAAAACTATTATTCTTTCTAGTCCTTATACGAAGCTGTTTGTAATCCAATAATCCATGGTAAAGACTATATATGTATTAAGTGGTTGACGAAGCCCTTCCTACTTTTATATATAATTACGTCTTGTAGAGAAGAATAAAAGTTAATTCTGAAATGATTCCAACAGTCAGAAGGTATCTCCTTGCTGTGCAGAAGTATTTCCGTTCTAGATTGGTAGATAGGAACAGAAGGGAATGCGTTAACAACGTTCTATGATTACTGCCCTCCTCCTCACGGAAAACAAATCATTGGAATTCTCAAACCAATTATCCACTCCTTGACTAATAGCCGCTATCCCCCGTAATAAAACGGTGAAACGAAAAAGAAAAAACTGAATCCCACCTTAATACCCGTTTTTATTAGTTTTCCAAAATGTAGTGTCTTACTCGGCTTTTCGGAATTTCCGATTCCAATTATACCGCCTTCCCTGGTCGTAATAATTTCATTATTGTTATAACTGTGTACTGACACTTTTAAATATAAGCTTTATTTATACTTTTAATCAAGTGGTAGGGAATGATGCTGAAAACATTTTCAAGCCTTCAAAATTAATGCTTTTTCTACCACGTATTTTTTCTCTATTTTATTGTTTTATTTATTTATACAATTATAGTTTACACGACTAGTACAAAACGAACAAAGGACCATCGCAGAAACCAACTGCAGATCTACTGAACCAAGGAGGTGTATAGACTAAAATTATAGGACTTCTTACTGAATACTGATGACTCCAGAGGCAAAAAAGGAAGACGGTGTGTTTCCTGTTGGTGCGAAGGCCTAAAAGCTTTGGGATCTGGTGGTAAAAAGCCTTAAGTTTAACGAATACCTCTTGATAATGAGATTTGCAAAATAGACCAATACTGGTCTCCGTACGAAAGGTGGTAAAGAGATTCCTTTTAACTTTAAATCTTACGTTTCAGTCATCCAGAACTATTTGGAAATGAGATTGAGGAACGCTGAGTTACTAAAAGTTAGGGACGACCAGTGCGTGAAAAAAGGAATTATATCCGGCCTTTATGGCATGGGGTAAGGGATGTTGAGGTCATGTTAAAAAACAAGATTGAACATATAAAACGGATGGTTTTGGACAGAAAGGATATGAATCTAAAAATGTTGGCTGCTTTGGCTGAACCAAAATTCCATACCGTGTAAGCGCCGATGCGACGCGAAGGTCGAACAATCTCTCTATATTCGCTTGCTTTTCTCTAAACGATCGGGGTAAGCACTTCGCTAGGGGTGAGGTTCTATAATTCAGTAAATCAGAGAGCATATTCTTAAACAAGGTAGCAGGCGATAACGTCGACAAATTTAAGGTAGAAAGAAGTATTACGATGGTTAGGGATGTCAGCAGTATATTAAGTAAAGGATAGGACCAAGGATATCACACTGGCGGGAGGACACCTACCCGAAAGGATGAAAGAACCATACGCAAGTTTAAGTAACTATACCATGAGGTAGTTAGTGGACATGATTGGATAACACAGCATTCTAGCATGCAAGACCCGATCGAATAATTCCGCAATACGATTCGAGAAATACAGCCAAGTTGTGCTTCTTTTCGAAGAAGGAGGCGATAACGTCTACAATTGTAGAGTTGAAGGAAGTATTGGGATGTTAAAGGATGTCAGCAATATATTTTGTAAAGGTTAGGAACAAGGATATCACGTGGGGGACTCCTGACCGGACAGGATGAAAGAACCATACTCTCAAGTAACGAAAGGAAGGAATTAAGAGTTTCAAATAGTTTGTTGAGAAAGACAGCTCGGCAATGCTTCTTTTCAAAGAAGTAGGCAATAACGTCTACAATTATGAAAGGGAGAGAAGTAGATGATTAGGGATGTCAAGAGTATATTACGTAAATGATAGGACCAACGATAGGACCTACGATATCACTTTTAGGAACTCCTGTTCGGGCAGGATGGAAGAACATACCCAGAAGTTACGTACGTAGGACATTAGCATGAGGTGGTGGAGATGATGACTTTAAGTTTACACAGCATCCCAGCAAACCAGGCCAGGCAAATATTTGGAAAAAGAAAACAAGAGCAAGCTTAAACTGTTTGTTAAATTAAAGCGTAAATGTTTTTTACAAGTGAACCCATTGTAACTATTAATTACGGGTTCATTATTAAGCAACATGAGAAAAATGGCACAATTTTTGTGCTGTACATCGTTGCCAAAGTTAAAAGTTTACAAAAATTTCTGACACAAGATGTGCACGGATTGTTAAAGTACAATTTTACCGACAAACAAGATTAAACTAGATAATTCGGGAAGTAAAAAATGTGTTGTCAGTCTACCTTGGTCGCAAAGAATTCCACCCCAGTTGGTATCGCAGATACACTGCCAGGACGAACCGTTGCAGTAGCCGTGCTTGCAGCCCGGGTAGGGGGCGCACTGGGTGCACAATTCTCCTCTCCATCCTGGACGGCACCTTAACAACAAAAAAATAAAAATATTATTGAATTGTTTAAAAACATGTTCCACATTTGGTAATATGTCCGCCCTGCACGGATCATAAGGATTATCATTGTTGAATAAAGTAATCTTGCAAGTTACGTTTAATTTCTTTGTAAAAGCTGCAATTAGACATAAATAACAAAAGTATGAAAGCATAGAAGGATGAAATATCAAACATGCAATCACCTGCCACCAATTTCTTAGAACCCTTCAGTCCACTAGATATCAAATGAATGATATATGTATAATAGCATGTTCAGGCAGATTATTTATTGTACGCTACGTTGTCGTTTAAAAGGACTTTTATTTTTTTACAAGTTAAATACGCTCTACATTATTTATTCGGGGCCGTTTTGTGCGTGTATACTTTCCGCATTTTGTTGTGACTCTCAGCTCCACTCACTGGCGTCACCCAGTGAATTTTTTAGACAATTTATGTTTGTTTTTTTTAAATTAAAATAGTAAAGCTAGTTTACTTTAGTTTAACACTTAATTGTAAGTTCTGTTTAATTTAGCATATCTGGAACATTTTTAGTTTATACATATTTTCTTTGTACAAAATTTTACATAATTTTAATTTGTTAATTTCAAACATCGCCTTATTGTTATTTATTTAAACGCATACATTGATTGGCTTGTAATTGATTTAAAAGGATTGTGGGCTGGTAAGTGTTTATCCATTGTAAGAATTGAAATTTCCCATTCTTCATTACATTTGGGGTGTTGATGAACTACAATCTGGTAAAGTGACATTTAGCGAATTCTTAAGAAGTATAGAATATACAAGGATTATATACCCTCAATTCACCAAGAAAAGAAATATAGAAATACAAGGATTACGCTTCTATAATGAAATGCTGCGTTTAAAAAATGAGGTCAAATATCTAGGAATAATCTTTGACAAGAAACTAACCTGGAGTCCTCCCCTGCAACATACAGTAGCAAAAAGTAAAATATCGCNCATACCATACCCTCAATTGAGTTGGGTCGCCCTTTCCCGTACATACCTCATGTTTTATTTTTGTACTTATCTATTTATTGTACTTTTATATATAAACATTTGTATTAATTATTATAGTCTTAAAAGGATTCCTCGTCAATAAATATCTCGGGAAACAGTTGAGGTTTGTTAAAACCTTTTTTTGTCCGTCGGTTTCGGCCTTCGGTCTTACCTGTTTTAATTAAAAGAGCACGAAATCGATTAGAGTTAGTAAAAATGTGTAAGAACCGATGTTCGAATCATAGAGAGCTAACAGACGGTCGGCGTAGTGATGAACCAATGTCGGTTGATCGTATCAATGTCCGTCCGTCGAGTATTCGTCTCACTTTGTTGTCAGATCCAATCATGATAGCGTGTAGAGAAATCCACGCTATTTATAACTTTGATCATAGTCAATAAAATTATTGATCCTTTCGAATATAGAAAATTGGAAAATATTGTTACTGTTTGAACTTTAAAGTAAAGAACCTAGGTAATTTTAAGAACCTGTAGTATTTCAATATTCGGTACAAAACCGTCTCGTATTTATTCAAGAAACAATGAAGCTAAATCATCAAACAACTACAATATATATATTTATATACATAGAAAATACAAATCAAAAGAAAACATGTTAAAACTCATTTTTAATAACGGATTACTTAAGAATAGTAAACATAAAGATTACTCGTTTTGTAAACAAACACCTTTTTTCGTCTTTTGTCCTTTTTAATCCAGTTCTATTCTCTTTGACCATCGAAAGACATTGTCTTGAACCAGAAGTTCGCAATATTATTGTGACAATATGGCAGGAGGTCAACTATAGTGGATATCGCATAGGAAGTTGGCGTTTCCCAGAGCGTGGTCACCTGGGCTTTAGCCCGATCCTGAGAGACGTTAGTGGCACACATAGGAGGCTTGGTGGGTGGATCTCAGCGCATTACGATGCAAAGGGAGAGCAGAAATATTGTCATTGCTGCAAGACGAAACCCTTTGCATAGTGCCCACCAGATCCTAAATGAAGTAGAAGATATTTTGATTTTTATCAACACCAACGATTCGTAATCGTTTTGGGAAGATGGCCTCACACCGTTTGCCCCTTTGAGAAGACCTGCAGCAACATCCCACCACCAAAAACTCAGGAGAATATGGTTCTTCTTCTTTTTTCTTCGCTACACACCTTGTCGAGGAGGTTCCGCTACCTTTTTAAAAGGATATATATATATGTATATTGTTTACGAGTTAAATTCACTCTACATTATTTATTCGGGACCGTTTTGTGCGTGTCCACTCTCCGCATTTTATTGTGACTCGCCGCTCCACTGGGGGTGGGTTAATTTGAAGTTAAAAGCGTTAATTTTAAACGAAAAAGGTTCATTTGAAATTTTAAACAACATTAATTTAATCTTCTTTTTAATTTTATTTGTCATTAATTGTTATATCGTATTCTAAGAGCCCAAATACCATCTCCTAAGTTTTTTTATTGTTTTCAAGAAACGGTTAATTTGCAATTCAGAAAGGTTTAATTAGAATTAAAAAGATTTAATTTGACGTAATAAAGTCATTATAAGAAATTGCTTAAATTATGTTTAGGGATGACGAACTATTCGATACACTTTTGCTTAATCTGTGAGAGTTATAAGGGATAGTTTGTACCTCGTGGGCAGGGCGGACAAGCAACGTGTTTTCCTAATTTATGTTGCCTCATATTATCCGTTGTAGGATGGAATGGAAAAAGGACTAAATAGTCGGTTACGACGTGGAGAAAATATTGAGCAGGTGTAAGTAATCCGCTTAGATTGGGAAAATGCGAATCAAATGTTGTTTTTTTTCAAACCTGCGGTGAGGAAAAAGTTCCCGTGTGTACTCGTAACTTTTCCTCAATCTCCTTACGGGCTTGCGAGCGCGTATGCGTGTGTGTAAGAGAAAGATCAAGGTGGTCGAAGGGAAATAGTGGTCTCAATATGGACCTGTATATAATTAGCCTCTGCTTTCCGAGATAAGTAGAGGGAGTCGAGTTAATTAGAGTGTAGACGGAGGATCTAGACTAGTAATCCTTAAATTGGGCTCCAGACCTCTCTTTTGACTCCGTTCAACCCGGTTTTTACAACACAAATCTTACCATACTCAGGTAATCGACAATGACATATATTCATATTGAGATAAAGATCTAAAAAACCGACTTATATATACCCGAACATTTCCAGAGAGAAAATTGTCGGTTAGTTTAAAGAAAACCACTTTGCAAAATAAATTTGTATGTCTTTTTTGAAATATCTGTTCTTAACGGAGTACAAGTACAAGGGAAATAAGACGAAAAATCCTCTTAATCCATATTTCGATAGTAAAAAGAAAAGGCAATCATATAACTAGTCTCACGAGTATACTTGGCTTACTTCCTCGCATAAAACGTTCGGGTTACGTCATCTTTGTAGAAAGCCTTTTTCACGTAACAACGTTTTCTTTCAATTTGGTTTTCTTTATGTTGGCCAAGTTCAAAAAAGCTCGGACGAATTTAAACACATATAAAGTGTAAGGTCAGATAAAGAACTCCTCTGTTCACGGGACATACGAGACTTAGGGGGGACTAAATAAAGGACAAGAATCGTATCCAATAATCTGTGGCATCACAGAAAACCTCTGAGTAGGGGACAGACCATATTAATTTTTCGATTTTTTTTTTTGAGCTGTAAACGATGTAATCTTTTTCTATTGCCGATATTGTCTTAATTTCAAGATTTAGGTTAAAGTTTAAATTTTTTAATGTGAACATGGCCCCGCCAAAGGTTGACAGAAGAAAGTAAGACAACAAGTGCTTGATTCTTACGAAAAGTTTGGTAGACCTAGTAAGAATTAATAACCTTCATCTTAGAAAAAAACTGAGTGGGAAAATTTAAAAGATTGTAAAATCAATGAATATACACCTTACATACAGCATCCCTCAATAAACCTGAGAGCTGTATTATCAGTGATACAAATCTCTCCTTACAGGACACCCAGCCCCGAAAGAAGACAACAGTAGTGACACCGGGAGCAAGAGAGTAGAAAAAGAGAGCCAGAGAAGAGATGAAGATAGTCGAGAGAGAGAAAGTGTAAGAGAGGGAGAGCAAGAAAAAGTGAGAGAGAAGAGAGAAAGCGTCAGGAGAGGAAGAGCCAGAGAGAGAGAGGGGGGGGGATTAATAGGCAGAGAGATGAATTTAACTATAATGTGTAGACCCACGTTTATTTTAGCTTGAAAACTTTTTCTAATTGTAAACGTTATTATATTTGCAAAAAACCAATCACCATTATTTTCTAGTCAAAAATGAGCTTTTCGTATTTAGTTACATGACTGAAGCCTATTTTTCATGAGTTACAGTTATTTGACACACTGTGTATACCTAAAACAGAAATCTCATGAGCATGAGCATTTCTTATTAAAACCGTTTTAGAATTATAAAACGAGGTTTATCATTCTATAATCAATATAACTCCTAAGTGGCCTATGTTTCTCCTGTCACCCTGTCACGTGAGATCAAGTCATACCACAGCTGGTTTTGGCCTAATTACATCCCAGTTCAAAAAGCATCATCAAATCGTCCAATTTTAATTACTGACTACAAAAATATTTATTTTAAATAAATTTATTCTTAAACTTTTCCAACATTTAAAAGTAACCCGATCGATTTTATCGTGATTGGTCGGGAAATTTTTATGAGGCGAGTCGTTTCGAAAAAGTTGAAAAAAATCTTCAAAAACGTTCTGAATCCAGAGGCATTACATGGGCGAATTATGGTCTGAGTTATATTTTAGGAGCCGTTCAGGTTTTAACGGAAAAATCCGACTCAAATTCTAACTGCCTTTTGTGAAGAATTTAAACCGAGGGACATTCTTGGGATATCAATGTGCTGTCCTTGGGTGTATCCGATGTAAACTGATTATTTTTCAATATTATTGCCAAGATAAAGAGGCAGTGAAAACATACTGAAACAACTTCGTAAATTGGTTTGACAGACGGCGTAGAAAACAAAGGGAAATTTATAGTTTTTGCATTTCTTTCAAAACCGACGCCCAAGGACAATCATTTCTTGCCAATGGCACTATTATCCGGGAAAAAAATATTTTAAGTTATTTATCTGTGTATAAATATACATTTATGATGTATTTCAGGTTATTAGATATCTTTTAATACGTAGGATAAGAAAATAATTTGCTCACACGCTATCGTAACAAATTATTTTAATATTTTAGATATACCTGACTAGATGACAAATGTAATTTGAACAAGCGATTTAGCCAAGTATGTTGAAATATTTCGTTATATTACAACGTTGATATTTGCTTTTACCCTTAAAAAAACCTTGAATACATATTTTTGTGTATATTAAAAACACTTTTTTTGATAAATTTTTGCCACCTCTGGCCAGTGTGTGTGTGTATGTGTGAGTTCTGGTACCTAAGATATATATATATGCCAGTCTACTGTTTATTGGTCATAGCCTCAGCTTATGGAGTCTTCACATGGTATCGTCAGCGGAGACAACCCTTGGCCATAGCAACCCCTTTCAATCAGCCACCCCCCGGGAGCTTTATTTGGGCATGGAGGAGTTACGCCTGCACAAAACCATTAATTCAGCGACAAATGATATTACCCCTGTACAAATTCAAAGAATGTATTGTAAGCATGTGTAAGGAAAAGACCCTTCCCTGTTCCCTATTCCATTACACTCCTAAAAAACAGATTCAGATTAATCATATCCGTGAACAGGAAAGGTTCTTCTCAAATTGTAAGTGTGTTTAACTAATAAAGTTCTTTTTAAAAAGACTCTCGTTTAGTCAACACACGTTACTGGCGCAGTCGGTAGGACATCGCAAAGGTTTTTCAAGGGAATATTGGATAATCGTGTCAACGGTGAATTTGCTGCATCGGACCTGATGAGCATGATGAAATTTAGTTGTGAGTAGAAAATTATTGTATTTTATAACAAATTTATTGTTTTTAATTGTAAGCGTTTTGGGAATTGTTATAACCTAATTAAACTTAAAATTATAACTTTAATATAATTGTATAATTATAACTTGTTGAAATGGCCAATTTTGCCGAATTAAAATTCATTTTGGATGCCATCCCTAACTTCGATGGCAATCCGAAAACACTGACACAATTTATATTAAAAGTGGAAGAAGCACAAAATATTGTATCTTCTCTAACACCTCCTTTAACAAACATACAAAAATCTATGTTCTTTAAACACATTAAAAACAAATTAACAGACAGAGCGAACGAAGCCCTAAGGAACGTACAATTTGCAAACTGGGATGAGTTGAAGCAGTTTCTAATCAAAGAGTTTGGTGATAGGAAAGGACCGGCCAGCATTATCCTAGAAATAATGCAGATCGAAATAAAAAACCCTTTCAGATCACTAAATTTAATAAAAGAAAAGTTTGACTCGTTCAGAGCAAAAATACTTACGGAAAAGGGATCAGATGAACAAAAAGCATACTTGATAGAATTTCAAGAAAAAATTATAGCTACAAATTTCGTCTGTTCATTAAAAGACCCCTTGCGTAATAATCTAGCGACTAGAAACACACAGTCATTAACGGACATGGAAAAATTATTATTAAACGACATTCAGTACTTGCGCGAAAACAACAAAGACACGTCGCAAAAATTTCGACCACCATTTAATAAAGGGACACTTCTTTCTTTCCAAAGAATTTCAAACCTAACTTCCCCCAAACCAATTTTTTTAAACCACCAAATCAATACAAACAAAATCAAAACTTTGCTAAACAGAACACTTATACACCAACACCAATGAGTATTTCTACTAGAAATAGTAATCAAACGAACAATCATCCACAACTGCATGTGTTTCAGATGGAAACACAGGAACAGGAACCACATAGTCAAATAGAATCCACTCAGAATCATTTTTTACGGATTACTCAGTTAGGAACAAATTTCAAATAATGAACTTACAATCTTCGGACAACGAACTACCATAGATTTATAGATCCAGAGACGAAAGCTAGAATATTAATTGACACGGGAAGCACGCGTTCGTTTATAAGAAAATTTATCGGTTTTGAATTCTGTAAAAATAATATAAAAAAGGATCCTTTCGAAGTGACCACTGCACATTGGAACTTCAAAGGAATGCTATAGTACCGAACTATCCATCTTAAATAACAAAAATAAAATAAAATTTTTTTTGTTTGATTTACTTCTGGGATTAGACAACATTAAGAAATTGAACATACAATTAGATTTTAATTCTAACAAGCTTTATTTTAAAGGAACACACATTCCTATATTGTATTTTGATAGGCATAGTTAAGAGAAGCCTCCAACAGGGAGTACACCGGTTGGATCTCAGGTGACTAGTTACGTTCTGGAGCCCAGAAGCGAAAAAACTGTAAAAATAAAAGTAAAAAACATTAAAGATGGAGAAGGTGTATTAAATTATCATAACGTAGCTGGAATAGAAATCCCGCAATGCTTAGTAAAAATTAAAAATAATGAAGCGTTTTGTAAAATGTACAATCCAAACGATAGTAGCATTAAATTAACAATAACACAACCATTCGTGGTAAATAATCTAGAAGATTACGAAATTAAATACAAAACAGGAAAAGAGAACAAGGTAGCTGATGCTCTTTCGAGAATAGAATTGAATGTACATGAAACCGGTGACGAAGTAATAGACGAATTAATTAGAGACTTTTATTTACAAAATCCAGATCTCGAACCCGATAGATTACATTTTGAAAACGAATCTAATGTAAATCTAGAAAATGAATCCATCATCGTCAATGTAGATGAACTTGATGGAAATGTAGATGAAAACATCGATGATGACGATGCGACGGTACATTACAACGGAATTGGAAATACTGTTACGAATATACTGATTATTGAGGGTCCGGTTAATTTCGGTAAAAATCAAATAATAATTTCAGAAGTCGAATTTAATAAGGAAAAACCAAAATTATTAAGTTGTTAGGGAATTCAAAAACAAGAATAAGCGTCCAATTTTCAAAGAACGATTTTACTAATGACGTTATTAAATTTATAAAAGAATTCATCGTGCCTAAAACAGCATATCACTTGTATTTCGAGTCATATTTATACGAAAAATTTGCGAAAGTAATAATGGAGGTATTCACTTATTCAGAACTAAAGTTTTTTAAATGTACAGAAAAACGTATCGATGTTTTAGAGGAATCTGATATCAATGAAATTATAGAGAAATATCATATTTCAAAAACAAATCATAGGGGCATCACGGAAACGGAAAGTAGAATTAAACGTATATATTATTGGCCTAATATTAGTAAGTCTGCACAGGAATTTATTAATAGATGTGAATTATGTCTTTTAACGAAATACAATAGACAACCCATGAATTTAAAGTAAATTTGACTCCGACACCAAGCAGACCTTTTGAGATTGTTCATATTGACACAATTACGCTAGAGAATAAAAAGTTTTTAACAATAATAGACACTTTTTCTAAATTTGCTCAAGCCTACAAAATAGAGTTTATCAAGCAATCGAAATAGTGAATAAATAAATAAAAATTTTTGCATCTTACAATGTTCCAAAGACTATTGTGTCTGATAACGGGCTGGAATTTAACAACAGTCTAGTCAGGGAATTACTATCGCTACATAGAGTCGAGTTGCATTTCACATCTTCTCAACACCCGGAATCAAACGGCTCTATAGAAAGATTTCATTCCACCCTCATCGAGCATATCCGACTTTTTAATAATCAACAAGAATTCATGCACGAAGATATCGAAAACAAAGTAAATTATAGTTAATTAAGGTTTTTAGTTGAGATGAAAACTCATAAGGTGGGGTTGAGATAGGAAGTTGATGTCCGAGTGGATCGAGGTCAGGATAGCTCAAGTGGTAGAGCAGCGGCGTATCTAGCCGGTCGTGGGTTCGAATCCCTCTCGTGCCATTAGCTTTTTTTCATCTCAACTAAAAACCTTAATTAATTGTAATGATTTAATTGGTCAAGCGGACTACGAGATTAGTGAATTTAAAGTAAATTATAGTATTTTGGCATATAATCACTCGCTTCACTCAGCAACAAAATTAAAACCTATTAAAATTATCAGTGGGCATTTACAGAACGAATCTATTTTTAATATCAATTTAAAACAACAAATTTTAAATAACTATGTCAGAAATCATAAAAAGAAAATAGATTTGTTATATAAAACGATCAATGAAACTTCTTTAGCGCATAAAGAACATATTATCGAAAAACGAAATGAAAACAGAATAGAAATACCAGAAGTAAATATACCGAACGAAGTTTTTGTGAAAGTCAGGCAAAAACAAAGCAAAACAAAGAATAAATACAAAAAGGAAAAAATAAAATCGGTAAATAAGAATCTAAAAACTGCCGAAATCATCCCAAGTCATCACAACACAATAGACAAAATACACATATCAAACATTAAAAGATCAAGAAAATTAAGAAAATTCTCGCGACATTCCAGGTTCTTCGCACTCCTCTTTTGGACCACAACCAGAGGAATCGACATAGTTGATATTTGTGTAGAGATTAGTGACCGTTAATCGATAGTTATTCAGATATCGTGAGATGCGGTCGGGTGTGATGTAGGTTTCAGAAAAACATTTTCTTTATCGTGCCAACGTTTCGATCTTTTATTGAGATCATCTTCAGGGCCTGGGATTTACAAACATTGTTTACATTTAACAAATACATTTAGGATGTGGAAAAGTGAATTTATACAATGCAAAATATATTTTTTTATATTCAATCAAAGTATTTCTACTCACTCGAAGTGTTTGTCTTCTGTGTAATTGTGCCATTCTTGCGTGTCGTGTTGAGAGTGCCAGTGAGATTTTGCTGTTTTATGTTTATATACGTTGGATTTTGAAGGGGTGGGGAAGGAAGTCGGTATAGAAAAGACATTTTTGTACAAGGCGTCGGCTTCTTTGAGGTGAAATAATTTTCGCCTTTCAAATGCCACCGATTTTTTTTAATCGCAAAAATTGTGATAACTTTGATAAGACATCACGGATCTACTGGAAAATTTACACGGTTTCAGAATAATACAAAACACACGTAATTGCACAAATCTAGTCTATATAAATAAATGAGAACTGGAGATTGTGACCGAGCGACGTAGCAAAGTGGTTTACAATATTTTTTAGCAAGAAACAATATAATAACATAAAACCCAAGCATTGTTGACACTGGCTAAGTGTAGTAACATTCATCTTTCCAACGGTTGTAATACCTTGGAAACTGGATGAAATCCAGAGTAATTGCATTTTGCATTTTCAAATGGAAAATCGAACATTAAAAAATGAAAATATTGCCTCTAGGTGATCTGGCCCAAAAGTCTGACTTGTGGCAGAAGGGTCATCCTCATCCGATTAACAATAGCCCATGCGAGGTTGACACACAGGCACTTACATTTGGGCCAAAGCCCGCGTATGTGTCCGGCATGCAGAGAAAGGTTGCTCGATGTGCCCCACCTAATTGAAGGGTGCAATTCCTTGGCTCCTACAGAGAGCGCGCAGGAATGCCACCCAATTTGAGAATTGTACTTGAGCACGGCAGCGCGTATTGGATCCCCTATTCCGATTCTTGGAGGAAACGGAGTCGTTCTATTGTATAAAGTAATAACAGTTGTTTATACCTAGTTTGTGTTGAAAGAGAATGCATTTATTAGCGTGAATATGCGATGTGAGAGGGTCGATTACGGAATATCGAGAATATACCCATCGACCCTCTATTAGGTTAGTTGGAAAATATGTGTAACGGGTGATCATCAACATCACCCTAACGAATGGTATGTAACAGTAGTGAAAGTATTTAAGAACGAACGTGAGTACGATTGAGTGGAACTGCATGCGTGAATTGAATTGCCTAGGACTCGAATTGCCGGTGGACTACGAGAAGCGAATAAGCTCAACTCGACACATGTTTGTATGTAAATAAGTGGGGTGGATTTGAACCTATACAAATCCAAATCCAAAAGTCCAAAAGTCTTTTTCTTGTTTTCCTTAAAAATTATATTTCAGGGCTTTAAAGAATGCTTAAAAAGAATCCAATTTTTTTCCATAATATTGTTTAAAAGTTATGACTTACTCGCAGTCTCCTGGTTTTTCACATTTCCCGTGCACTGGATGGCATCCTTCCTTACAAACGGCTAAAAAACAAAAATTATCCATTATTCACGGTTTTATCGGGTTGGAGTGATTTTCTTACCGGTTTCACAGTTGGTCCCTTTCCAGCCGTTGATGCACACCTTGTCGCCATTTGTGTCGCAAGTGTAGTGGCCGAATTTGTCGTCCCTGGGCCGGCAGAGTTTGGTGCAAGTGGCGTTGAAATAATGCTGGTCGCACTGGACACGCACCCTATATATAATGTTCGCTATTTGACCCTGGTGATTCAACGTGTGCCACGTAGGGCTTGGCAAGATGATTCCGGAATATGATGCTTCTTCTATTATCCCTGTCGAATCTATAACAGAAACACAAATATCAGTCGAAAAATTTGAAAACGATACTTCTTCAAATAAAAAAATACAAAAAGATTATTGTGCAATTTTCCTGACTGACTTAAATTGTCAAATGACTGTAATTTTTGACTATTTTTAATTGTATAATCTAGCGGGCTTCTATAAGGGAATATAATGGGTAATTTGTAACCCAAGGAGGTCTAGGAGAGGATTTAGCATGGTGGGAGTGAAGGGTGTCGGCAAATCCCTTATCTTGGGAAGTGGAAACATGGGTAAAGCATTTAAATTAAAATATTTAGATATAATTGGAATAATGGATATTACACCACAAAAAACATCTGAATACGAATTGTTGGTGAAAATCAAAAATGCATCATATTTTCCACCTTATAAATTGCGTTCATTTTCAAAAATTACGAAAATGGTGATTACTTTGAAACAACTGCTCTGATCTAGAGGAAATTCTACGAAGGTTTAAAACTTTATTAACTAACAGGAACACCTAATGCCATAAACTAAGACTCATTAAAAAATTAGAACAATATATCGACTAAGAATAGGCCATGCCATGTGCAACGCATGGTCGCACCGATTTGGATTAATAGATTCGCCAGTGTGGGATAGATGCAAAACAGCGGAAATGATCGATCATGTAATTAGGATAAGTCCTAAAGATGACGAACGAAGGAAAGGAAACTTTAGACATGCTTGTTCGCATAATCCCATGCCCATTTAACTTGAACACCATCATAGGTTCTGGGAACCATGAGGTATTCAGGGTCTTATATAACACAAAAATGCGGACATTCGATTTTAAAGAAAAAAGTATATATACGTATGTGTGTGTATGTAATGTGTATGTATATATGTATTTATATATGTGTATATGTATATAAATGTGAATATGTATGTATTTGTTTGAATATGTATGTGTATGTATATGTATTTATGAATGTATATACGTATATGATAGATATATGTATACATGAGAGTGACACATATAGACTGACTGCGAATTATGGTTAAAATGATTTAACTAAATAATATAAAAAATTAGTTGCTTAATTAATAAACATAAAATAGATCTACGCTAAGTGTATAAAAAAAACAAAAAACGGCAACATAGAAAGAAAATATTGCAGTTAGCTGATTCAGCCCAAAAACCTTTATTTTTGTGTACAATAAAGACTATATTTTATTAATCCATTTTTGCTTAGTCATCCTAATTGACCATATTAATTATTCCAATTAATTATTCTTTTTTACTAAGGTTTTTGGTTAAGATGAAAATTAGTGTCACGAGGGGGATTCGAACCTACAACCTTCGGCTCAGTATGCCGCTGCTCTAACTACTTAAACTATCGTGAAAATTTTAAGTAATTGACTACACATGGCACTAAGTTTTCATCTCAACCAAAAACCTTAGATAAAAAGAATAATTACTTGGAATAATTAATATAAACAATTATGACCACTAAGCAAATATGAAGAAGAAGAAGAAAAATAACTTTATTCAGGGACTGGTGTCCCATAAGAATAATTTACATGAAATAAATGAAGGAAGTTCCTTCTATGAAGTTAAAAGTAAAAAAGATAGAAATCTTGGCACAATGTATACCAGTAAGGCAGGCCAGAAGAGAAAATTACGAGAATATTAAACAAAAATAACAAATGTTAACGTGAGGTCTCTGCTTGGAGGGAGAGGAGGTGATTATACAGGTGGGATTTAAAGGAGGATAAGGAGGCAGCGTGACGAATAGAAAGGGGAAGGTAGTTCCAGAGTTTATGGGCTCGGATCAGAAAGGATCTTTCGATGGTATGGGTTGTATATTGCGGACGGATAAGGTCGATTGGGGATGAGCGGGTCTTACGAGTGAGATGCGAGGAGTTGAATTGGAGGGATTGGATGATGTAAGGAGGACGACAAGTGTGGATGGACTGGAAAAGAAAGCAACCTAAGAAATACTGTGCACGGAAGGAGGGGAATAGCCAGGAAAGTTATACAACACCGACACCCGGGATCCCCGTGGGGTGCCGTACACAAATCTTACGCAACAATTCATAATACGCTTCAATCGCGCGTTCTCCCCATCCGAGAGACCACCGTGTGCCACACAGCTATAATCGAAGAAGGGAAGTATAAGGGAAGATACAAGGAGTTTGGGGGTGGAGAAAGGTAAGAGAAGCCAGGACCAACGAAACAGGCTGAGGGAGGCAATGGACTGGCGGGAAATTTGGGAAATGTGAGAATGCTAGGAAAGGTTTTGGTCAAAGACTACTCCTAGGTTTTTAACCGAAGAGCAGAAGGGGATGGAATGTTTATTTAGCATGAGAGGTGGGATGCTGGGGAGGAAATTGAATAGTTGCCTGGACCCGATAATTATGGCGGTGGATTTGGACGGATTGAGGACTAGGGAATTTTTATGGGCCCATTCGCTGATGGAGTTTAGGTCTTTTTGGATCTTGAGAATGGCCGAGAAAAGATCGGAAGGGTGGAAGGATATGTATATTTGGGAGTCATCGGCATATAGGTGATAGTTACAGGACTGGATGGAGCGGGGTAGGTCATTGATGTAAATGTAAAAAAGGATAGGAGAGATGCTAGAGCCTTGGGGCACCCTAGATTTTAGAGGGAGGAAGGAGGAGGTAAGGCCATTGGGAAGGGTGACAGCTTGGTGGCGATTGGTAAGGTAGGAGTGGAACCGACGGATGGTGCTGGCGGAGAAGGAAAAAGATTCGAGTGTAGAGAGGAGAGAAGAGTGAGGGACAGAATCGAAGGCTTTGAAAAAATCAAGAAGGACACGTATAGTAACTTTCCATTCCTAAATTAAATTGAATATGGATTAATTTAATAATTAAAAAAAGTAATAATCACTATGTAAATAATAACCTCCTCGTCGTTAAGGCCACGTCATAAGTCGCTGAGATTCGAATCCTGATTACACGACATTTGAAAATATAAAAGATGGAAAATTTGGATTAGCATTAAGCATTTTTTATAGATATAAAATATAATCCGATTAATTATTGTTTTTATCTAAGGTTGTAGGTTGAGATGAGAAGTCGGTGTCAGAGGGGATCGAAGTCACGACAGCTTCAGTGGTTAGAGCAGCGACGTATTGAGCCGAAGGTCGTGGGGTCGAATCCTGCTCGTGACACTAATTTTTCATCTCAACCGAAAACCTTGCAAAAAAGAATAATTAAAGGGATTATATTTTTTATCTATAACAAATGCGAATTAGCAAATCCAAATTTTTGGGAAAATCGAACAGTAGTTTGTCCCTCTCAGGTTTTAGCTTTTTTTTCTTGGGAAAAATCACGAATGTAGTAGCAATAACTTTGAAACAACTACATCGATTCACATGAAACTTTACATACGTTTAAAATCCTATACACTGAACGTTATAGCTTAAAATTGGCCTCCTTAAAAAATGAGAACTGAAGATATAAAACAAAACAATATACTTTCATTACTATTTTTCTCATTTATAAAAATTTAAAACCTAAACTTTGCTGACATAGTCTCAAAGAAGAAATATTCATCTTTTATCGGTAGAAATAATGTTGAATTTGGATAGATCCAGAATAATTATGAATTTTAAAATGGAACAACCCTTGGCTGATCAAGCCCAAAAATGTATATTTTTGTTTGCTGCAAAAATGCGTATTTAAGGGTGTTAAACGGTTCTTAAAATGAATCCGCACATGCTTTTATAAATACTTTTCTGCCTACTTCACTCAGAGCGTATTTTGGTTTTTGTAACTTTTTATATATCTAATATAAAAGATTTTATATATCTATATCTAATCTCATTTCATCACAAAACAGTTAAAACTATTCTACAGATCCACAGGAAACTTTGAAATCCATTACAAACTACATTAATAACACTAACTTAATCTACATATATAAATTAAAACCTAATATAAAAAAAAAATGTTTCGCGTGCTTTTGCCGATTTCAGTCTTATTTTTCTTACTTACAATGGAATAATGCTGAAAGTTTGAACAGGCATAAAATCAGAACCTTATTGACATCTGCTTAAAGAAAGGAAATTCAGTTTTTACATGGAATTTGGATAAAATCCAGGGGAGTTATAAATTATTTAAGAAGAACACTGGACATCGGATAATACACCATCTCCCCGACTGATCGAGCCGAAAAATGTCCTTAATATGGCTCGATATTCGAGCAGTTTTCCCCTACGTTCGACTTTTTTATGTTTTTTTCGCCATATTCCAACTTCTTCTTCTTAATACTGCTAAATTTGGTATCAATTTGCGTTTTTATAGCCCATTTATGGTCACTTCTTCCAGTTCAATTTATTTTCTTTATTATATTACACTCCATGTCTCCAGTCTTGCTTCAATGCTGGAAAAGTTTTATTGCTCCTTTGTTTGACTACGTAATGTTTTAAAACCTTTTAATTAAAGTTTCATTCCAACAATTATAGCTACTATTTGTATTTATAAGGTTTTTCAAGCCTTTTGATATAAATCTAGACAAAGGAGGAAGAATCACAATGACCTGTTTTAATTAAAAGTTCATAAAACCTTTCGAAACATAGAAGTGAAAAATGCCAGAAATAGAGTTAATTAAGGAAGAATAATTAGAGATAAGAGCCACCGGACGTTCGGATTGTCTAGTTATAATTTTTAATTTAATCAATCATGAAGAATCGACAATTAAATCTTGTAACTAACAACGCAATAACAACAACATAATATTAGGTCACGTGGAAGCTCTAGAATTTCCTGACCCTGATCACAATAGACCAATATTGGTCTCTGTTCGTAAGGTAAAGGGCATTTTTCAACTTTCCTGATACTGATGGCGGTCCCAAAGTTTTTCCCTGCCCAATTTTAAAGGGAACCAGTTTGTCATTTGGAGCTTCTAGATTATGACAAAACAACGTTTAAATTATATATTTTTATAAGTAGGTGAAAAAAGAATGTACAAAAACTCTCTCAAAGTTTTATTTTATATGTTCGGTTCTAATTTGTTTAAGGAGGCCAACTTTGGCCCATAACATGTAGTTTATAGAGTTCTAAAATATTTTAAATCTTGGTGGAGATAAGTGAAGCATTTTCTAAGCTGTCACCATTTCCGTGATTTTCGAAAAAAATTGGAGGCATTTCGAAGGCGAAATATTTGAAAGGAAAAATGTATTTTTTGATTTTGCATAATGTTTGTTTTTGACAAAACCAACAAACAAATTGGATTCGTTTTAAGCACCCTTTAAAGCCCTAAAATATATTTTTTTATAGGAAAAAACACAAACATATATTTGGCAAGATCATCCATTTTTTCTCCGATATCCGGTGTTACACTAAAAAATGCTCCATTGGGTTCACTCCAACCGTTAGAAAGCTGAATGTGTCTACTCTCAGCCTATGTTACACTTCACAGAAAATACATTCATGCTCGTATACACCTAAACTAAATGGGGTGGTACTCAGAGAACTCTATATTCAACTGAGATCCCACTATCATTCACGCTAATAAATTCATAGAAACCAAAGTACCACAGTCGAATACATTGTAGAGTGAGTTGGAGAGTATTGGCGTCATACCACCAATTACACCACAACCGACTTTGTTTCGTTTGGTCTGTAAGGTGTGCTTTATTCCTCCAAATACTCAAAACACAATAATAAATACATTCATACAAAAACGAAACTCTTCTATATGTACAGTTAAAAGAAATGGCGAGCCATCGTGGTATTTGATATTTCGCCACCATCCACACTATAAACTTATAACAACTCCGTGGGTTCGAATCCTGCTCGTGACGTTAGATTTTTCTTCTCAACCAAGACCTTAGATAAAAAGTATAATTAACTACCAATTAGTAATGACTAATTAGTACTACCAACTAGTAATGAATTTTGGTCTTATGACTGCCATATACAGCCAATGGTCAATTATCCTATGGCTCACTAATCTGGTGGATCAAAGCTCAGCAACAAGCTACCCAAACGGGCAGCTACAATGACTGGTAAATCTATGTATCAGAGGAGTAATGAAAACAACCTACTCAATTGCACTAGAAACACTGCAAATAAGCCTGCCTTCATTGAAAAAAGCTCATTTAGGCTCCAGAAATAACCAAGGATGGGAAATAAACACTTCGGGAACAAAACAATAATTAATAAAATCAGACACCCATTCTTAGAAATGGGGACTGACTACATGATCCCGGAAACACTCTTTGCAACATGCTAAAAAGTCATATCTGATTACAAAGGGGAAGAAAAATTCAGGAGGAAATCATATTCAATGTTATGGTATACAGATGGCTCCAAAACTAATGAAGGAACCGGATCCGGTTTTTTCAGTACAAGCCCAAAATGTGAACAATCAAACTTGTTAGGTAAGTGCACCTCGGTCATTCAAGATGAAGTACAGGCCACCATTGCGCCATCGAAATTAATTAAAAAATCGTATTGTAGCAACGACAGTCAATGATGATGACCTGATGGCCAAATCGACAGACTAAGAAACTAGGAATGTACAATAAACCAGAAGACAGCGGATATATAAACCCCCAGTTTCGAGTCTCCTTTCACTATCATCATCATCTATACTACTGGAATTTGCTTCGTTTTATGTACGCATTAATTTAGCATAATATCATAGAATTCATGCTAACTGGTTCAGAAAACTTTTAAATAAAAAATAAAATAATTATACTGTGCTAGGGTGATCAAAGACTGATTACCAATAAATCAATATCATCGGTAGTCTATCAAGCCGTGTTAGACAATGGGGCAAACAACAAAATTATCCCTGTTTAAGTATTAGGACATACCGGGCAGAGGGGAGACGAGCAGTTCGATAAATTGGCTAAGGAAACACACCTATAAGCTCAGAACCCTTGAATTAAGAATAGACCTCGGTTCTATGGGCTGCATCTAAGTTCAGAGAGAAAAAGTTCATCAATAATAATAGGATACTTTATTTAAGAATAATTATTAACTTTCAATTAATTAAAATTTTTAGTTGAGATAAAAAGTCAGTGTCACGAGCAGGATTCGAACCCACGATTTTCGGCTAGATACGCCGCTGCTCTACTACCTGAGCTATCGTGACCTCGATCCACTCGGACACCAACTTCCCATCTCAACCCCACCTTATGAATTTTCCCTCCTTTTTGACATTTTTCGAATGTAGTGTAATCGGTTTGGATTCTCGACGACAATTGAAATGGCCACGGAGAGCTTTAGTGAAGTGTACTTCATATTAATTCTTTAAGTCCACTAATTTCGTGGTCCGCTTGACCAATTGAATCATTACAATTAATTAAGGTTTTTAGTTGAGATGAAAAAAAGTTATTGGCACGAGCGGGATTCGAACCCACGACCTTCGGCTAAATACGCCGCTGCTCTACCACTTGAGCTATCGTGACCTCGATCCACTCGGACACTAACTTCCCAGCTCAGCCCCACCTTTTGAATTTTCCCTCCTTTTTGCCATTTTTCAAATGTCGTGCAATCTATTTGATTCTCGGCGACAAAATGGCCACGGAGAGCTTTAGTGAAGATATACTTCATTTAACTTATTAAATTCACTAGTTTTCGTGGTCCCCTTGACCAATTAATATCTTTCAATTAATTAAGGATTTTAGTTGAGATAAAAGGGTTGTTGGTTAAACCTTAATTAATTGAAAGATATTAATTGGTCAAGCGGACCACGAAAATTAGTGAATTTAATAATTATTAAACTACACGGTAGGTAGTATTGTCATTTGTGTTGGCAGCTCTGTGGCAGGTCTGTAACTGTTTTTGGTCGGATGGCCAGGTTTCAAAATGAGCATGACGTTTGAGGTTTGCCAGTGATTCGGATAGTACCCTTGATATTTATATACACCACCCGTCTCTATTAGTCTCTATCTTGAAGATGATGAGAAAGATACTAGAAAGCAGGGTTTTGGTATTTCCGAATCACTGCATACTTTTGGCTTATTGTATCTTTGTTAGTACAAAGACTTCAATTTTACAAGACTTTTAGTACCAAGTATAATTTAGTTATGTGTAAAAGTTTGATTTTAATATTGAGAAAGAGGAACGCATTTTTATATCTGCTTTGAACCATCAACTTTCGCGCGTGAATTAATTGATTGGAATTAAGAAAGAGGTTTATCGACCCTTCCTTTAAATAAAAAGCTACAGTGTGTATCTCAACATCTCAAAGAAAAAAAGTTTCGATTAGAAATTGGTATTCCTTTTTAATTATCCCAATCTGACGTCCAGATGGGATCTCCGGTTCTTTCGCGACCAGTCCTTTAATATTTTACAAATACATTAACTGTGATTTTGTTTTTTAATAGCATAGGTCAAAACATATTCTACTAAATATTTTTTTCGTTATTTTAAAAAAAATTATTTTTCATTTATTGTCTGCATGTACCATTATTGTATTGCATGTAATATAGATACATTTACATTATTGACATTACATTATATGATATATCTTATTCATAAAATTTAATTTAAAATTAATTATGATTATATATTGTTCTTTTCCCGAAAGTTACAATTTTTAATGAATTGTTCCAACACGAACAACATTGTTTATGTAACAACATTGCTTTCACTGAGGAGGTTTATTCGAGTACTTGGCCAGTCCGATCCATCCAGCAGGTGTATCAGATTTGCTCTCTTTGCATCCAGCACAAACAAGAGATGATCCACGTCCAGAACCTGATTGCCGCAAACCCACGCCGGTGATGTCACTCCAATTCTTTGCAAATATTCATGTTGGGCCCATGTCCAGTGAGAGCCTCCGTCAGTTTTGCCGTTATATTCAGAGTCAATCCGATCCTGTCTTATACCTTTTGAAACCTACCATCTACCTTTTTTCGGTATTTACTGCAAGAATTGTGTTAAGAAATCTTCATGGGATTGACGAGGATTTGCATTTTTTCGATCCCTTCAGCCGACAATTGAAAAAGGTTCGTTTCGAAATTTGAATCCAGAGAAAAAATAATCCTTTCTAAACCATTACACTCGGGAATGGTTTGAACTGTTTCAACAACTGACAGAGATGGACCGGCCAGCGAAGTGGGAATCTAGTAAGCTTTATGTTTCGAATGGCATCACGTCCCTTAGGATTGGTTCCACATGAAACAAAGCAGAGTAGAGTTGCTCTGTTCTCTCGTTCCGCTTCCTTTTTTACACTTCTATTCAAGAATTACCCCACAAAGAGAGTATTTCTTAAAGGATCACATCGAGACCTAGGAATCGACCTAAACATTTCCACTAATGTGATTTGTGATACAGGTTCTTCACAACAGATTCTTGGAAATGTGTGAGAGCTCATAAACTCACGTGGGTTTTGAACCCGACTCATCCGAGAAACAGCAAATTTTCTGTAATAATTTTGTTTAATTGAATAACTAGATATAACCCTTTGTAAGGGGATGGATTTTATTTCTCAATTTAATAACATATCTATGCCAGAAAGAAAAAACAAATGGCCATGACAATTGAGGGAAATTGCTTTTTATGTGGAGATTAATCAATTAATTTCTTCCGTTTTTCGATTTTTCCTCCTCTGTATGTCTAACCTTTTAAAACGAGAAAAACGGTCTCCAGCTGATTGAAAAACCCGAAGAACAGACATGTTAAGTATGCTTATGTTACCTGCGATTAAAGCCAGTTTCTAAGTACTCTCCGCTCTACCGACGCCCTAAACGATTTTGTTAATTAACATTAAATAACTAGTTTAATATTTCAGGTTTAAGTACACTAGCTGTTAGAAGAGATAAATTTTCCACATTCCCTCGTCCTTGGGTAACACTGAACGAGTTTTAGTTGGTGTCGAGATAAGCAGCCGAAATTTTAACCCTTTTCCTTTCACTTCAAATATATTATACAAAAAAAAATCATTTTTATACAGGGTACCAACATACTAATCTTACCCCTGATTTTGCTCATAAACTACTTTATCAGGGAAAACGCGATGTTTGAGTAAAGGACACTAGTAAGTTGACACCTGTTAAAGAAAGGCTTACCTATTTTTGGCTTTTTTTTTGCTAGAATGGCGGTTAATAAAAAATTCTACTTAAATGTAGTTAAAAGAGTTAAATATATAAGAAAGATAAATAATTATCTGTGTCTCTAAGATTATCTCTTTTATGGCTAGATGTTTGAAAGTAGAGCTTATGATAAAAAAATAGTGTTTAATTTTTTTTCTAGGTTGATAGTAATTGATTAATTCAGGAATGACACTTTAGGGTTTAATAGGGAAATATACATTAAAAAATAAAACCTTCTTAAATGTAGCACGTCTATGAAGAAAGATCTAAATTTATCTATTTTAAGGCTAAATTATCGGGTAGATTTGTAAAACAATTTTGCAGCAGACACGCTGAATAAGACCAACTTTTTGGCCAGATTATTAAGTTTAACAGTGAAATATATATTTATTATAACAATCATTTCTACAGCAGCAGGTGTATGAAAAGAGATCTACAATTATCTAGATTTGCAAAACGAATGTGCGTTGTTTCAAAGTAGAACTTATGGTAAAAAATAGTGTTTACTTTTTTTCTACATTGAGTAAGTTTTGAGAAAACCAGGGGTGACACTAGTCAGTTAACATCCTGTATAACACAACTTTTTGACCAGTTCATTAGGTTTAATAATAAAATATATATTAAAACAATAAAATCTGCTTAAATATAGCACGACTATGAAGGTTCTGCAATTTCCGGACTAGATGGTCGGGTAGCTTTGTAAAACCATTTTGCAATTGTTTGATAGTAGAACATGCCAAAAAAATACAGTTTAATTTTTTCAAAGTGGAGGTACCCCAATCATGTACCTTAAAGCAATTTTTTCCAAATAAATATTAAAAAGAAAGTTATTCAGATATCGTGAGATGCGGTCGGGTGTGATGTAGGTTTCAGAAAAACATTTTCTTTATCGTGCCAACGTTTCGATCTTTTTTTGAGATCATCTTCAGGGCCTGGGATTTACAAACAATGTTTACATTTAACAAATACATTTAGGATGTGGATAAGTGAATTTATACAATGCAAAATATATTTTATATTCAAACAAAGTATTTCTACTCACTCAAAGTGTTTGTCTTCTGTGTAATTGTGCCATCCTTGTGTGTCGTGTTGAGAGTGCCAGTGAGATTTTGCTGTTTCATGTTTATATATGTTTGGTTTTGAGGAGGTGGGGAAGGAAGTCGGTATATAAAAGACAATTTTGTGCAAGGTCACTAATCTCTACACATTAAAAAGAAATTTCCTTCGCCAAGCTTGCAAGAATAATCCAATTCATCAGGACTTCGAAACTATTTCTTATGAGTTTACATGGTTAACAAGTATAAATTAAATATTCAAAAATTATGTTTCAGCCATAATGAATCTATAAGTTGTGCTTACTAGAGCGGACGAGATCTACCATCCATTCTACAATTCAACAGGTGGCTGAGTCCGAAGTACAGAAGTCTCGAGAACTTTTGAAAGAATAGGTACAAATCTGTGCGGCGTGATTGGCTTTTCACAGTTGTCATATCTCGGCCGAAATGAAGTCGAGTTTACGGCAACGGCCACCGTCATTGTCTTATTGTCGAGTTATAATTGATGTGGGGAAATAGTCGGCTGAGAAAGGGCCGGCGACAGGTCGCACAAAGGACAATTACGTTACTCTAAAGGTATGTTTGTTATGATGGCTTGTCCGGACACAAGCGATGCACTGTCATCACCATATGAATGTATCTCATTAGTGATTGTGGCTCCCGCTCGCTCTCCTCGATATATTAATCTCTTCAGAACGCAGCCACCTGTTAGACGGGCGGTGTGAGAGAAAAAAACAAAGAATAAATCTCTTTTGGGTTGAGTAATTGTCCAATTGAGCTTCTTCATTCGTACATAACACATTTCGGGATTCAACGGATAGTATTTTATATTGTACCTCGCAAAACTGTCCGTCCTGAAATGAGCAGTTTCAGAGTGGGTAAAATAAATTTATATCATTTGTCTTCTATTTTATCACTCCTTTTTCTTAAGCACACGTTATTTTCCTGTTGTGACATTATTACCGTTGACATCACATCATGCTAGAAATAGAAAACTTTACCTCACATACTTGTAAGGGCTTAAGAAAGGGAAATCGAGTATTTTTATATTTAAATTTAGAGTGGTACATATATTTATTCTCTCTATTTTGCTCTCTCAGGTCTCTTTTTATCTCTTTCCATCTCTCTAAGAGGCACGTTTAAACTCCTGCGATATCGCGCAAATAGTAGCTGAAATTGCAAAGAAAAGTACTGTCTTCTTTCTTGAAGAAGGAATTGATTTTGCATGTGAAACCGACGTAGAGGAAAGTACAAAAAATTTAGGAGGAACACGCTGTATATTCATATCGATCATTGGCATCGGAAACCTCATCCACCAGCCTTTACAAACTTATGAAAACTTAAGACCTCAAGAGGCCTCAGCTGTAGGCGACATGAATGAGATGTTTGGGTTCAAGAAATTTCCAAACGAATCTAAATACCGAAAAAGAATGGGAAAGAGAGAAAAAACCCTCCGTTGAAAACCGGCACCATCTGCTAGTACCCCGATGGATCTACAGACGGACGAAGAATCAAATACTCAGAAAATACAGCAGTATCTTCCGGACTGAATCCATGCAATGGAGAAATGTACTCAGTTCAATTTGAACACAACGTCCAAAAACAAGAATACTACTATCACGTCATCAAAGCCCTATGTTCAAACATCATTACCTCGAATACGGTGCTATATATAAGTGGGAAGTTTATGGGCCAACAAACAGCTGAGGTCATCGCCGGCCCTCTACTTGTTTTCCATCTTTTTCTTTTCTTTCGCGCATATTTTGTTTTAAACTGCAGCCATTTGAGCATCTCGATCTGGTTACTGACTCTCTGATTTCAGATATATACTACGTTGATATTCTAGAATGCTAGTCTCTCGTTTGTACCTCAGGTTGTCAAATACAGAATAAAAACAAAACATACAATACATTTATATACATCACCACAAACATAGATGTCTGGTCACATTCATTCCCCCAGAGTACTCGATATTCCTCGGGGCTGGGTTATAAGCAACCCCTTCCTTTCACGCTAATAAATTACTTTTACTCTCCAGACGTCATATACTCACCCCAGAGTACTTGATATTCCTCGGGGCGGGGTTATAAGCAACCCCTTCCTTTCACGCTAATAAATTACATTCATTCCGATAAATTAACACAAACACTACACTCGATAGAAACATAGAGTTCTGGTCACTTTCACTCACCCCAGAGTACTCGATATTCCTCGGGGCGGGGTTTAATCACCCCTTCCGTTCATGCTAATAAATTACATTCATTCCAATAAATTAACATAAAGTCAAACACAGACACAACACAAACACATAAAACTATATACATTTAAAAATCCCTATAGCCCTGAGGTACCGGAACAGCGATCTGTGCCCGCTGCCGTGCCTCAAGACTACGCACAGGTCCGATGATATGCCAAAATATTGTCTATATACATCAAGCCTTCTGCACTTGAAGAGGTGCTCGACCGTTATTCTATCCTTACATAACGGGCACCTACGCGGTCGCTTTCCGGCCAGAAGGTGCCCGTGCGTTATTCTCGTATGACCTATGCGTAGTCTTGTCAGTATGGCCTTTTCCCTTTTCGAACCGTTCTCCGTGGACCAGGGACCGATTTCTTTCTTAACCTGCCACAGTTTGGCAGGGTTAATTCTATTTCTTCGAGCCCAGCGGGTTTCCCATTCTTTTTTTACTGAGTTTGAAATTATTAGTTTTAGGTCCGCTGGGCGTATAGGTTGGGAATCGTCGTGGGGCATTCCAGCGGCTCCTTTGGCCGCCCTGTCAGCTTCTTCGTTCCCGGCTATCCCTATGTGGCCGGGAACCCATGCCAACACGACCTTCTTCCCAACTGCATCGATCTCTTTTAACTGTTCTTTTTTTATATTAGGGGGTCCACGGAAGCTCTTCTCCTGAGCTTCTGGACCGCACTGAGCGAATCGGTACATAACAAAAAAGAGTTGTCGTTTTTATTTTTTATCATGCTCAGTGCGAGGGATATGGCGTTTAGTTCCGCCGTGTACACACTTGCGGCAGGAGGGAGCGATACTTGTTTAAATTCTCCCTCCGTGTACACGGCACACCCCACGCCCTCTGCCGTTTTGGACCCGTCTGTAAAGACGGGTGTCGCATGTCTATATTCATCTTTTAGGGCTGAATATACGGTGCTGAATTGCAAAAGTAAAGAGATGGGTCCCAGAACACGCCCATACAAGTAAGGGGGCTGCTATACTGCTGACAGGTCCTGAGCTATTCTGTGGGATTCCAATGTTCACTTATTGGACATAAACAATCCACGGACTTTCTAGGAAGTGTGAGAAGAAAAGAAACAACAGATACATTAAAGGAAGCAGATAAAAGCTTCGTACCTTCTAGCCACTGGACAAAACAATAACCGCAGCTACAGCAATGACAGTTTCACTGTTGTCCAACACGATTGATAGTGAGTTGAGGACTCGCATGGCACTTGGTAAATACTTACCCCGTTTCCGCAAAAACTAGGAGGCTATACAAACCCCGCATGTGTGTACCATGGACAAGCTATTTGGCGAATGCTAAGACGGGTATCTGTAGACTCGGCAAATATTCGGCGGTAATCGGCATTCGGCAAATATTGCATGCCTGGAGCCACCTTTACATGATTCCTAACAGGACACTGCAGACTGAATGCGCATCTGAAGAACATGCATAGAACCCAACACATGTGCAGATTCTGCAAACAGGCAGAGAGACACCAACACACCTACTAACAAACTGTGGCGCTATATTTTCCCGCAGGAGGGAGTGTTTTGTGATGTGCAATATGACCGTAGAAGAAATTCAACCACTGAAGCCGGGCCTATTCAAGATTCTTGATGAACTAGGACTCACCGGTATGCTATAGCTCCAGAACAGGGTATACAACAGTTCAGAGAACGCAATATATTATACACTCCGAACTTACAACTTACATCTAAGTAAAAAAACAAAACACTTTTTCCCCTATAAGTTCTATTTTCGGTTTGCAATTCAAGTCATATAATAGATAAATGTACAAATTTCTTCAATCACCTGCTTTGTATTTAACCTGAGTTTTATATTTTTTACTGGTTTTCTTACAAACTACTGAATCTTGGGGGATCGCCCAAATTCCTTCATTAAAAAAGAGGATGGTACATGGGCGAGAGACAGCAGAGAAAAAGCCGAATTATTTGCTAGTTGCCATGCCGAAATGTTCAAAACAAATGAAAACATCAACGGCAGCTTACTTGAAGTAACAACCACTCCACCAGAAGAAAATGTAAGGCTATTTACACCTAAAGAAGTAGCACAAGCAATTAAAAATGTACCTGCTAAAAAGACTCCAGGATATGACATTATCACTGGAGAAATACTAAAACAATTGCCAAAAAAGGGTATAGTTAAACTAACATGCCTATTTAATTCGGAAATTCGCACAAGTCATTATGATTTTAAAAAAAAGGAAAACTGGCGAACGAGGTCAAATCATATAAACCAATATCCCTACTACCGACAGTGTCTAAACTCTTCGAAAAGTTATTATTAAATCGAATAAAACCCATTGTAGAGAAAATAAAATCATCCAACCAAGACCAAAATTTGGTCTTGGAAAATCCAAGACAACCAATTTGGATTCCGAACAGGACATTCAACAATAGACCAAATTCACCGAGTAACGGACTTAATAGAAAAATCTCTTGAAGAAAAACAAATTTGTTCTGCTATCTTCATTGATGTCTCACAAGCTTTTCACAAGGTCTGGCACGAAGGACTAATAAGGCTGTAACCCCTTAGGATATTGGCTTGACCTCAAAGAGTGTACCAAATTTATGGTCCTGCTCTTTCGCCAGTTTTAAAATTTAAAAATGAACAAAACAAAATCTTGACTCAAAAATGTATTTACAAATAAACTACAACTTAAAATTTTAAAGAAACAAAAAAAAACTTTTAATAACTAAGGGGGAGCCTTGAAAGAAAATTTTTAATCAAAAATCGTCTAGGCAGCACCAAAGACGGGGCAGGAGTGAGTTCCCCCGCTCTGATCATAAGAAACAGGGGAAAAGATAATCCGCTCCCGCCCCTGCCCATCGGTACTGGCGATTAGAGGCGTGACAAGGCGAAGGCATTAATAAACCAAAGCAATATGCCGATATTATCAGTTCCTACCTAACTGACAGACTGTTTAGAGTCAAACAAGAAGATCAATATTCAAAATTAAAAACAATAAATGCAGGAGTACCACAAGGTTGCTTATTAGGTCCACTACTTGTTATATACCAGTGCTTTTCCGAAAATAGATGGAGTAAAAATTGCAACGTTTGCAGATGGCACAGCGGTGATATCACTAGGACCGACTATCACCCATTCAACCAAAATCCTCCAATATGCTTGTAATAAGATAAACGAATGGACAAAAAAATGGAAAATCAAGCTACATCAGCATAAATCAGTTCATCTAATCTTTACAAACAAAAAAGTGGACCATGTTCCGTCGCTCACAATCGATGGAATCATACAGCGATTCAGCTAAATATCTGGGAATGACCTTAGATGCCAAGCTGAGATGGAAAGAACACGTGAAGAAAACAGGACAGAAATAGGTTTAAGGTTAGCTGTACGGGTTGATAGGACGTGGTTCTAACCTTGCTATACAAAATAAAATATTATTATATAAACCTATGTGGACATATGGTATTCAACTATGGGGTTGTACTAAACACAGCAATATCAAAATCATACAAACACTCCAAAATAAAATCATACGTAACATGGTCAATGCACCTTGGTACGTAAGAAATAAGGACTTACATAGGGATCTTAAGATCCTGAGGTCACGGCGGAAATACAAAGATTTGCCTCCAAACAGCAGGCTCGCCTCAGCCAGCACGAGAATGTGGAAGCGACCAAACTCTTACATAACCGAAACATGGTCAGAAGATTAAAAAGAACAAAGCCATATGAAATTGTGTAGTTAAAAATGAATAAAAATGAAATGTAAATCTTATTGTACCTATGGGTTTATAAGAATGTAAACATTTATTTGTTATATAATATTATTGTAAAATTAATGGTTGGTCTAATAAGACCAGTTTTAATAAATAAATTTAATTTTTAAAAAAATCTTGGGGGAAAAATTAAACAACAATTTGTTACCATAAGTTCTACTTTTAAATATTGCAATATTATTTTAAAAATATACCCGATAATCTAGCAATAAAATAAATAAATGTGGAACTTGATTCATAGAACTTCAGCTGCATTGAACCCGATTTCATTTTTTTGAACTTACACTGATAATAAATATAATATATACTATAACTACTACTGATAATAAATACGTGTTTAAAATGTTTTTGGAGAAAAATTATACAGGGTAGCACAGGCCCAGTTCAACATACGACCATATACATACGGACTCTTTACGCTGATAACAATGGTTCAGAATTTGACAAAGTTATGACAAAAAGTTTGGAAAAAACAGTCATTTGGTTTGCTATTAATTAATCACATTTCATGTTCAAACTGTCTGCCATGCCTACGGATGCAAAGATTTGCTCTTTTTAACCACTCTTCAACGGTGCTGAGAGCGATAGAGTCAGGGGAGATGGATTGACAAGCATTTTCTCTCCTTTGCCGCATTTCTTCAACTGAGGTTGCTGGGTTTTGATTGGTGTAGATATTGTTTTTTAAATGGCCCCACAGAAAATAGTCAAGTGGAATTAAATCGGGCGACTGATGAGGCCAACAGATCGGCCATGAGGTCCAATCCACCTATCCAGGATGTGTGCGGGGCATCCATCAAGCTGGAGAATCATTCTTTGTCGTTGTTGCAGAGGAACATCATCTAATGGTATTGATAAACCCTCCCTCAAAAATTTGAGGAACTGAGCACCATTTAAATTATTTTCGTATAAATAAGGTCCAATTAATTTATTTCCGAGAAGTCCACGCCAAACATTGATACTGTGAACCACCTGATGATGACAAGAGTACGAAATTCTCGGATTTTCCTCTGCCCACGTTCGAAAATGCCAACGGGTTAGTGTGCCATTAGAGGTGAACTTGAATTCATCAATCCGTAGGATGTATGGAAGAGCGTTCTCTTCAGCCTCCCAAATCGACATTTGTGCAAGGAACGTTAGACGCCTGTCATAATCAGAGTCCCCAAGTCCATGGACACGATGGTAGCAATACGGCTTAGAGTTGTAAGTCCAGAGTACATCTCCAATTTTATTTTCGGAAAACCTAATACCCTTCCAACATTTCGTAGGGAGGAAATCGGATTTCATCTTAATATTTACTAATACTTAATACTTTAAACTATACTACTAATACTTTAAAATATTCAGCTCCTCGTCGAAATTACGCTGCCGGTTTCTTGGTGATGGAACAGCAACTGATTTGTATCTTGTGGCTTACACTGGGGCGATCAGGAAATTTCTGGGAGCACAACTCCACTGCACGACGCGCAATAACACCACTATCAATAAGACAGTCTTATATAAACTCTCCGTTGAGCGAAAAATGGGCTCTTCCGTTCATTTTGAATGGAATACTGAATATAACGGTACTATTGTAAAATTTATTTACTTCCAGGAATTAAGATTTGCTTTCAAAAGGCGAGTTTCACAAACAATGACATGTATACAATAAAGGCAATTAATGTTTGCTTTACTGAAGAAGCAAATTATTGGAATTAACTACGAATCAAACGAAATGCGTTCTTTCAAACATTTTGTCATTTTTTAAATAATTTAAAATCCGATTGCACTATTGTTTTTAGCATAAAAAATCCTTTAAAAGGATGTGTCACGATGTATAGGGTTGTACTTGAAATTTTGAAGTTGCACTGGGCCTGGGTACCCTGTATTTGTTCTAAAAAAAAAGGTAAAAATTTAAAACTAGATTAAAAAATATTGAACAGGTATTTTTTTTTTTTATTGCTTCAAGAGAAATTCAGCCGGGCCACCTAAAAAGGCCACCCTGTATATACACACATACATTTAATGTTATGAAATTTATAAATTTAATATGTAAAATTGATGTGGTGATTACTATTGACCGTTAATCGATAATTATTCCGAAATCGTGAGATGCGGTCTGGTGTGATGCAGGTTTCAGAAAAACGTTTTCTTTATCGTGCAACGTTTCGATCTTTATTGAGATCATCTTCAGGGCCTGGGAATTACAAACATTGTTTACATTTAACGAATACATGCAAGCTCAGTCGCAACTACGCCAATATCATTAATCAAATTCAATATAGATAACAACATACATATATCATCACATCACATTCCACACATCAAATATTTTTCACATGGTCTAATTTTCCAACAATTTAGCTTTCCTTTTCCTATTATCCCTTTCTATATAATCCTGAAAGGATAATCTTGCCGAACCAACGTTTTTTCGCTTCGTCGGCTCTTTTCACCTCAAAGAAGCCGACACCTTATACAAAAATGTCATTTCTATACGAACTTCCTTCCCCACCCCTCCAAAATCCAACGTATATAAACATAAAACAGCAATATCGCACTGGCACTCCAATTATTGGAATTAACTACGAAACAAACGAAATGCGTTTTTTCAAACTTGTTGCCAGTTTAAATAACGTGTTCATTTTTTGACCAATTTAAAATCCGACTGCACCATTGTTTTCAGCGTAAAACATCCTTTAAAATTATGTATCAGGATTTATACGATTGTATTTTAAATTTTGAAGTTGAACTGGGCCTGAGGTACCCTGTATAATTTTTCTCCAAAAAAAGTAAAAATTGGAAACTATACTAAAAAATATTAAGCACGTATTTTTTTTATTGGTTTAAGAGAAATTAAGCCGGATCCTCTAAAGACCACCCCTTGTATAACATATATATACCTTATACCGGGTGTCACCCCGATTTATTCAATAATTACTCCCCCTAGAAAAAAAGTAATCACCATTTTTAACATAACTTGTACGTTTAAACATTGCGAAATGTTTTAGAAATCCACCAGATCATCTAGCCCGAAATAAGATAATTGTGATTACTTCTCATAGACCTGTTGCTATATTTAATCTGAGTTTGTTTTTTGTTAATATATATTTTACATTTAAATTAATCTGGCCAAAAATTGGCTTTATGCAGGATGTTTAATAAAGAAATAAATAAAGCCGAAAATATAATGATTAATACAAAATATAATAAACAAATAATATATAATGGAAATATTTTTTTTTTTATCAAACATAAAATGATAAGAAGCGAACACATATTTTGTACAACTCGCAGAGCTCATCTGTAAACATAGTGATTTACTTGGATAACATCAAAAATGATCTGTTCTACCGTCCACAAACCGAAAAACAAACAAAAAATAGCATTTTGACTTCTCGTATTTCATTTCGAATAGCGACGAATGTATGAATCGTATGAATTCAAGAGTGAATAATTTCCCTTTCGTTCAACTCTACAGTTTTTCACCACTGGATGTTTTCTTTAATTATATTAAGTATTTATAATAGTTACATTAATTATTACATATATTTCATATTATAGTCTTAATTGGAATTACTTATTTTTTATATTGTTTCAAAATTTGCCTACATCTTTCCGAACTATGTAAGACTTAACGTGAAAAATGTAAAAGGATTTGGTATCTGTTTATTTATAATAAATAGGTATTGTTATTCTTGTCAATGACTGCGCGTTTTTGACCCGATCCTTAAAAAGAACTGGTTTCCCATCTCAAGTATCCAGGCATTAGTGTACCCAACTTTCTCAAATTTCTCGAGTTCAAGTCATTTTTGTCTTGTTATATCCGCCTTTAGTATATATATNTGCAACCCTTCACATTCCTCCCTTATCACATCTCCACGTGTTCACTTCTAAGAAACCCCTCCTTCATTACATCCCCAAGCCTTTTGCTAATATTAATATTTTTAATTGAATCCGTCTCGGGCTTTCATCGAGTATAGACCGAAGATTCCCTAATTGGAAGTGGTTATTCCAGTTTTGTATTTGCTCGCTGTGTAATAAATAGTGTTCTTTTTAAAAACTAGTTTAATACACGCAAAACCATAATATATATATACAAACCCCTCTTATCTAACAAACGTTAGCAATGAAGAACCGAAACACTTAGGAATGCAAACGCTATGAACTCTTGGACATTAAAATGGTAGCGGTACCTTTGTAATTGAATCACGTAATTCATTTGCATTTTAATATACAAAATACCTAGTCTATTATTAGTATAAAAGATACTATGCTGGGTAGGTATAAGGAGTAAGAAAACATCGGAGTAATAATAGTTATTAAACTTTTACTTTTTTTTCTTGACTCCATTGATAATGTCGATCTCTTAGCTTAGGAGGGGAAATCAACGATTTTTATCATTGCTTTTGCAGGAAATTTAATAGAGTTAGCCCACTAGATGAGCCGGCGTGCTAGTTTCATTAGCAAAACCATTTTTTAATGGGTGTCGGTGGTCGCAACGGCTTGGGTTGACACGGCGCTCATCACTGTAAGGTAATGGTCCCGGGTTCGAATCCAGCGGTCCTGCATTCGAACATGACATACTTACAAATGGGCTTTATTATATTTATATTAGATATTTATTATATTTATTATATTATATTATATTATTTTATTATATTTGTATTAGAAACGGGAGAGCTTATAGTAGTAAAGTTGTGAACGGTTGAAGTAACCTGAAAAGTGAAAAATCTCTAATACAATTGAGTATCAGACTTTGACCCGATCTGAAATCACCAATGAAAAATTAAACTTTAATTGCTAAAAGTTTGATTATACGATTACAAACTGTTTAAAAAAATCAGACAAGATTTTACACCTATTTCGTTAACCGACCGACTTTACTGCTCTCAAGTTGAGGTTGCCTTTTTTATGTATAATTTTGTACCAAAGTATTTACAGAAGCAAGAAAATTTAACTTAAAACTTACAAGGACTTTGGAAACTCGTAAAAGTTAATCTTCTAAGTGATTTTTCCCACTTCCTTTATTTGTCCTTTATTTGAAACTTTGAGAAATTACGTATATTTGTTTAAAGTTAAGTTTACCTCCATTAGGGTTCATGGTCCGATTGACCAAAAATTTCTTTTTTTCAATTAATTAATCTTTATGTAAGGCATTGGTTGAGATAAAAAAATTCAGTGTCATCCCGCTCGTGACACCGACTTTTTTATCTCAAACAATACCTTACATTAAGATTAATAATTGAAAAGTTAAGTTCACCGTTCGCTAATTCGTGTAACTTAAAGTTACAAATAATTAATTTGAAAAAAGGTTTGAAATTACAAAGGATTAATTTCAAATTAAAAAGAGTTTAATTTCTCGAGACAAAGGGTTCATTTTAAATTAAAAATGATTAATTTGACAAAAAAAAGAGTTAATTTGAAATTAGAAGGGGTTAATTGGACGGGATAAGGGTTAGTTTCAAAATTGAAAATTGTTAACTTTAATTCACAAATTTCGTGGTCTGCTTGACCAATTAAATCATTACAATTAATTAAGGTTTTTAGTTGAGATGAAAAAAGTTAATGGCACGAGAGGGATTCGAACCCACGACCTTCGGCTAGATACGCCGCTGCTCTACCACTTGAGCTATCGTGACCTCGATCCACTCGGACATCAACTCCCCATCTCAACCCTGTTAACTTTATTGTTAACTTTTAAAAAAATTAAGTTTTTAAATTAAAAGGGTTAATTTGATGGGAAAAAGGGCTAATTTGACATGACAAAGGGTTAATTTGAAAGTAAACAGGGTTAATTGAAAAAGGGTTAGTTTCAAATCAAAAAAGTTATGTATTACGTTAAGTATTACTAGTAGTTAAGTATTACTAGTATTACGTTAAGTTATTAAGTAATAAGGGTTAATTTGTCCTGAAAAAGAGGTTTGGTGGCTATTTATCTGCCCCGTTTAGTGGAATAATCTTACCCACCGCTGAGGATGGCTCAACGTCTGATGGACCAAACAGTTCGGATTTCTTCGGTCTGCGAGGTGGTCATGTCGTTCCGATCATTCTGACCACCTTGCCTATACTCGCTGTCTGAATATATTGGCGTATGTAGACTAGAAAGATTAGATAGGGCAAAATTATATCCCATTGTTGTAGATTTTTTCCCTCAGATTTTGGTATTTCCAAGCTTCGAAAAGTGCACTACCCTTAAGGTTGCTGTGGGTAGCAACACTTGAAAAAATTAACAGTTCAAGCCCCTATACAGGAGTGTTTCAAAGAATACATACAGGCATCCTAGAGAAGCACGAACGGCCTAATCATGTTCATGTTGTTTTTTGGTTGCGTGTCGTTCAAGTAGTGCACGGATCAAGAACCACCGGAGCCGATTTATTTACATACGTCTTTTAAACAGTAATTACCGGCCTTCTTTACATCTTCCACCGATCGTGTGTGAACTTGTGTTGCGTCGGCCACTTAGCAGTAATTTCTGAGGCGGAAGGGAAGCCGGGATTGGGCAAAAAAGTAGAGGTGAGGCCGCTATTATTAAGCTAATGTACAGCCCGCATCGTTTCGACTTTAATGACTTTTTTGTTGCCTGTAATAAATGTGTGGGTTTTGAAGACGTATCGCTCTGAAAGAAGAAACGTTAAAAGCCCCCTGGGGAAGGGTGAAGTGCAAACGTGTGCTCTTCCTGTTGAAAAAAACCTTAATTTCAAAAATGATAATTGTTAATTTTAATTAAGTTTACATCCCAAAGTTCCTTGCACAACAGGTTTTCGTTCTCGTTAGAACAGGTGTCAAACTCATAATCAGCGAAATTCCTTATAAAAAATCCCCCGAGACCTACAAAACTCCCCCTATTACGTCTTTATTCCATACACGATGAATTTAATCCCTGATCATATAAGGTTTTTCGCCTTCTCCTTTGAGAAGAATCAGGTCTGGAGTTCAGTGATGCTGTGTAAATCCAAAGACATTCTAACCACAACAAACTACCTTATGCTAAAAACTTCTGAGTACGGTTTTCCAACTTGTCCAGTCGGGAGTCCCCCAAGGTGACATCCTTTTCAATACTTCCCTCCACTGCTATTAGAGAGTTATCGCTGCCTCGCATGAAAAGAAGCACTGTTTTCAGTATTAGAAGCATTTACCACTTTTTCATTTACGAACACTCTGGCTCTCAGGTATAGTCTTGAAGAAGAAAGCAAATTTAGTCGCTACTGCCAAGCTTTTAACTATTTCAAGGTCATCATCAGGGCATACATTAATTTCACATTATGAAAAAATATATTTCTACAATTGATTTAATAATCATTATAACTATATAGAGACGAAATCCTTTGCCAACTCGAAATTCTTCTCGAGCCTTTCTGCTTAATGTTTTTCTTTTCTTCAGCTCAAGAAGGTTTTATTTGATCAACATATTCTGAAACATTCAAGACACCACCTTGTTCTCTAATCAGAATAGTTTCTCTCCTGATTTCAATGGCTTTATCCAGGGTCAGCTTTTTTTCAGGAAGAAACGCTTCTCGGAGGTGTACTTGACGAACTGTTGAACTATTCTGTCAATTAGCATCCTCTCTTCAAGCTTACCATATTCACAGTTAATGAAGTTTTTAATTTCAGTGACGAACGGGTCAAACGTTTCATTTTCCTTCCGACTTCGACTATTGAAACAAAACTGCAAAGAACAAATTTTTTTGCGGTTCTACATTATCTTCAAATTTCTGAAGAACCAACTCATAACTTTCTTTTTCACTCTGAGCGAAATTGAATGTGTTATTCAGTTCTTTAACTGCGTTTCCGATGAAATTCAATAAAACCGCAGTTCTTCGCCTTTTTGTTTTATTGTTTTAAATGTCGTTGGCATTTTAAAAAACTCCAAATCCCTCCTGAAGTTCCTCCAATGCTCGGCAAGATTACCTTTCAGTTGTAGTTCTGTAGGTCGCGTAAATCCATCTCCCTTTATTATTAGTGCTATTTTACTTGACTTGAAGTATTTATTCGCAAGCTACTCAAGCATGTGGTTCACTTTACGAGTCACGTCTACGCCATGTTGTATTAGCGGGGAGCAGGAAAACTCTTCTGAGAAAGGACTGACAGTATTTAAACAATGTACATGACATATCGATGCTTTAAAACTGTTCATTATTTTAGACAACAGATTTTGTAAATCCAAAGGCATCATCTCCACAACCAACTACCTTATGGTAAAATACTACCGTGCGTTACTTCTGACTATGGTTCTTCAATCCTGTTCGGTCAGGAGTCCCCCAGGGGATATCCTTGGTCCTTTCCTTTATTTAATATATTGGTGACATCCCTTATCATCACAATACTTCTCTCCACTTTGCAATCCTAGACGTTATCGCTTCCGCTTTGAAAAACGCACTACCTAGCTGTCTTTCTCGATGTTGTTGAATTATTCGATCGGTTGCTAGGATGCCGTGTATAGCCAAAGACATCTCCACTGAAAACTAGCTTGGTTTCTTACATTTTGATACTTTAGATAATGTACGGTTCGTCCGTTCTGTCCGAGCTGGATCCCTCAAGATAGGATCTTTGGCTCTTTCGTATACAATGATCAATCCTTCCTGTATTCCTCGACAGTGTCTCTCTACGCAGGATTGTCTTCATTGTTTAGACCAGACGATTCAAACTTCTTTCTCGTCTCTTAGACAGTCGATCGAACCTGAATACCAAGCCAATTTGCAACGCACTACTGAAACGGACATGAACTGTATGGAAATAAGGGGGGTTCAGCCAAAGCATCCACTTTCTGCATAATCGAATTCTTCTTGCTCAAAACCCTCTTAAGGTGGCCATTCACGATCACTCCAAATGGAACCGCGCCAAGCCGTACAGCTCCATTTGGAGTGCCTGAAATTTGAGGGGGCATTCACGACCGCTCCACAGCCAGTCGCTCCGAACGTCAACCAGTGAATTACCTTCTCAAAATGGATGACGATCTCTTGTGCTACTCTTCTGTTTATTTACATATTAAAAGCAAAAAATCGAAGAGGAAATGGTGTAAGAAGTGGCTCCTGAACAGAAGCCGTAATACCCACATCAATTTGATGAAAGATCTTTCCCTTGAACCCGCTGATTGGAGGAACTATTTAAGGATGGATGAAACGTCTTATTTATTCATTATATTTAGTGTTCTATTGACCAAATTACTTCTTTCAATTATTTAATCTTTTTTGTAAGGTTTTGGTTGAAATGAAAAAGCTAGTGCCACGAGCGGGATCTGAATCCATGGCCTTCGGCTAAATACGCCGCTGCTCTACCACTTGAGCTATCGTGACTTCGATCCTCTCCGACACCAAAAAATGGCAAAAAGAGAGAAAATTCGAAAGGTTGTAGGTTGAGATGGGGAGTTGGTACCCGAGTGGATGGAACTATCGAAGTCAGTATAGCTCAAGTGGTTAGCGCAGCGGCGTATTTAGCCGAATGTCGTGGATTCGAATCCCCTCGTGACACTATTTTTTCATTTCAACCAAAACCTTACAAAAAAAAGATTAACGTCTTATTTATACTTACTCCAGCTTGTTACCCCCTTGATTAGAAAACAAAAGACAGTCATGAGAGAAATCATCACTACATGAAAGGTTGGCAACCACATTACGATTTCTCGCTAGAGGGATGAACAACAAAGAACTTAAGTTCTCTACTACGGTTTCTGATCATTGTTAGGGTTATCAATACCGCATCTCTCATTGCATTTGTATCCTTTGTTTTGAAAACGTCGACCAACTGGTTGAGGCTCGAATTTCTTTTCTTTCTATCGTGGTAATATAATCATTTTCATAAACATGGTAAACTTTCATACAATTCAATCACCTCAACAATAAAATCTCGATTGGATGTCATTACCATTAAGAATAAACGTTTTTGACTTTGTGAGAATGTACGACGGAGAAGTTTGCTCAGTGACAGAAAGACGGAGACTGCGCCAAAAAAAGAGGGTTTTCCTATTCATGACCAGGCCAGCGCGCCAAAATCCCCACCCTCCACGCCATGTTTTCCCATTTACGAACGCGCCATGGCGTCGTCGCGCCGTAGATATTTGGAGTGGCGCGATGGAGTTTGGACCGGTCGAATATTCGGCACAGCCGGGCACGCCAGTTCAGTTTTGCCATTGACGTGGTTTTTGGAACGGCGTCGCTCCGTTTGGCCTGCTTGGAGCGATCGTGAATGGCCACCTTAAGGCACAGCCGGTTCAGTTTTGCCATTGACGTGGTTTTTGGAACGGCGTCGCTCCGTTTGGCCTGCTTGGAGCGATCGTGAATGGCCACCTTTACGTGTCCATTCTGACCATTTACATCAACACTCCTTCACTGATCATCACAATCCCTTAGTAATTAAGTATCATCTTCACTACCTAATGGTTCTCGAAGCCTGACATTCCTGAAGTACTTACGATGTTTTTCTATTATATTTCTATTAGCTTCGTGTCTTCAGATGTTTTAAATATCAATACTATGTACAAGTATTTTAGTCCTGTTCATAATAAAAGTCTTAAGTTTTAAAAAAAACTACCAGACTCCATTTTATTAACGTTTATCAATTTTTTCTTATTCACAGTGATCTTGAGATTTTTATTGTAATACGGACACGAAACAGTTGTTTCCCGTTGTTGTCCCGTACTTTCCGTAGTTCGTTTCCGGCGACGATGGACGAACAACGTGGGAAACCACGAAGGCAAGGAGGCAGATGCTGGCCAAACGCCAACTCCTGGTGAAGCCGGCTGTCACGAAAGCTGCAGAACTCCGTCATAAATATTATACACAATAACGGTTCGGAACGATCGATGAAAATATAATTTGGGATAATTTCTTTGAGAAAATTGTCAGAAATGTACCCATGTCTGGCCTTAAAATATTGCTATTTGCTCGGCAAGAAAGCAATGTCGTTTTTAAATTATAAGATTAATTAGCTCAATATTTACATTATTTGTCTATATTAGTTTCGTTTACAAATATTCTTGTTTAATTCATAAAATAAAAGGCTATATTTCTCCTCAGTTTCTGTATTCAACTTCTTTAGTTGTGTTAAATAATATAATTTAATTTTAATTAGGTAATTATATCTTTGGTGAAATGATGAAACGCATTTAAGGCATTGTTTACTTTATAAATTCCAAAAAGAGAATAATTGGTAATAATTTTGTAAAATTTGTAAAATCCAACGGTGGTTTGCTCGATTTATAGAAGGAAATTTTGTTCATGAAAATGATACGCGCAGTGGACGTCCTTCCGAGATTGACAAGGACATGTTGAAGCATAGGCCTGAAGAAAATCCCTTTTAGACGACCCAAAAACTAGGAGAGATTTTTTAACAAGAATATTAATAAATGATAAATCATATAATTGAAAGAGAATTTTTAACTTTGAATATTTTGAAAGTGTTCAAACAGCTGTTCAAACATTCCTGGACTCAAAGATGGGAACTTTTATGCGAAAGGAATAGCCATACTACCTGAAAGTCGATACAAAGTAATTGCAAACAATGGCCAATAGATCTCCGTTTAATTTCAAATACATAATGTAAAAAAGTTACTGTTTTCTTGCCAATTAATGGCTTTTCTCTCAAAATCAAAATTTCACCCTTAAAATTGTTAGGTTAGGTTGAAGAATTTTTAGTTAGGTCTTTTCCGACGTTTATAATATTAGTATGTCAGTAAGAACCACTTGATCCGGTATTCTGTACATTTAGGCTTAAACACAGACCTATTTTACTGCTTTGTTCTGTATTATTGTAGTTATTCGGCTAATCCGAATTATCACCTTCTTCCCCAATTAATTCTGATTAATCTTACTTAATACTCTTTTTGGTTCAATTTAAAAATATCCAAACTTCAAAACGAACCAAATTGTTTAACAAAGAATGACAGTACTTTTGAATATTCCGTCGTTATCCTCGTTCCTAAAGCTCACAAACCTCCCAACGGCATATCCTCCTATAGACCCATCAGCATTCTTCCTACAATGTCTAAAATCCCCGAAAGACTCTATGTAAAGCGATTAATCCCCATCCTTGATACTCATCAAATTCCCTCTCACCAATTCGGATTCTGTCCACATCATTCTACCGTCCAATAAGGTTTAGAGTTTTTTTAGGTTCAGAGTTGTCGACGCTATCAAGTCTGCACTCGAGAACAAAGAGTATTGCTTGGATGCGTTCCTAGATGTAGCACAAGCTGTGATAGTGTCTGGCACCCGGGCATGTTTTATAAATTTAAAGGCTCCCTTCCCACTCCTTATTATCTTATCCTAAAATCCTACCTTGTTAGGTCTATAAAATATGTAAAAGCGGTCTGTTGACTGCTGCTTCAGAGTGAGGTGAAATCAGATCAATACAAGTGGCGTCCCACAAGGGAGCATTCTTGATCCCATTCTTTATATCATCTATAATGCTGACCTATTATCACAACCCATGTGGATGATACCGCAATTCTGTCCTCTAACTCGAATCCTACCCAAGCAACAATAGTTAACAATCAATAATAATTAACAAGAAGAAAACCTTTGAAATTCCTTTCTTTTTTGGAAGGAAACTTAATCCCGAAGAATGTAAAATGGTTTTCCATACTTGATTAATTCTCCTCGGGGTGCCCGTGTTTTTGAAAAAAAGCCTATTTGTAAGTATGTCGGGTTCGAATGTAGGGCCGATGGATTCGAACCATTACAGTGATGAGCGCCGTGTCAACGCCTAAACCGTTGCGGCCACCGACGCCCCTGTTTGGTAATTTAGTATTTTACAATTACATGTCACAATGTACATTAGTTTTTATTTTATATTTGTATTGAATTAGAAGATTTTATTTTGTTAAAATAGTTTGTACAATTTATTTTTTGTGGCTATGAACAATTCCCTGCTGTCAAGCACAAGTTATTCACGTAATCATAGCAGATTAAATAAAAGTTTTTATTTATTATTCAACCTGAGAAAATTATACCCAATAACATCATCCAGTTGTCACAACCAATCCTTGTGAAATTGTGAAAATCCCTTAATTTTCTGAAATGCCGTGCGTTAAAGTAGTATATTCTTGCTAGTAAAATCTTTTTGGCAATAGCAGGACCTTTTTCCGCCACCGAATGATTCCCTGCAATGCCATTAGTCTCACAGATTGCCAAGCCATTTCAACCAAGGTGATAATAAAGAATTTACGTTGTGCGAAATAAAAATGACTTGGAGTGGAAGTGAAAATGCAAGAAAATAATTTGAAGTGATAATTTATATTCTAAAGTTGTTCTAAGTTAAATCTCGTTGTGTAATACTTTTGAAATTCATATTTTCACCTTATCCTTTCTCACACTAGTAAAGTACCAATCCTTGACATGAGTGTTGAATATTTTGATCTTAACTTTCAGGGAGTAAAAGTTGCGTCGTGTCTGTACCGTCGTTCTGAATTCAAAATAACCCTAGGGGTTTAATTGTCGTGTGTACTACACGTCGAGGATCCTGAGCAGTTTTTTTTTTTCTTTAACACAACGATGACGATTTTCCGTGCCAACCCTTTCACGTGTAATAACCGTGTTTTTTCATAACCAAGTTGGCTAAGTTCAGGCTCAACTTAGCAACTTGCAATAGCACTAGCCGTAATTTTTTGACAAATATTTATAGGTCTCCTGTACTTAGTTATACACATTACAAGTTGTTCTGAACGGGATAAAATCCAAGGTAAAACACTAACACTAAGGCAATGTACGCTCATTTAGCAAAATACTATAGTCGAGATTTTACCAGTTGTTGAAAGAAGAGCTTTATAATTAGAGAATTTATAATTCATTCGCTCGCAGACAATACAACAACCAGCAAAGCATTATCACAACTGATAATTGTCATCGAGTTAGTTCGAATGGTAACGACTCTCATAATTATTTTAGTCTGGACTTCGTATTCAGGCTTGGTCTTTTGACTATCGTTCAGTCTACGTAATGACATTGTTTTTTTGCTTTTTAAATTTAATATTCAAAGAATGGTAAGATTTCTCTGTGTAGTCTGTGGGATTAACCTGTGAGATCATCCTGGTCCCCCTGTCATCGCAGTGCTGGTCTGTCAGACGCATTTCGGCTTCTCGCCTTTCTTTACAACAGACCATTTTTACTGAAGGAGCTCAGTTAAAACGGTTCTTTTCTAAACATACATTAAACGGATAAAAGAGGAAGAAAAATAATGAGTCCCCTCTCGCTCTTGTCCGTAAGTTTCAGGTTCGAGTCGGTGACATGTAAATGGATCCAGGAGATTTAGAGCTCATTAGCGATGAGGTATCATCCCGCCTGGATCACTCGCGTCGGCCAACGAGTTGCAAACATCAGGGGGAAGAGCTTTATCGAAGGCCCCCTGGAGAGACCGTAAGAAACGTCCTTTAAACATCTAGACTACCCCTCGGTGACATCCGGTCCAACTACCGCAGGCAGTCTTACTTTTCTCCACGGAAAAATTATATTTTATGGCAATTTACAGTGTGAGCTCTTTTTGTAACTTCACAACTATGTAATTTTTCCTTTAAAAAAATAGTATCTACATTAATGAATATTGCTTATTATTACACAAGGGAAAGCTAAGGACGTGGAATCACCTGTTTATGCTAAAAATAATTGATAAATAAACAAAAATTGAAACCAAGTCGCTATTCGTATTCTACTCCTCAAAAAACCCTCGAACAAAACTTTTTGGGAAAATAACAAATCTTTTTTTTGTTTGCCAAACTTTGGTCCGTATTTCACCTTTCTAGCCTACATATGCCAATATATACTGGCAACGTGGATCCAATGGTCAGAAACGTCAATCAGGTCCATCAGCACGCAAATCGAAGAAATCTCACAACTGTTTGGTCGACTGCACATTTCGCCTTTCTCAGAGATGCGTTTGTTAATTGAAGATAAGTCTCACTAAAATNAATTACAATGAAAATTAAAAATTACACAAAACTAAATATAAAAACAAACGTTCATCTTTTGAATGAAGATTTTTATAATATAAATTAATTGAGCTAATAATAAATAGATGAACATTAATTACAAAAAAATGACGAAATTAAATATGTTTGAGTTCTTTTTTAATAAGATATTCTAATTTTTTAATTTGTAATTTAGAAATTATATAATAAAAACATGTTTTTACATAAAATTGTATGTAATGTACAGGAATAACTTTGAAAAGAATTCACTGACCTGCAAGAAACTTTATGAGGGTTTGGTTAGAAAATTCTATAAATTACACGTAATAATGGCACAAATTTGCCCTAACTAGTAAAAGTGTTGAACCGAAGATAAAGAATAAAAGGTTTTTGTTTATTTCATTCCTACTTTTCCCTCTTATAATAAAATAAAATTGAAATACTATAAAGATTGGCTGAAAGTAGAAGCATTCAGCTTTCCAACAGTACTATCCTAGATATTGAATAAAATCCATCCTGTTGTTTGATCCATTAGCCCGAAAATTTGGACATCAAATTTTTCGTTGGAGAAAGACCTCTATTTTGTTTCAAAATACAAAAAAGGTGATTCTTATGCGACTTTACCAATCCGCTTAAAACTTGAAAATCATACATAATGGCACTATATTGGTCTTCATGCATAAATTAAAAAATCTTAGATATAAAATAAAACGTTTGCGAGTGCTTGATGATTTCGTACTTATATTTCTCATTTATAATAAGTTAATAACATAAAATATAGATATTTTGACATAGGCTGAAAGTGAAACATTCAGCTTTCCTATGCTTCTCATGTCCTGCGTATTGGATAAAAATTAGAGGTATTTTGAATTTTTGAAGTGAAGCATGGCATCTGAGAAAAACGTCGCCCCGTGGCTGATCCAGCCTAAAAATGTATTTAGAGTGGTACTGTGACCGAACGACGTAGCGAACAAGTTTAAAACTTTTTTTTAACCAAAACATGAAGTTGATGTATGATTTATGCACTCCATAAAACGCCCCTGAATACAAACTTTTGGGGAAAACATTTTGCTCAAATTCTTCACCTGACTAATTGTCTACGAATTTTTGTCGAAAACCGCAAAACTATTGATAAATTTGATTCGACTCTACCGATCCTCAAGAAATACAGGACTTTAGAATCCTTTAAACTACACGTTTTGGCTCTCTCAAAATGTGAGTAGAGATTCTTTGATTGAATATAAAAAAATATTTTTTTGTATTGTATGAATTCACTTTTTTCCACATCCTACATGTTTTTGTTAAATTTTAACAATGTTTGTAAATCCCAGGCCCTAAAGATGATCTCAATAAAGATCGAAAATGTTTTTCTGAAACATACATCACACCAGACCGCATCTCACGATTTCTGAATAATAATTGAAAGAAGTTATTTGATCAATCGGACCACGAAATATAACGGATAAAGAAAAACGTTTGAGAAGTTTTTTTTGCTTTATTTTTCTCACATATATTGACATAAAACATTTTTTAACAACCGTGAAAAAAGAAATATCTAACTTAGCAACTGTTGTAATAACGCTGTGGACTTGCAGTGCATACAAACCTTAAAAACACCATTGATTATGAATTTAAATGAATCGGACAAACATCGTACAACGTCGTATCTTGGTTCAGAATAAGAATTTTTCTAAACTACTGTCAACCTCAACTTGTTTCTTAGGAGCATATTTCAGGAATCGTCTCGATGCTTTATGTATGGAATCACTTTAGACGCGAGAGCTTCTCTGCCGATCGGGCCTACTGACGCTGCCAGGTACTTTTAATCATGTTTATTGCATTTTTAGCACCACAGGGGGGGACGTCATAGCCGCCTCGTCCGCCTTTTCATTACGATTCAGATCTATTTGTTTGGGTACTTAGACAACAACCACCGTATTCCCAAGAAGTTCCAGTTCCAGGAATTTCCCCAACAAGAGCACAACGAGAGAGTCGACGTAGAAAATGTCACGGACAGCAGTAACCGCGATGAGGGAGTCGGTGCAGACCAGGCAATTGGCAAGCAGAGCCATCACCGTCACAAATCACCTCAAGCGCCTCAAGCTCACGTTTGGATGTTTTATTTTGATATGTTATTTACAAGTAATGATAAATGATGGCTTGAGGTCATCAAAATGTGACGCTTTTGATGCAGAATGAATCAGTTTTTCACTCTCTATTGTGGGCTTTTTTAATGTGTATATATAGTTTTAAATTCCACTGTCTAAATATTTATTGTATAATCGTTACTGCCGGTAAAGACAGATTTTGATGAGTGCCGTATTATGTGAATATAAGTGAATACGCCAGTTCGAAACCAATGAATATTAAATAACTCAACTCGCTGCGCGCCCCCTTGAGTACGAAGGAGGTCAATTATTCATAAAGTAATTGGATACTTCTATGTACATTAAAAAATCTTATCGAGATAAATTCATCAAACTCGGGAATGTAAATTAAAAAGGTAATCTCCTCTCAAACCCATTGGGAATTTTTTACTCAACATTCCGGCATATTTTCTGCAGTAGCTTGTCAGAATTCCTTTTCCGTAAGCTTTTTCAAGAAAAAATGAATGTATTTTTGACTTCCTTTTATCTCCCGTTCGAATTCGAGCCGGCTTCAAGAGTTTCGAACTGGCGTATTCACTTATTCAATTCACTAATTTCGTGGTCCGCTTGACCAATTAAATCATTACAATTAATTAAGGTTTTTAGTTGAGATGAAAAAAGTCAATGGCACGAGAGGGATTCGAACCCACAACCTTCGGCTAGATACGCCGCTGCTCTACCACCTGAGCTATCGTGACCTCGATCCACTCGGACATAAACCCCACATCTCAACCCCACCTTATGAGTTTTCCCTCCTTTTTGCCATTTTTCAAATGTATAATCGGATTGGATTCTCGGCGACAAATGAAATGGCCACGGAGAGCTTTAGTGAAGTATACTTCATTTTTAATTCATTAAATTCACTAATTTCGTGGTCCGCTTGACCAATTAATATATTACAATTAATTAAGGTTTTTAGTTGAGATAAAAAAGTTAATGGCACGAGTTGGATTCGAACCCACGATCTTCGGCTAGATACGCCGCTGCTCTACCACTTGAGCTATCGTGACCTTTATCTCAACTAAAAACCTTAATTAATTGTAATATATTAATTGGTCAAGCGGACCACGAAATTAGTGAATTTAATTAATTAAAAATGAAATATTCTTCACTTTTCTTATCTTCGTATCTTCGGCTAGATGAAGATCGTGGGTTCGAATCCCGCTCGTGCCATTGACTTTTTTATCTCAACTAAAAACCTTAATTAATTGTAATATATTAATTGGTATTAGTGATTACCACGAAATTAGTGAATTTAATATTTATTAACCTTGGAATACAAAAATAAATAAATATATAGACCTTTAGATATAAAATGAAATGTTTGAGTTTTTCTTGATATCATTCTTATTTTTCTCACTTAATAGTTAGATGAAATATAAAAATTTTTAACACATACTAAAAGTAGAAACATTCAACATTACAACGGTTATACTTTGGGTATTGGATAGAATCCAAAGGAGTATGAATTTTTGAACTGGAATACAAAAATATTGTCTCCTGCCTGATCTAGACCAAAAACTGTTGTTTTCAGATTGGCAATTATGACCGAGCATCGTAGCAAAATAGATTAAAATATTTTTTAACATGATATAAAGCCCATATTCGTTTTCTGCACCTCAAAAAAACGGAAAATAAAATTCTTTCAATTAATGAATCTTTTATGTAAGGTATTGGTTGAAATGAAAAAGTTAGCGTTACGAGCGGGATTCGAATCCACGATTTTCGGCTCATTTCGCCGCTGCTCTTACCGATAACGGAGCCTCAAGAGTACTAGGTAACCCCTGGAGTAATCTGCCTTAGACCAGTGAGAGGGCTCCTCCGGTGTGGACTTTTAGATCCCTCATACTCGTGGGAACCATATGGAAAAACCAAGAGTAAGAGTCTGGTGGTAGACATAAATGATATTACCTTTGGGGCTCTAAGCAAAGCAAACTTAAAACTTTATTTTGGCTTTGTAATGGATAACCCTTAGGATCATCAAAAAAGCAATAAAGAATGATGCTGAGGGTGCTTCAAGCAAACCTCCCGCACAGTAAATCTGCCACACTTACGCTATGTCGTGTGGCCAAGGAGAACAACATCCGTCTAGGCCTTATTCAGGAACCCTGGCTAGTAAAAGGTAGCGTAGCTGGGATGGGAGATAAGCGAAGAAAATTCATATATGACCACAGGCAACAAAAGGTAAGAACATGTATTTCAATTAAAAATGAAGTTGTGGCGAAAGGATGTCCGAAGGAGGAATACTCTCGCCTCTGCTGTGGATGGTGGTAGTGGATTACCTTATATGCAAACTAAATGAAACCCGAATTATACCCAAGGCTATGCAGATGACATTGTCATATTAGTCAGTTTAAATTGGATTCAACATTAAAAGAGCTCACTCAACGAGCACTAAACATGCTGGAACAATGGTGTTCACAACGGGGACTTAAAGCAAATCCCTCAAAAGTTACCCTAATTTCCTTCATCAAGAAAAGAAATAGAAATACAACGCCTATGCTTTTATAATGAAATGCTGAAGTTAAAAAATGAAGTTAAATGCCTAGGAATAATCTTTGATAAAAAGTTAACGTCGAAAACTCATCTGCAGCATACCACAGCAAAAGTAAAATATCGCTAATGACCACAAGAATAACCTTATGCAAATCTTGTGGATTAAAACCGCAAATGGCCCATTGGCTATACACGGCAGTAATAAGACCCAAAATAGCCTATAGACCATTAATGTAGTGGATCAAAGTTCAACAAAAAGCAGCTACTCAATCACTAGGCAGCATCCAAAGATTAGCAAACCTATGTATCACATGCGCAATGAGAACAACCCCTACGAGTGAAAGGGAAGATTTCTACAAGGGGAGGCTAGAAAAAACACATTTAGTCTCCATAAACAATCAAATTGGATAGGAAGTAAACAATTCGAACATAACCATAATTAATAAAATCAGACACACATTCTTACATGATCCGATCTGACTACATGATCTTGGAAACATTCTTTACAACATCTATAAGGTCTCAACGGACTATAAAGAAGAGGAAGAACTCAGGAGAGCATCAGATACAATGATATGGTATACAGATAGCTCCAAAACTAATGAAGGAACCGGATTGGGTGTTTTCTGTACAAACCCAAGATATGAGCAATCAAACTCATTAGGGAAGTACACTTCGGTCTTTCAAGCAGAAATGCATTCCATCAACGCTTGTGCCTTAGAAAATCTTAGAAGAGTTTACACTGGCAAAATACCCTCATAAGATCCGATAGCCAAGCAGCTATTAAAGCATTAGCATGTAAAAAATCACATCAATATTAGTCAGTGAATGCACCCAAAAACTCCAAAACCTGGGGAAACAACAACCTGATGCTATCTTGGGTGCTAGAGCGCAAAGGAATTTTGGGCAAAGAAAAAGAAGACCCACTGGCCCGAGGAGGATCGGCAAGACCATACAAAGGCCCCGAACCTATACTTGGGATAACAAAAACAAATACAGAAACCTCCATCACAGAATGGAACCAAATAAAACAAAATGAGTAGTGGATAAACTATAGCGGCGCTAGACACAGTAAACTTGTGCTAAAACAACCCTCACCAAGTCTGGCAAACTCACTGCTGCAGTTGGAGAGGGCCAGACTCAGAGGAATGATAGGTCTATTAATCGGTCTCTAGCATCTGAGAAAACATCTACATAACATGGGCATATCTAACGATCCCATCTGCAGATTATGCAATGAGGAGGAGGAAACAGCCACCCACATCATCTTCGAATGAGAAGCAACGGCTCAATGGAGATTTAACCTACCATACGAAAAAACCTAGGGAATGAAATTTTCGCAGTCAATGACCTAATACTTCTGAGAAGGCTTGTGTCGATTGCACTGAACTAGGCAACTAGGAAGGTACAATAAGCCAGAAGGCTTGAATACCTGGGGAGCACAAACCCCTTTCTAGTATCCTCATCACCTTTACCAAATATGCTACTGTTTTGCAGAAGTAATGATAACAATTGAACACTGCGCCAGAAAAATGAAAAGACTAGGAACACATTCTAAGATTACAAAGCGCATTTAAACCTTATGCGAGTTAAAAGCAGAAAGGGTAAGGAATTGCACGGAATCTCTGAAAGAAGTCAGTGACACTAATGGTCTGATGGGTCCCTGGACATTCGGGACATAGAGGCAATGAGAGGGCGGATATGTTGGCCAAAAAAGATTTCAATATGAATTCTCTAGACCCCGAACCCTACTGTAGGCAGGCTAGCACCTTGCCACAAAAAAGGATATATCTAAAAGTGGTGCCTTTTTTAAGGAGACCAAAACCTGGTGGAACAATAATCAAGGTACGAAGCACACGAAGAAATTCATAGAAGGGCCATCCGCAAAACTTACAAAGGAATTACTGGAAGGTAATCGCAGCGGAACCATGATTCTAGTTTGACCTCTGACAACGCCCTGCCGCCTACTCAGATTGAGGTGCAGAAGGCCCCATGCAAACATTTTTATCCATATCCACTATTTATAGGACCCCGTTAAAAATACAATAACAAATAAATAGTGTGAAAATCGTGCAACACATACCTGAAGATGTAGAATTGTTATAATCTACAGCCTGAAGAATCAACGTAAATGATCTCTGAAACAAAAATGGCCTTAATTAGAACGTAAACTCGAGGGAAAATTAAACATAATTTTTTTCCGTTAATTCTGTTTTTATTACTTCATAGATGAAATAAAAAGATGAGAAATTTCGACTTTTAATGAGTAGATATTTAAACGTGTCTTCTGATGAGAACGAACCTGGAAATGGAGCAATTTAAAAAAAGGGTGAATAAAATAAGAAACCGCCGCGCACGTTAACGATGTATTTGGATTGCTCCCAGTCGGTGGTAGATAGTTACTCCTTCCATCAAATGATCAACAGTTATTTTCTTATAGACTCAATATGGGGCTCGTTATAACTGCAAACGAATAACTCAAAGTGTAAATCGTAGGCATCGAAAACCGACGATTACTGAAAGCCGAGGTTAAATACAAACAGGCGTGAAAGCCCAAAGCTTGTTGAAAAGGTTCAAATTCACGCGATTTGTTATTCATTGATTCATGTTATTAACAACAGGAATCAGAATCGTAAATTAAAAAGTTTCTCTAATTGAAATGTTAACTGGTTCGATACAGTAATCTCACGCTATCGTTTTATCAAAGTGAAATTCAATTCAGGTTACTTGAAGGTTACTTTTACTTACAAGAGGTAAAAACAGATTTTCACGGAAACTTTTTTTTATTTATTTTTTTAAACATTTTTTGTGATACTAGATTGAAAAATAATAGATAAGTCAATAAGCCCTAAGAGCCGAGAAAAAAATATGTTAAAAAATTTACATATATACTTTTTTAAATATAGTTTTATGCGTTTATTGTGCGTGTATTTCAACATTATTATATATCAGTAGTATTTTTTTTACGTAGGATAAAATAACATTCAAGATTACACTACATTGAGATTATAGATCCGACTAAGCAAAGTTGGCTTTTTATAATTTATTTTTGTCTGTTATAATTTATTTTTTCAATTATAATAATGTAGCTAGACATAAATTTTATAACCATTTTTTACACCCTAAAAAAACCATAGACACACATTATGTAGAAAATAAAAAAATTATAATATTAAAGAAATAAAAAATCAAGTATGACATTTTTCGCCCTCCAGTACTCTAATTTTGTTTTAAAAACCACAAAAATGGCGATAATTTTGATAAAACTTCACTGATCTATGGGAAACTTTAATGAGCGTTACGCTCTTAAAAAAACACCGGACATCGCATAAAACATTGCCGTCTAGGTGGTCCAGCCCAAAAATGTCTGTGTTTAGAGTAGTATTGTGATCGAGCGTCGTTGGACAGTAGGTTAAAACATTTATTTTAAGCCAGAAATAAAGTCTATATTCATTTTCTGCACCTCGAAAAAATCCCTGAATACCAAGTTTTGAGACAAAAATATTTTTTATCTCAGACTTTTAAACCACACGTCGTCTTAAAGCTGGTATCCGTAAAAGAAAAAAATTGTAACCAGAGTTATAAAATAAAAGGTTTGAAGGATTCTTGCATCTTTCAACCTTACTTGTCCCACAGTATCAACAAACTAAATATTTTTAGCGTCTAAAAGAAGAAAAATTGGGCTTTCAAAACATTGTACTGACGTGGAATTTGGATACAATAGAGAAGAGTTGTGAATTTTTATATGTAACCAGTGAAATCGTAAAAATATTCCCCCCGGGCAGTTCCAGCCCCAAAAATAACTTTTTTCTGAATGGTATTGTTTAACAAAGTTGATATCGGCTTTTACCACCACTCAAAAAATAATAATATTGATATAAAAAAAAGTTTGAGGGGTTACATCGGAGAAAAGAAATGATGGATGATCCAACACCAAAACGTCTATTTTTTGTTTTCTAAAAAATATATTTTAGAGCATTAAATGGTGCTTTAAATAAATCCAAATTGTTTTTATATTCGTAAAACAAACATATTTCAAAATCAAAAAATAGTTTTTTTTTCCAAATGCCTCCGATTTTTTCGAAAATCTCAGCGATGGTGATAGCTTTGAAAATACTTCACAGATCTCCAGAAATGTTCAAATATAACCTACCCACACATAACCTACCCATTATGACCGTTATAAACTACGTTATTGCTCAAAGTTGACAGCCTTAAAATATTTAGAACCGAAGATAATAAAACATTTGAGGGTATTTTGTACATTTCACACTTATTTGTCTCATTTATGTTAGCATAAAATATCCCCATCGTTGACATACCATTAAACAAGAAATATTCAGCTTTTCACCGGTTTTATGATAAAACCTGATGATTTATGAAATTTTTAAGTGGAAAAGCGGACATCGAAGAGAAAAACACCTCGCTAGGCTAAACCAGCCCCAAAATAACTATTTTCTGTTTGCTATAAAATTCCTATTTAAGAGCTTTATAGGAAGCTTTAAACAAGTCCAAAATGAGTTTTTCAAAACAAATTTTTTTCGCCTACTTTACTAACATCTTCATGCTTTTGCAACATCGTTTAATTCTATCTTCCATATTATTTTCTTATTTTAGGTCGACAGGCATATTATAATCTTGTTACAAATGCACAACAAAGGCAGAAAACCATATTAAAAATAAATACAAATCCCTTTTTTTTAATCTAAAACTGGTGAAAACTTTCGGATAAGTATATTTTTCGACCTAGTTTTAGTAAAAAATTTAATGGTTCATGAAATTTCACTTTTATTTACCTATTACAATATATACTATATTAATTATTATTAATATCAATATATCAATATATATTATGAGGCAAAAAGGTGTAGTAATTGTTTTGAGTTTTTGGAGTTTGTTCACGCGAGCGCAACACCCATTACTTTTGAACTTCGTTTATTTTCAATTTAGATCGGACCGAATCAATACATAACAGATCCTCTAGTTTAAAAAGAAAACAAACAAAGAGTGAAAAAATTTATGGATTGTACATTCTTGGCTATCTTACATCCTGGTCGGGCGATAATGGGAGATAGGAGGAAGGAAGTTTTTGTTCTCTCTGAAACATTTCAAATTTGGCCTACAAAACCGCCTGAATAAGGCTGACATTATGCTTTTTAAACGTTCGATTTATCTAAAAATTCAAATTGTAAGCATTTAGCAGGATTTTGAAACTTGGGCATATTCCAGCTTAAAAAAAAGACTGCATTTCATATTTCACTTATGAAAAATCGTGTCAGCAAAAAACAAACTGTCAAGAATGCGAAGATTCTTAGAGAAATACAAAATATGCGAAAGAAACTTCATGTCATAAATAAAAAAACAAGATTTAGAGGGAATTTTAGAAGAAAAAAGATCCACTGGCATTTCTTTCAGATTAAACTAGGAAAGACAGAAATACAAACCCTATGCTTCTATAATGAAATGCTGCAGTTTCAAAACAAGGTTAAATACCAAGGGTTTATCTTTGATAAGAAATTAACCGGGAACCTTCCCCTGAAACACATCATAACAAAAAGCAAAATACCACTAATTCAATCGCGTCAGGCATCAAGGTCTACTGTTGAAACACATAGAACCGAGGGCTTATTTTTAACAAATTGTCTGTTATGCGTTCTAATTTATTGACCCCTGTCTTTGTACCACAAGGGTAATTTTGTCGAATTCTCAAATGTATGACAGTAACTTAATGAAATCCCAAACGGCTCTGGACTCTACTGCCGATCAGGCTGCCTTGAAATAATGAGATTTTTCTGTCTCTGTGACAGTCAACGACCTAGTACTCTTAGTAGTAGTAGAAGAAGGATCGAGTATATTGCACTGAAGTAAGGAACTTGAAAAGTATAATAATCCAAGATGGCTGCAATACTTGAGAAACAAAAAACTCCTCCATCCTAGTATCCATCGTAATCTTCATAGGGTTATTGACAAAGGTAAATACAAATTATTTGGGACATTGAATAGAATGTATTATTGACTCGATATCGCCAGTCTCATTTTTGAGCAGAAACGTACAAGAATTTAAAAACACTGAGAAAATGTAAAACTGACAGTGGTACTGGTCAACACAAGACAGCTGAAGGGCTGGAGTTGATAAATCGCTAGCTTTTGTACGATTTGAAATAAGCGATAAAGAATGACAAAAGATAAAAGATGAGCTGCGCGTGGGTGGCAACTGTCAGCGAATTGGTCGGCTTCTCTCGAAAAGTCGACAGCCCGGCTCCCCACACTCATAAACATTTCAACTCGAAGGCCCCTATTTTGATCTTTTTCGCCTGGCTACCGAAATCTTTTAAAATGATGTGCCAGGATGTATAGGGTCGTAACTGAAATTTTGAAGTTGAACTGGGCCTGAGGTACACTGTATAATTTTTCTCCAAATGAAGGTAAAAATTTGAAACTAGACTAAAAACATTATTATTATTATTATTATTTTATAGTATCATTGGTTCAAGAGGAAATTCAGCCGGGCCATCTATAAAGCACCCCCTGTATAGTTAAAATGTAAATTTATTTATTTTTATTTATCTTTTTGTACAATAAAGTGTACTATTTGAGTGCCTAGGTTATAAAAAACCCAACTGAGGTTAGCCATTTGAATAATAAAAAAAAATTTCCCTGCTACAGAGATATTGGTTCAAATGCCAAATTTGTATACTTGAAAAGATGGTACAATGTTCCAATCAATATTTCTACAATAAAAATATATTTTTATGAAAAACAGTATTGTATATACATACAATATTAATAATAATAGTAAGTTTGTGGGTCAGAAGCTAGCGCCAGCGGGAAAAGGCGCCGATGTCGCCGATTCTTCATAACAGGGATGTACCAGTGTGCGGGTAGAATGTACTTTTTGACTCTGGTGCCAAACGCGATCGAAAGCCTGGTCAAGAAGGGTCCCCGAACAATAATGCCCCAACTCAAGGGAAGTATAAATAAGGTCCACAACACTGTATCATTGCCACCCATTAAGTGCTGCCTCTTTGGCTTTGTTAGAGTTACGAGAAATCCAATAATCATACGTGGGTGAACGGTTTAAGTGTCAATAAGTGACCCTTGGTGGATTTGTAATGTCCAATTATCAACCTTGATGTCTTCTTTTCTGCTTTTGCTATATGACGAAGAACAAGCAAATTTGATTTTATCTCACATAACCTGCCTTTAACACCCCACTAATTTCGGTGCAGGTGATAGGTCTTGCTGAATAATTGCTAATGTCAGATACCAGTTTATGTTGGAATGACCAGGAATCCAAATATGACTCCTTTTCTCTGCTATTGGTTGTGGCATTAGTGAGCATGTCTTACAATATTGGATTGTTTGTTGTTCATCGTCTGCAAAGGTTAGGGTGATGGTTTAAGGGATAGGATGTCGCCTGCACATCTGGTTATGTTTAATGGTCCAGAACGCCTAAGGACCACCAGCAAGGATTAGGTGTTGTGGTCGCAACTCGAAAGTACCTTGATAAGACCGAAATCATAGGTAGTAAGTGAAGGATGCTCTTGAGGAAAAAAGCAGCAAGCCCGGGTGCCAAACGCGATCAAAAACCTCAGCCACATCAAGGAAATCCTCCGAACACTATTGCTCCAACTCAAAGAAGGTAGAAATGGGTGACCTGTCCAAAATCCAAACTGATGGTCGAGGTGATGTACTTAAAATTTAGGACGGGGAGGACACGTTTTAAAATAAGCTGTTCTATTTTCATCGGTAACGGAATGATGGGGAGTGAAGTATAGTTGGATGATGTGTGGGATTTTTGGGTTTGGGAATCACATTTTTTAAATCTGGTGTGATGTAAGTTAGAAAAACATTTTCTTTATCGAGATCATCTGCAGGGCTGGGATTTATAAACATTGTTTCAATCATACAAATACCTATAACACATGAATATGAATTTATGAAATAGTGTACATATTACAGAAAGTTTTAGGTTTAATCAACGTATTTATACTCACTTAAAGTGTGTATTTTCTGTGCAGTCATGTCAGTTGTTTGTCGTGCTGAGAGTGAGATTTCAATGTTTTTTGTTTATAAATGATATTTGATAAAATGTTTGATTTTGAAGAAGTAAGGAAGGAGGTAGGTAGGTAATTTGGTTTTTCTATGAGCAATCGGTTTCTTTGAGGTGAAAGGGACCGATAATGGAAAATAAGTAATGGGCCTGTTAGCCATTCAGGATTATTACGGAAAGGAAGGGCAAATTAATTTTTAGTACTTTAACTTTTTGCTTCAAATATCCTATAAATCAATAAAATAATCAGTTCAAGGCTTATATTGTAAAAACGAAGAAAGGGCAAGTTTAATTTAAGCTGCGTGAAAAAAGGCGAACAGACGTCCATAGCACACGCCATTCACGAGACTCGAATAAATCAATTCGTACAAGTCACGAGAACAAAGGGATAACCCTCGCCGAACGAATTCGGAAACAACAGACACCGCCCGATATGTTTTCAAACGAGGCATGTCAGATCATTAAGTTAATTCGAATAACGACAAACACTGCCACTTTCCTAATAGTTTGTTGTCCATCGGTTTGATGATCTTTTTAAAATTTCTTAATCCTCGCCCAGGAGAAACGTGAGCCGGCCCCGGGACAGTGTCATTTCTAAATGCTGAACGAAGGTTGTGTGAAAAGCTCCCCCTCTGAGAAAGTTCCTGACAACACAAAACAAAAATCGCTATCGCATTTTGCGCACACCGGTCGCCCCATCGCTCTCGACTACGCTTTTAAACTTATGAGCTTGTTTTACTTACACAACGATGCTTAATTTTTCTGATTTAATTAATTTTATTTGTTAAAGAAATCATAACCTAACCAGTTGTGAGAATTCCAATATTGGAATTCAAAAGGTCATCTCAAACACCAGCCCACAAATCTTTAAAAAAAAATCATTCAGTTAACTGAAAATCCTGCAACCCTTCATACTTCAAATAACAGAGTGTTGATAGCATCAAACCCAATTAGTATCAAACTATGCCGAACCTGGTACAAGTTATGTTCTACCCTTCCAGGTATCGTCCGTCTCCTGAACCATTAAGAAGCAAAACAAAAATCAATCCGATTGCTAGTGTTTATTTTACCGCTCGTATATATTCTTCATGTTTTGTTTGTATTTAAAAAATCTTACTGCCGTATATTACTTTATGATGTTTATTGATCAATCGAAATCAAAAAAGTATAAATTTATATTCATATTTTATATGTATTTGTATAATTTAAGCAATGTTTATAAATCCCAGACCCTGAAGATGATCTCAATAAAGATCGAAACGCTGGCACGATAAAGAAAATGTCTTTCTAAACCTACAACACACCAGACCGCATCTCACGATCTCTAAATAATCATAATTTTGAATGTTGCAGGGTGATGAACTAGAAATTTGAAGATTACCGCTCAGCTTGGGCTGCTTATCGTCGCTCAGTTGGTCTACACCTACAGACACACGTGAAGATGGCGAGAAGCGAAAACGCTTCTGATAGGCTAAGACAGAGAATATAGGCGGACCAAATTGACCAGTAACGACTGAATATCGGGTTCACCTCCCCCTTAGGCAATATGGAGAAATTTCACAATTTAACACAGCTAGGCCTGGCTAATTTATTACTAACAAGGTCTAAAGATGGCAAAATGAAGAAACTCGTCTTAAAGGACAACAGAGCGAAAATATGCGGACCAAAATGACCCGTAACGACCAAATTACAAGTTCATCACCAACCAGATATCTCGTAGAAATTTTCCAATTGAACGCAGCAAGCCAGTATAATTTATTATTAATAACGTATCAAGATGGCAAAATGTAGAAACCGCGTCTCACAGATCTTTTAGAGCTTAGCGAAGTTAGGCTGACCAAAGCCACTGGTAACGCCAAAATTACCGGACCATAATTTATGTAAAGGATTTACAATCGTGAAAAGCAAGTAAAAAGAAAGAAACACTAATAGTTACTAATATCTGCTGTGTGCTGAGAAAATTCAAAAGCATGATTGAATTGTATACAAAGATTTTTATATGTAATTACAGGTAACCCTTTCTAATCATAAGTATATCCCCCCCCCTAATTATAAGGGTAACCCAACTTTGCCTAACTCCGTCTCTAACCAGGCTTAACCAAGCCAATCTTTACCTAACCTAACCCTCAGTTTACCTATCCTAAGCCGTCCCTAACCTAGTGATTGTTAACCTAACACAACATATACGTACTCACCGGTAAAATAAAACGATCACTAAATGGACAGTCCACATAACGGGCAGGTTCAAAATCTCATTGATTTACCAAACCGGTGTGAAGTAGGTATGAGCTCCGACGCTGACATGGAAGTCATTGTAATTTTTGGTTATCTCTGTGCCGGTCAAATTACAGATTCATCACCTCGCAGACAGGTAAAATATCACAATTTTAACACAGCAGGCTATACTAACTTAATATTTTAAAAAAACTATGAAGATGGCGAGAAGCCGGAACGCGTCTGACAGGTCAACAGAGCGAGGAAAGGTAGACCAAAATGGCAAGCAACAATTTAAAAACATGTTGAACGGCACACGACCACTTATTGGGTCTGTCTTCACTGAGAAGAGAGTTTTTCCCTGAAGATGGCACAATGCTGAAACGCGTTTGAATAACTCAAACAAAAAACCGCGAGTGAAGACAGACCCAATAAGAAATAGCCGTGTGCCGGTCCAACATGAGTTCACCGACTCGCAGACCAAAACCCATCATCTACTAATTTAAAAAGAGTACAGACTGAAACCTTGGAAAAAAAACTATAACCATAAACCAAGTTGTAACCATAAACTGAAGAATCATCTATGAAAAGTGGAAAAATAAATCTGGCACCATGACTAGAAAACTGACAGCCAAAATTCTTCTTCAGATTAAAATGGAACTAGTTTCAAATAGAAAGAGCTCAAGTGTAGAATTAAATTCTTTAACCTTGGTTTAATAGGCAAATGATTCATCTTTTCCCCTCCTTGCCAACTTTCCCGATTGGCGAACCCTCTCATTCGATCGTCAGATCACCAACGGCCAACATTCATGCCTACGCCACTGCGAAACCGAAAACACCTGGTATGCCAAAATGGCTATACTAGAAATATTTTCGAATACTCCCGAATTCCATTAACGCCATATATCCTTGATGTTAGTGTAATCTAATTTTCAAGAGAACAAGTGATTTACACAACTTCATTTAAATAAGGTCACTAATTGTTCAACGCTATATTTCTTCAAAAAAATTTATTATTTTTTTTTTTTTTTTTTTGGGGGGGGGGCTTTTGTTTATCATATAAATTATGAACTTGATATTAAACAACGTCTAAAGAAACACGCACTGCTGTTGATGTTTTCCCTCAATTTTTCCATTTTAAAGAGGACGGAATTATGGCTCTGTTTTCCCAACTGAGACTCTCAAACATTATCTATTTGTATAAACCAAACTATATCTGAGCAATGGAATTGATTATTTATTACCTTACTACCACCGACTAGTTAGCCCACTGAAAGCTACTGTTGCATCCCATATGCATTACTGAAGCATAACTTTCGCTACGCCTATTAAAGTATGCGATCAAACTTGTTATGTAAATTTATGCTTGTAATCGTCTAACATTGAAACCTAGAAATCCCACACGTACGTTCGTTTAATTAAATTTTTTGGTTTAGTGGTCTGTTTGTATATTAAATCTTTTCTTTGACACTGATTACCTCTTATTGCTATCATTCTTGCCATTATTCTTCATGACATACTCTAAGAAAGAAAAACATCTGAATGAAAAAAATCTACTTTGTTAATTTTCTATATTTGTTAATTAGACTCAAAATATTGAGTTTTGTATCAATAAATACGTTCAAAAATTCACCGAATTTTCTTTCAGTGAAAGATTACACGTGTTCAAAAACATACCCCAGCTGTCTCACCGAATCCGCCGGGGGAAAAGTTTGACTTGGTGAAGGTGGTCGTGGAGGGGAATAAATGAACAGCTAGAAGGTTTCCCCTTTGATATTTAGCGTTGTGAGACAAAATGTAACCAATCTTGTACGCAGATAACCAAAATTTACTCTGACGTTGAAGTCCGTTCAAAATCACACCATCATCAGAGCTCAGCCGATCCACCACAACCTCACAACGGTTGTATAGATTGTACATTTAGGGATTATATAATTTCTACAGAATTTCTACAGGAGTGAGCGTGGGTTAGATTCGGTAAAGTTAGGTTAAGAATGGTAAAATTAAGCCGGGTGAGAGGTTGACGTTAAAGCAGGTTAGGTTAGGCTAGGTACAGTTAGGGTTAGATAGAGTTTCCTGTGACCATATATATAAAAAAATCGTATAATTTTCAATGCTCTTAGATTTGGTCAACATACCACCGATATTACTAACACGTAGTCCTTTTCTTTCTATTTTTCACCTTTGTAAATCCTTACTTTGGAACCGGTAATTTATTACCTCATACCGGTTTTCCCACCAGTTTAGGAGATCGAAGAGAATTTGAACGTCCCCCTCGTGTGGAGGGCCATTTAGGGAATGTTTCATTTTTACAAGGGAGTGACGGTGCATTGGTTACGTAAGGAAAGATTAAGAAATTTCGAGGTTAAATTAGGTTAAGCAGGGTTCGGAATCGTTAGGTTAGGTTGGGTTGAGACGGTTTAGGGTTAAGTTAGGTCAGGTTAGGAATGGGTTGGATTAGGATTAGATAGGTATATTACTGATCATATATCAAAAACATGGTATAACATTCAATCAAGCTCTTGAATTTTCTCAACATTCAACTAACATTACTAACGTGTAAATTCTGTTCACAGTTGTGGACTAAAAAGACTATTGGACTGCCTTTCAGAACATCCTTTACTTTAAAGAAGGTTACTAAAAAGGCGCAATACATCCAAGATCAATGACGCGTTGACAAAAAGATAATAAAAGATCAACGCTTTTATACGAAATAATTAAGTTCAAAGGAAAGAACAGGCAAGAAGAACTAAGGTCTTGATAGTGGGTCTTCTGTGCCGTGAAAAAAAACCACACATCATTTTTAATTCGAGTCTTCTGGAAACAATGGTGTTAAAAACCGAGAACGTCTTTACTCCTAAAGTCCACCATGAGATAGTAAAACAGTGTTATTTATGCAACGGGTTAACTGTTAACAGAATGGATTTGACTTACCTTTGGACAGATCACTGGGTTCACAATGTTGTTTAAAGCCTGTTTTTTGTTTTCTTGTGATCTTTTTGTAAGCGCGATGTCCCATGACACCATAAATTTCTGCAATAAAGTAGAAAACCTTTGGGGGCTTAACTGTGCATCAGGTACGGCTTTCCCATACACTCAGTTGTCCTTAAAAGGACAATGAGGATCTTTAACGTCCGCACCTGGCCGTTCAGGCCTTATCGGACGGTTTGATTCTCAAGATGAGAGCTGACGCACCTCCGCATACGACAGAAGTGTGCATTGGTGTAGAGGCAGCTCAGCCCCGAGACAACCTTGCTTCCCGCTTGCCCATTCCGAGCGGTCGGGTACGCATTAAGCATCGAACCGTATGCCGCGCACAAAGGGCTACCTAGGCCGAAATACATCAGCCTGGTTTCCCTAGATAGAGAAGGCCACTCTATCTCTCAGAGTATTGAGGCTGCCCCAGCGTAGAAACTTCCGGATCCGCTCCGGCCGCGGTTTCGTTTAAAGTGGAATTGCTAACCACCCCCTAGAGGAGACTGCCTACGGTAAAAGCCACCAATCGAGCACATTACGTATACCTGCGTGCACAGCGCACTCGAATAGGCGCAACCGATTCACTACCCATTTCCATACGCCACTTCTCACGCATTCGGGAGACTCCATCAGCGTAATCTGAGCGTCCTCAACGTTATACGCTTCGACTGTCCGATCCTTCTTATCCTGTGAGGCCGGGTGAATAACGATGGTCATACGCAAGTCTCGTGCGAAGGTCACAGATAGAAGCCTCTTCTCTAAGTACCCGCCAGGGATCTCGCCACGGCCACCTACGATCCATTCCCAGTGTAACAGGGGCTGAACCTGGGAATATTTCTATTACCCCATAGTACAGATGGTTATGCACCCTCCCCCGTCGATACATACACGATCTGGTACCCTAACCCACGTGTGCCTCTGATAAAGCACCCGCCGCCCCATGCCGACCCGAGGCCGACACGAGTACAGCTTGTGCTTTAGAGAGGTGGCCACGCCCTCAAGGCTACACATACATTATTTTGCGCCTGGACACCCCCCCTTGTAACCAAGGGTTGGGAGAGGTCGCAGGGAAGAATGAAGGATCATGGATTGAGAAAGGGACGTGGATGAGAACAGGAGGTACACTTTTTCACGGCCACGAGCCTTACATTGTACCATCCGTTGTCGTTGTAGTTCCAAATACAAGAATAAGGCAGATGAAAAGTGTTTAGAAAAGTGTTTAATATAATAGGATATTAGCACACTAATTGTACGTCAAAGATTCATTCAAGCGCCGTTCGGCTCGCCTCAGGCAGCTAAACCAGACCAAGTGTTGGGTTCATTCAGATTGATCATTCTCGAGATACGTCCGCTACCGGCTCGTTCCTTTGCCCCGGGGCGCCCACTGCGCCTGGCCCGTTATTGTTTACCGTCCGCTTTAAGGTATTAAACTGGAGCTACCGTTTATTTATCTTCCCGGAAGAATTCGTCTGCTAGGATTTACTCCTTTGTGCATTGAAACCGACATAATAATCTGCCGATGTACACTGGAGGCTTAATGAGGCCTTGCAATGTGAGCGACTACGGGTATCAAATATTTATAGCCATGATTGAACAGTTGAGATTATTACTATTATTTTATGTATTACATGTACTTATATATGTTGAGTCTTATTCCTCTCGATTGTGTATCGATTATAGACGAGATCATAAAAGCGGTGTCATCAGCATATAGGGCACACTTTGGCTTAACTTTTAGTTCGGTTATACCATTAATAAATAAACTGAACAATGTGGGCCCAGGGACAGAGCCTTGGGGTACACCAGTAGCAATTGGCCGAAAGTCAGTGCTTACGTCGTTAAGCGAGACACAAAATTTCCTATCTTCCAGATAACTCCTTATTAAATAAATGATGTATTTGGGAAAGTTATAATTGATTAACTTAAAGACAAGCCCATTGTGCCACACGCAGTCGAACGCTTTTTCCACATCAACCAGTGCCATCCCAGTGTGCTTGTTCAAATTAAAATTGTGCTCAATAATATCTGTGACCCTCGCCAATTGTGTTGTGGTGCTGTGATGTGACCTGAACCCAAACTGTTCAGCCGCAAGCAAGTAAGTTCTTCTCTTCAACAGGTTGATTCTTCTTAATATCACGCGTTCAGTGATTTTGTCAAGACAAGGAAGAAGTGAGATGGGCCGGTAACTACTGACCTGAGACAAGTCTTTACCAGGTTTAGGTAATACAATTATTTTACCAAAAATAAAGTGAAGTGTATTAAGCTTTTATTAGAAACGTTTTTTACGAATTTAGGACTTACACCATCTACACCTGGGGACTTATTATTTTTTTGTTTGACAATAATATTTTAGAGTTCACTGTACATGTTGATTGAAAACCTATCCCTAAGCTAATTATTCCCATTCTAACCTAGATCCTAACACATCCCTAACATAACTTTAATATAACTATTCCCTACTTAACTTACCTAACCCAACTCTAACATGACCTAACCTAACATAACGCAACTCATGCGCGTTTTACAGGTTCTTTTTTTTATCACTGTGTTGGTATACAATTCATTACAGAGACCCTGGAGATAGTGCAATGCGTAAAACCTGTCTGACCACAGCGAGGATAGGGGGACCAAAATGACCGGTAACGACCGAATTTCAGATTCATCACCACGCAGATAATATGGACAAATTGATCAAAAGTTAATTAATGCCAAGAAGCTGTCTTCTGTATGCTAGAGATAGTTCTGTAGGATCAACATGGATACTACTATGTATTGTACTTGACCGCTCCACAAAAAAAGTGGCGCAATTTGAAATTTTTAGATTTTTTATGCACTTGCCTATTCAGTAATATTAACACCGATACTTTTTACAATTCAGATATTTATCGAAACATTTGGTTAGTGGGAAAATAAAAAATATCTCTCATAAAAATTAATTTAAAAAATAAAAAATCATATTTGTTTATGAACGTAACACATTATAAAACAAACTTAACAATCAACAAGCAATATGGCTTAGAGTTGTAAGTCCAGAGTACATCTCCAATTTTATTTTTGGAAAACCTAAAACCCTTCCAACATTTCAGAGGGAGGAAATCGGATTTCATCGGAACATACTTTAAAATATTCAGCTCCTCGTCGAAATTACGCTGCCGGTTTCTTGGTGATGGAACAGCAACTTATCCATATCTTGTGGCTTATTCTGGGGTGATCAGGAAATTTCTGGGAATACAACTCCACTGCACGACGCGCAATAACACCACTATCAATAAGAGTCTTATATAAACTCTCCGTTGATCGAAAAATGGGCTCTTCCGTTCATTTTGAATGGAATACTGAATATAACGGTACTATTGTAAAATTTATTTACTTCCAGGAATTAAGATTTGCTTTCAAAAGGCGAGTTTCACAAACAATGACATGTATACAATAAAGGCAATTAATGTTTGCTTTACTGAAGAAGCAAATTATTGGAATTAACTACGAATCAAACGAAATGCGTTCTTTCAAACATTTTGTCATTTTTTAAATAATTTAAAATCCGATTGCACTATTGTTTTTAGCATAAAAAATCCTTTAAAAGGATGTGTCACGATGTATAGGGTTGTACTTGAAATTTTGAAGTTGCACTGGGCCTGGGTACCCTGTATTTGTTCTAAAAAAAAAGGTAAAAATTTAAAACTAGATTAAAAAATATTGAACAGGTATTTTTTTTTTTTATTGCTTCAAGAGAAATTCAGCCGGGCCACCTAAAAAGGCCACCCTGTATATACACACATACATTTAATGTTATGAAATTTATAAATTTAATATGTAAAATTGATGTGGGGATTACTATTGACCGTTAATCGATAATTATTCCGAAATCGTGAGATGCGGTCTGGTGTGATGTAGGTTTTAGAAAAACGTTTTCTTTATCGTGCGAACGTTTCGATCTTTATTGAGATCATCTTCAGGGCCTGGGATTTACAAACATTGTTTACATTTAACGAATACATGCAAACTCAGTCGCAACTACGCCAATATCATTAATCAATATAGATAACAACATACATATATCATCACATCACATTCCACACATCAAATATTTTTCACATGGTCTAATTTTCCAACAATTTAGCTTTCCCTTTCCTATTTATCCCTTTCTATATAATGCTGAAAGGATAATCTTGCCGAACCATTACCAACGTTTTTTCGCTTCGTCGGCTCTTTTCACCTCAAAGAAGCCGACACCTTAAACAAAAATGTCATTTCTATACGAACTTCCTTCCGCACCCCTCCAAAATCTAACGTACATAAACATAAAACAGCAATATCGCACTGGCACGCAAGAATGGAACAATTACACAGAAGACAAACACTTTGTGTGAGTAGAAATACTTTGATTGAATATAAAAAAATATATTTTGCATTGTATAAATTCACTTTTTTCCACATCCTACATGTATTCGTTAAATGTGAACAATGTTTGTAAATCCCAGGCCCTGAGGATGATCTCAATAAAGATCGAAAAGTTGGCACGATAAAGAAAATGTTTTTCTGAAACCTACATCACACCAGAACGCATCTCACGATTTCGGAATAAATTTTATATATATATGTGTGTGTGTGTGTAAAATGTAAAAACCATAAATTGTTCGAAAGACCAAAAAAAGTAGTTCTCCGCGTTTCTCTATTTTTTAACCAACAAGGCATGAGCCATTTGCACAAAAATCTTTATCTTAAAAATATTAATCTTTCTCTCCCTAAGCAGCTGTCCAAACCGTGACTATTACTTAAACGTTCTTGATGTAGCAAAGGGAATAGCCCGTCGAACATCAGTAGATCCAAGAACAATCTTTCCTTAGTTGTTCAAAAAAATTGAATGATGTAGGAACAGGTTTTGTCTTCAAGTAACAGTAATTCCTCATTTTCCTTATATGTAACAATTATAAAACTGAGCTATTTACTCCGACTCACTTTCTGCTCTGCAAGCCCTGGACATAGTCCAAATGGATCAAGATGCAGCACTACGTGATATGCCTGATACTGTGAAATTACGATTAGAAAAGAAAGTACAGAAAAGAAGAAGTGATAAATAATATTTCAGAATCACCAGGGATCATCTAACGGCAAAGGAACACTTGCAATGAACTAATCACTTCCAAACATATTCTGTTTGACAGGCCCAAATGTTTAAAACAAAGAATTCTAAACTCCCTTCTTAATACAATACCTGAAATCCTAAATTATAATGTAAATGCAACATGCTAAAGAGTGCAATAGTTCAATGAATAATTCCAGAAACCTAGATTGAGAGGACTCTGCAGAATCACTAAGGGTCATGTAATGACCAGATCATCACAAAACAATTCCGCTTAATAATCCAAATGGTTGGGGTAACATGTTTAGATAAGAGAACCCCGATCTTGGGAGATTTAGACGTTCCAGTCTGTCTCTTAACCTCGCCCTGGCTTGCTACCTGTGGGCCTGTAAGCTTGTTCTATGTCTCGTTAATAAAAAGAATCACATATTGTCTTGAGGTTTAAGGAGGTACTTCATCAGCAAAATGGATTAAATCAAGGCATTCCAAAATAAAAAGGGACCCGGACACCCACTTTTAAGTTTGGCTGTATAGAAAGCAACTTTTCTATGAATTGCCTGTTGTGGTTTCATTTAATAGAGTTCTGTTGTGTTAAATCTATGGTGTATTGAACCTACTCGGAAACACGAAAGCGTGAAAATCTCTTTTTAGACTGGAGATACAAATGGTTAGGTTAGGTTGGCTAGGGTTAAGTTAGATTGGGAATCATTATGTGAGGAGAGGTTAGGGACGGGTTAGTTTAGGTTAGTGTTAAATTTATGGCGTATTGAACAAACTTTGTTTAATATTTTCATCCAACTTGAAGTTTTTTCTATCTTATCAATTTTTCAATTTTGTATTTTACTTCTCATACTTACAAGTAACGATAATCGATGATCAAATGTCTCAACGTGGTTTTATTCGCTTACAATGCTTAAGATCTTTCTAATTATGTATTAGGTTTAAAGAAAATTATCCAATAATAAGATAGAGTAAGGATTTAAAACGGTTACCAACAAGGGATCAAGACACTTTTATGTAACTGCGTCGTGCTCGAGTGGGATTCGAAGGCGAAAACGACCAATAATTGCCAGTCAATAACTAGAGTGAAGCCTCTCGCAAATCCGTGGATTAATAAGCATTACGAAAAAAAGGGGGTTCGCAATCGGACCGCGATTGCCGGCCGACATTCCTGCCGGTTAATTGTGAGCGGCCTTGCTTAAAGGGAAGAGAAAGAGAGGAAACTGTAAGTAAGGACGAAAGCGTGAGAAATACGAAAAGAATTTGTGATGCCCTGAGTAAACATTGGAATATCCGATCGATAACGAAAGCTGCAATTAGTAATTTAGAGGAGAGCCGAGGAGGATAAACCGAAGACCGGTCCTTGTCAACCGTAGTAAAAAAAGCCGACTATACTTGGCTTTGGAAACAATAAATATTTCTAAAATCTATATTTGGCATGATAGTTCTTCTATAATGTACGATAGTTAACGATTTCATCTGAAAAAGGTTCGCGTTCCAAAGCGCTTCTCAATTCTCATTATGAAGATTACGAGGGAGAATGGAAAAAGATGAAAAAGTTCACGGCCCCAGCCGACCTCGTCCGAGTGGAATGAAGTTCGGAATTCTTAGGTAATGGGATTAGTACCTCTAAAACAAGAAAACTCTTAAGCACCGCCGACGGACGCTGGGTGAGGAAGAAAACGGAACGTTGCAAAGGATCCGAGCCGTTCTGGATTCCGCATCCATCTTCATTCGTTTGTCTAAACTGGTTACACTTTCATCCTTTCGAATTCGATTTGCTTAACGGGCTTGGGATTTTGTTAACTTATCATCGATACACAGTTCACCAATTCGTATTAATTATTATATAAATATATTTTTTCGCACCACGTTGTTACATCGCCTCCATCGATTTTTCTCAAATATTATTCAACCAAGGTAAAAAATGTAAAAGGGTGTGTTTTTTGGATAAAGGAGCCAAATGTTTTGATTAGGTAAGGTTTATTTGGGTTAAGTTAGGTGTTATATGGTTATAGACAGGTTAGGTTAGTTTTAGTATTACGGACGGATTAGGTTAGATATCCACGATTCAATTTTATTCCACAAAATGTAGTAAAAAAAGATAATATAAAAAAGACATACGGGGTGTGAACATCTCCAAAACTACTCAACCTAGTCAAAAATGTAATTAGATTTTTACCATGGACATTTTTTCGGTCTGGTTAAAAAACCCTGACCAGTATCACGTTATCGATTTAGCGTTACGGTGCGCGGGGGTTAGGTTAGGTGGTGGACAGGTTGGTGTAAGTGTAGGTGAAATGGTCAGAAACCGGTTAGGGAACATATCCACGATTCAAGGTGACAACTCACTAGTGTAACCCCTTGATTGTCTCAAAAACTCAGCCTAGAAAAATATTTAAACATGTTTTTCAACATAAATATATTTTTGGGTTGAAAACACAACTTTTTGGCTCAGGAGGGGTTGGGTTGGGTGGGGGACAGGATAGGATAGATATTCATGATTCTAGGCGCTGATGTAAAAATATGTACAGGGTATCAACTTAATAGCCTAACCCCTGGTTTTCTCAAAATCTACTCAACCTTGAAACATATTTAAACAGTTTATTTTTCTTTTTTGAAAGATGGATATGTTTTTGGGTGGAGACACAAGTGTATGGGTTAGGTTAGGCAAGGTTAAGAAACTGGGCTACAATCTACAAACCAATATTTTTCCGTGATGCGGATAAAATATGCGATTTCCCCTAGGACATTGCAGTAAAACATATAAGTTGAAATAACCGATTACTTCCCGGAAGAAGAACTTTTATCCAACTTTATATATAAATTAGTAAAACGATAAAGTACTATGGCGCAAATCTGAAAATATAACACAGTGTCAATTTTTTCCAATTTTTTTTAAGTTGAGTAGTTTTTGTGAAAACATAGAGGATACTAGCTCTAGTTTTCTCAGAAACTACTCAACCTAGAAAAAAATGTATATTAAATTTTTTAACATAATTTTAAAAGTATAATTTCAAAAATGAGCCTTTACATTTTCATTTATAGATTCAAGTTCATTTATATATGAAAAATGGCGAAAACCTTGTAAAAATCTATTTAGAAAAACACATACAAGCCACCTAGAATGTTCAACCAATACAAATAATTTACAATAGAAAAAATGAAGTGAAATGAAGTAAGCTAAGACAACAATTGATTTACATAAAAACATGACCGTTTCTGTATTGGGATTTTAAGTGTTTGGGTCAGGTTAGGAGTGGTAAGGTTGAGAACGGGTTGGTTATTTAGATACATCATACCATATCCATAAACCAATATTTTTCCGCGAAGCTCTTTGAAGTGAAGTTCTTTGAGTACCAAAGTGTATTTAATTTATTATAGTCACGTTTTAAATTTTTTTAAATAAATTTTCTAACGGAAAACCTGCTCTCCTCAGAAAGTTCGGATGCATGAAAACCGAGATAGATAATTATATATGATTTAGACGTGAAATGAGCGAGAAATAGTCTAGGTTCAAATAGCGTTAATTACTCGTTAGAGTCTGAAGAGTTGTTTCTTCCAGCCCCACCTCTGAGTCATCAATTAGTAAAAGGTTGGTGGCAGTCATTTATACAGACGGAAAGAGGGCTCACAGGACCGCAAGCATTACATCATGAAAAACGTAGCCATCTGAATGTTTTCCCTTCTTTTAGTTTGTTAAAATTCTTGATTTCCTTTTCTTTTTTCCCCTTCCTTCGGTTTTAACTGAAAGGAGAGATCGGTCTTTTATTTCTATCGGGGTTAAGAAGGAACGATCCAAACACCTAATTAAGACTTTGAGCCAGATTACAATCGGGAGTGAAGCTTTATGGCATGGAGATTAACAAAACGAATTCTATCGCACGGAAATCTCTTTGAAATGAAATCCCGATTTTTAATTAACGGTTTTAACCCATCTTTGGAATGTTTATGCAATATTTTAACCGATAAACCTGTCTTGCACAACATGGCACTGTTGTTCTATTACAATTCCTAGAAAATTACCAACATTGTTTTGTTGTTGAACTTTTATTAACCACTCCACATCTCGTGAGTCTTGGTGTTTTCTTGTTGTTGAAGAATTTTTCAGTATTCTACTCTTCTTTTATATTCAAAGCATCTTTTTCTTGTTTTACTCTTTCTCATAGTACATTTCTACATCACTCAACGTACTCCCTATGTACTGCTGCAGAAAATGAGCCAATAATTCTGGACATGAAACAGTGCTGTATACAAGACCGCATTTTCAATTATGAAGTGTGTATTTTTAAGTAGTTGAAGCCACATCCAAGATCTCGAAAGGCATATGCACTACCTCACATGTAGTTAGGTTTACTTAATACTTCTTTCTTCTTAATCATTTTGTCCACTTTAACTAGTTTCTTCCTTTCTACTTTTAACTTATTTCTTTCTAATTATTTTATCAAATTTACAAAGATTTGACCACTTTTTTGATCTTTACTTTCTGATTATTTTGCCAAATTTAACCTCATTTCACCACCTTTTTGATCTCTCCTACCTGATTATTTTGTCGATATTTAACACGATTTGGCCAACTTATTTATATTTACCATCTGATTATTTTGTTAAATTTAAGTAGTTTTGATCCTTCCCTTCCTCGGACTTTTCTAATTAATTGGACAACATTGTAACTTGATCTGACTATCTTTTTGATCTTTCCTTTCGGATTATTTCGTCCAATTCAAGCCAGAAATTTTTAACCAGGAAATAAAAATCCAATTGTTTAGAATATCCAATTACTTGATCATCACGTTCGATATTAGTCGGAAATAATTCCCAATTATAATTCAACCATGGGGTTTAGCGTCGACGGAATGCGACTCGATAGATAAAGAAATATTCAAATAGGAGATAAAACAAATAATATTATTAGTAAAGGAAAGCTCGTGGCCGTACACAAGGGCGTAATAAGGGCGAACTGGACTGTACATTTTTCTCCCTGTGAAATTATCAGCTGTATTTTGGAAGAGTTACGACTGCGTAGGTTGATTCAACCTTCCATGAGAATGAATGTAAACGTATATAAATGATGCTGCAGTTGAGACTTCTTCAAAGTTGTAGTGAGCGGTTGCCGAAGCTCCCAGAATCTTGTTGTTGGAGATGGAGTGTGAACTTGGAAAAGGACGTGAGATGGCCATCAAGGAACCGGTTCCTGGCACACACTCACCAAGACTCCCGCTGAGTCGGAGAATTGAGAACGTAGAGCTTTCATGATTGTCGGCCCGACCGACGCGAGAGGCGAGGTCTCGACCTCAGTTTAACACGACAAAACTCAAATATTGCTATTATGCAGGATGGAACGTGGACCAAGTGGATATTTATTGAATCCAATGGACCAGCCAAGCTATCGCTTCTTTAATCTCAAACACGCTCTTCCGATCTCGATAAGAATAAGTACCATCGTGTAAAGTTACTCTTTTATGGAGACTTCTTTAACCTGGAAAGTCTAATTTAACAATAAGTGGGGAATGGAATGATTGCTTGCTTATTTTCACTTTGTTGGTCTGTTAGCTAAGCACTTAAAAGAAAATTTTTTTTTAGAAAATGTTTAAGAAAAACCGGAGGTGACATTAGCAAGTTGGACTCCGGTATATTATGCATGATTGGATGCAATAACATTATGAGCGGGAAAATTGTGAACTGGCTGGAATTTGGTAAATAATTAAATAAGAATATTTATTAACAAAATCTCCGTAATTACCCAACCCTCAGTCTTTTTTTAGATAACAGCTAACGACTAGAAAACAACGAACAATCCGACAGTCTCATTCGTGACCAGTGTGACCCAAAATGGTCGGGTTAATGAATCGGACGCAAACGGGAAAAAAGTGCCGAAGGCATGGCTTGAGCCATTCCCGGCGCACGCGTGTATTTGCGTGTCGTGCTCTCTTGGGATAAACGGTCGGCAAACCACGTTTCTAGTATTCCAACTTAACTTCTGATTTAAAGCTCTCACCGGGCCAGAATGAATTTCGCGGAAATTGGAACTTTACTATATTACGCTAAAGCTGTTGTTGCTAATGTTTCCTTACCGTGGAGTTCACGGTTAGGATGGGTGAAATAGGTATGACTAGTGTTGGGGTAAGGTACGTGTTAGGGTTTCGGGGTTAGATTAGGTTAGGTAGAGTTGTTGATATTTATAGTTAGGGACATATCATGTTAGTTTAAGAAGAGTTAGTTTGGATTAGTGTTAATGTTTGAAACTCGTTAGAATAGGTTAGGTAGCGTTAGTGTTAGGATTAAGGACATATTCGGTTATGAAGAGTTAGCTCGAGTTAGTATTAGGGTTATGTTAGTATGTTATTGCAACTAAGTATGCTATGTTAGTATTAGGTTATGTTAGATTAGGTAGAATTAGTGTAAGGGCTAGGGATGTGTTAAGTTAGGTAGTGTTAGGGTTAATATAAGTGCTAAGATTAGGTAGAGTTAAGGTTAGTGTTAGGGTTGGGCAAGGTAGAGTAGGATAAGTGTTAAAGTCATAGACGGGTTAAGTTAGGTTAGGGTCAGCGACCCGTGCTTGACAAACTGTATAATATTGCAGTCACCAACAATGTGATGGACCCAGGTAATACAGCAATCAAGATCTTAAGAATACACTTAACGTTTAATATTCTTTACTCCCTCATTAACTCAAAATCAACTGGAATTTTGACAGTAATAAGGGAGGATTTTTTTAAATTAATAGTTTAATTGACTCCACTAAAATCATTGATTTCCTTGTATAATTTATGAAGGTTCAACGTGGGACCTGCTTATCGTTGATGACGTATCCGTGTATAAAGGGGCTATATTTAACAGTAAAAGTTAAAAACAGCTTAGCGATTAACAATTACCGTAGAGCGTCGAAAACATCCACCGCGCCCAGTCAACGAAAAAAAGACATCCAAACCACACTTAAAGGGTACAATTAGAATAATCTTATGGGGGGGGGGGCAAAACGGTTAAGTAACTGACCTAGGGTATACTGTCTGAATTTACCGGGTCTGAGCGTTTGTCACTTCGGTAAACTATATTTAAGAGACGGACGTCTGGAATTACAAATAGCCGGTATCCAGGCATAATTATGTAAATCAAGTTTCTAAGAATATTTTTCTCCATCTTTCAAATAGAATCCAAGGCTGGACGGCGATTTAGTGAACTTTAATAAAGGTGTCTGAATTGAGACAGGGAAAAATTAACAAATTCTCGCTTTAGTAAAGTTACAACGCGTAGGATTATTAGTCAGGTCTGATCCTGGTTCGTCTTTGGAACTCTTGAAACTTGGACACCTGGCCAAAACATAAAGAAACTCATATTTCAGTCATTAAACATTTTCAGTCAAGCATAAAATAGACGAAGAACTTAGGAGCTCCGTTGTGTTTTTAAATGATTATCTACTAAAATGCGGGGGTTCCGCAAGGTTGCACCTCGGACGGTCCCATTTTCTATTCAGCATACACTTCAGACATTCCTATCAATCCCGATACAGTACTTGCCACATATGCAGATCGCCTTCAGAAACCTCTAGGATCTCTCCTGTTTGTATGAATTGGAGGATCAGACTCAATGAAACCAAATTCCAGCAAATAACCTTCATTTTGTCAGCTGTTTGGTACTGTTTACGGCAAAATAATTGGCGTAAAGGTTCATTGTCATTGAAATGCAGCCCACAATCCCTTTCGCCTTAATCCCTAAACGTGGCGATCAGACACTGCTTTCCTCGTTGTTTACTCCCGTCGTAACTTGCTCTCATGCTGCCGAGAGGAACGTACGGACTTTGTTCCCCGCTTCCGTGCTTCCGTTTTCTTGCTTCGGTTCGTACAATTCCGACCTTTAAGACTTAAAAGTTATTTTCGGTTTAATTCCCTTTTAATTTAAAATCACAAGAGTGAAATCCACCTGCTGCCAACAGAAAAGGTTCGGCCGAACCTAGTAGGTGGAAATCTAAGTCATCTGGATAATATTATCCAAGGCCTTGGTTATGTTGAGGGTTTAGGTGCTTCATTGCTGGGTTCTGAAAAGATTTGCGAGGAGGTACACCTCAGGTAGTGGGGTTTCTTTTAATTTTTTTTATTATTTGTGTTATTGCGGCTACACCAGCGCGCGCCCTATTTAAAGGCGACTAAATAATTAATGGTTCTTTGGGCTCAGATAAAAACGTTTAAAATATCAATTTCAATTTAAACGGCTATTTGAGGTGTTTGCTATCTGCTCTCTAGGGATTAAAGGATTAACCACTACCGTCTTTATGGGCTTTATCAACACTTCGTTTCTCTTTCTCTTTGGCCTACTCCATTCTAACAAGAACGGTTTTTTGGTAGAGCAATAACTTCTTGCAGTTTTAATTTTCTCTTTAGCAAGAAAATTACTACTTTGTTACCCGTAAAAAGAACTTTCGTTCAAATATAAACAAGGCTTATTTTAAATATAATAATTTCGTTTGTTTATCAAAAGGTTGTGTACAAGCATCGAAGGCTCTGTTTTTTTTTATTTTGTACTCCAGTTAAACTTGTTGAAAGGGCTGATGTTTTTGCACAAGCAACACACAGTTGGGATAACGTCAAATGCTTCGGATTTCGACAAACAGGAGGCATACCGAGCGCGTTTCAATAATTAAAAGAATAAATTTGATGCAACAATAATGTGGTGTTGTTGGCAGTGCATACGAGAAGATCCCCCCGAAGACCCCTGTTTTAAATATTAAACTATGTTTTATTGTGCTCAGGACAGGGGAGGCCACCTTGCCTAGTGGTGCGTTGGGGTCCCGTGCCGGGGGATTTTCCTCGGCCTGGCGAGCCGCGTCCCCTAGGCGAACGCCCTAGGGTTACCGCCCTTAGGAGATCCTCTTTTCTCACTCTCGCAACCTGGGCAAAACCCAGTAGCCATTGGGTGAAGGTGTGAGGGGTGCGTCCTAGCTCACCATTAGGTATTGGCCCATTAACACTCCCCGCAGCCGAATCAAATAGGTTTCCAAAACCCTTAATAGAGGACGTAGATCGGGATGGCCAAATGCCGGCGGAGTCCGTGGTGGAGGCTGCCACGGACTCTGTAAGTTAACAGCTCCCCAATAGCGGTGCTGAAGGTGGCATCGCTGTCGGAGAAAAGGAAGCAACACAGCACATGCCGTAAGACATTTGGTAGAATATGCAACTCGATATCCTACCAATTACGTGGATGAAACCTTCTTTAATGTAAAGAAAGTTTTGACCGCATGTGTTCGCCCGCGTTGCTCGTCAGCTTGGCGAGCAGAGGGGTATATGTACTCTAGTCTCCAGCTACCATACCGATCGGACTACGACTTCCCCAAGGCTCTGTACTTTGCCTGTACCTGTGGGAGCATTCAAGAGCCTGAGAGAGACGGGGGTATTCAGGCATTGGAGTATGTGGATGACCTCGCTGTTCTCATCCCGGCTGGCAAAAAGTCTTTGATCGAAACAAGAGGCACAGCGGCTTTTGCTGTACGAAGCAAATTGTGAGATAAGGTCAAGCTCTGTCTGCCACCTGAGAAGATCGTACTTACGCTTCTCAAGGGCAAATTGAACATGCGTGACGAATCTTGGTGTAAAGATGACTGCAGGACCACGCTTTGGAGAAAAGGCGCAAAGCTCACGTGGAAAGATGCCAGCAAGGATAGAAGCGTTCAAGGCCATCAGCGTGAGCAGCATGCGGCGACTGCTTCATGAGCCGGTCCGTGATCTACTCGGCACTGTGCAAGTCCTTGCTGCTTTAAGCTGCGCCGGCCTAGTCACACCTCCTGCGAGCTGCAGACAGCATTATTAGCCGTCACATGGGCATGTAGAACAACATCCAGGTGCTTTCTGGGCCTTAATGACCCCTGAATTTCGAACTTTTAACTTTATAATTGACAGTTGAACAGGTTTTCTTAGTACAGAAGTACCTGGAATCTGGAGGTAATCCGGAAAATCGGAAGAAAAATGTGGTGGCCGATAAATTCGAAAACTATTTAGCCGAAATCAATTAAATGTTTACAAATTTAGGCATAGGAACTGATCGTTGAATCCGTTAAAAACGTAAATTTATCCGTTAACTTCTACCCGTATTTGTGTAAGTAGTTGAACCCATTTTTGTTTCACATTTTACAATATTTACACAGAACTTTCGCTTGGTGTTAATGTGATTGTCGTCCCGATGACGAGCCCACAGGGCGAGCCATATTTCACAAGAATAAAAACAAACCAAAGAGGAAAAGGGTGGGGATAAAAATTCGGTTTGGAACCCTGTGAACCCGTGGGGCGAGTGCAACTTTCAAACCATCGAAACGTTATTTACCAACCTAGCGGCCTAATTTACACCAAACTATAGAAAAAGAAAGTAGGCACCATCCAAGGCTCAGTTGAGTGAAAAACTGATTAATTTAACATGAGAGTCAGATCCAATACGGTTCACAGCTTTTCACAAAAGACGAGAGTCGTGCCTTTAAAATGAATTTCAGAGACGTCAGAGGCACCTCAAGTATATATGTAAAAGAGACAGGAAAAAAACAGGTTTCACGCACAATACAAGTAACAACGACTAAGAAAAGCCAACCCGACACGATCGTAAATTCACGACGCTGAATGTCCATTAATTTCCTATTTTATCCGGTTCTGACAAATATTGTCACAAAGACCTTTCTGATAACCCTTTTTATATCCAGAACGGCTCAATTATGCCTCTGAATCCCTACCTGAGTTGTATGTCCAAGAATATTGTAGTAAAAAGATAAGATGGAATAACTGAAGACAGGAGGAGAGAGGATTTTTTTTAATTCACTGCCCAATAAACAAATAAAACGACCAAGTACAATGGCCCAGATTTGAATATATGTATTTAATCACTGGGGGATATACTGGGACACTAGTCCACCCATGTTTTTCTCAAAAACTACTCAACAAAGACAAAAATAACAGTATTTGTTTAAGCAAAAGAGCACACTACTTAAGCCGTCTAAAATATTTTCCTTGAGGTCATTAAAAAATAAAATTTTATGATTATTTAAACATCATGAGATGCGGTCTGGTTTGATGTGTGATGAAAAACATTTTCTTTTTAGTGCCAACGTTTCGATCTTTATTGAGATCATCTTCAAGACCTGCGATTTACAAACATTGTTTAAATTATACAAATCACAATACAATTACAAATTCATCAATATGTTATAACATTTGAACATGAATAATATATAACACATGAATATGAATTTATAAAATGGTGTACACTTTACACAAAGTTTTAGGTTTAAAGAAAGTATTTGTACTCACTCGAAGTGTGTGTTTGCTGTGTTGTCGTGTCACTGTTGTTTGTCGTGCTGAGAGTGAGATTTCAATGTTTTTTTATACATGTTTGACTTTGAAGGAGTGGGAAAGGAGGTAGGGATGGAAATTTATTTTTCTACAATCGTCCACTTCTTTGACGTGAATGGTACCGATGATGGAAAAGAGGTAATGGTTGTTGTTCAGGCCTGGATAGCCCTTCAGCATTATTATAAACGACATTATTAGGGAAGGATAGATAAATTGTTGGAGATTTAGACTCCGTACAATTGTTTGATGTGTGGATTGTAATGACTGTTTTATATGTTTATTATATGTTTTGCGAGTTATATGGATTTTAATGATATTGAATCTGCTTTATAATGTTAGCGTAGCTACGGCTGTGTTTACATGTGTCTGTTCTGTAATTGATGCTGTATTTATCGCTGCTGATGAAAACCATTTCTAAAAAGTTACGTTTATGTTTATTTTTTCTGTGTTTAATATTTTTGGTTTGTGTTTGGGAATCGAAATTGTGTTGGCTAGCGTTGTAGGATTTTGTTTGGGTTTTTTGCAATTATCGATATGTTGTTTTACCCTTTTATCCAGATATTGGGATGTAGTTCCGATGTAAGTTGCCGAACAATTTGTACAATTTATTTTGTAAATTACAACCTACTGATTTGTTACTGGTGCGGGGTCTTGAATTTTGGAAAAAAGAGTACACTATAATAGTGTTATAGTTTTTAAAGGCTATTTTAAAGTTATTAGAAGAGAGAAATGTGTTTATTTTATGTGATAGGCCGTGAATGAATGGAATGTATATGTATGTTGGTTTGTCTGTGTTTGATAGAATTGATGTAGTGTTATTAGTGATAGTAGATGGTGTTAGTGTTGAGTTGTAGTTGTTGATTGTTCTGTTGGTTATGTGTTTAGGGTAGTGATTGTTATGTAGGTTTGTTTGTATATCTTTATGTTCTTGAGGTGAAAAGATTCATGGCTCGTGGTAATAATTCTGCGAATTAACCCTTTGACCGTGTTTATTATTGTTTGATGGGGATGGTGTGATCTGTGTTTCTTGGTTTTTCGTACCAATCTGTAATTAATGTGCAATACAATGCAAAAAAAACACAAAAAATACCATTTTTAGATATACTTGTAATAATGTTTTATTAGTTTTGGATTTCTTGTGTAAATTGTAGGCGTGGGTGAAAGCTGTTAAATGTATCCAACGTAGTTTGAGTTTGAACTGTGGCAACTGCTGTCAATGTGTCATCTACGTATTTAGTGAGGAAGGGTGATAACAAAGGAAGTTGTGGGATAATTGTGTTACATGGATGTGTCATTTGGTGGTCAGACTAGTTAAGCATGTGGAAGCAATAACAGCCAAAAAAACTAAATAGTTGTTACTGTTTCCACGTGTTTAACTAGACTAACCACCAATTGAATGAACGACAACTTAAGGAATAAAATAAAGATAAAACTACAATTTAGTACAAAAAAGATAATTTTATCTGCAATTATAAGCCCTAGGTTGCTACCCATGGCTATGCCAAATAGGTGATAGCAAATGATTGTTGTATGTACAGTATCCGTTAATAATACAGCAGTGTCGAACCATTGTTATGAACGTGTTTTATGATAGACTTATGATGTGCGGTGTTACGTTAGAGCATTTATTTTTAATAATTTTCAGTGTTGTATAGATTGGAATGTTGGTGAATAACATCTACCGATTTTTCATTGTACTCCTCTTTTTTGCTGATTGCTACTGTTTGTTTGGTTTTATCAGCGAAAAAAATGAGTATTTCTGGACTATTTTTGAATTTTTTGTTTTGTTTTAGTGTATGTTTGTTGAGATATGTTGTGTCGATTTGTAGTGAGATGTCGTAAGTGATTAGCTATTGTGTTAATGCATTTTGATCGTGTTATGTCTTTTTTCTCTTCGTGTTTGTCGACTTTTGAATTGCAAGTTTGGGGCCAAACACTAGGAAGTTTTAGTTTCTGGAGGAATGTTTTTTTTTTGTTAGGTTTAGAAACCAGTATTTTGCCTTGAAAGACTTACAACTAGCCATCTGTTAAGCTGTTTGAAGAATCTTTTGTCTTGTATATGCTGAGTTCAAAACAACCTTTTTAACTGAAGCAACCACTAGGCAAAAGGAATCGTAACGTTTTTATAGGGTACATCGAGCAGGAACGGGAAAAATCGGATCTCGATCCGAAAATCGCTTCTCCTCAACAGCTGAATTTTTGGACACTTGAGTATAGGTTTTTCCAAAATCGTCCATGTTATTGAATAGTTTACAATTAATTAAGGTTAAGGTTTTTAGTTGAGATGAAAAAAAAGTTAATGGCACGAGAGGGATTCGAACCCACGACCTTCGGCTAGATACGCCGCTGCTCTACCACCTGAGCTATCGTGACCTCGATCCACTCGGACATCAACTCCCCATCTCAACCCCACCTTATGAGTTTTCCCTCCTTTTCAAATGTCGTGTAATCGGTTGATGTCCGAGTGGATCGAGGTCACGATAGCTCAGGTGGTAGAGCAGCGGCGTATCTAGCCGAAGGTCGTGGGTTCGAATCCCTCTCGTGCCATTAACTTTTTTTCATCTCAACTAAAAACCTTAATTAATTGTAAAGTATTAATTGGTCAAGCGGACCGCGAAATTAGTGAAATTATTGAATAGGTTATTTCTTTACTTTTGTCGAGCGATAATAGGCAAATAGTTGAACAGAGATAAATTTTTTAAAGACGCCCAGAAACGGAGTAAAAATCTTTGCCTATAAATAATTGATTTTAATAGATTAACAACCTTTTTCGGCCCAAAAAATAATTTTTAATGTGATTTTTATATTAAACTACAGGATTGGGACAGAAAGAAACTGGTTTCATGAGACTCTGATCTTTATAAGTGGTTTATATAATTTGATGGAAGTTGCGAATTTAGTGTTCTTGGTGTATCTCGCCTGAATGAAGTGCTAACTTGCCATCCCTTACCCTATTCGTAGATCTTGTGTTTTATACATATATATTTTCTGTGTCAAAAACTACCTTACAACTAAAGCAACTCCCTACTGCAAGAGGAATCGATGTGTAAAATTTTTACTTCTTAAATTGGGCGGCAACGGGGAAAATCGCTTCTCCTGAAAAGTTGTATTTCGCAAATTTCGGTTGACTTTACTCCAAAACTCTTTATCTAATTAAAACGATTATGTTTTTCTTTTCTTTTTGTATATCAATATTACCCAAATAACCTAGCGAGTAATATATTTCAAAAACTCCCAAGAATAGAGAAATAATTTGTGTGTGCGCTGGTCGGTTGTAATACAATAAAATAAAGTACTAACTTGCCAACAGTTTTCCTGACTTTCTCGACAACCAAGGTGGAGAACAGCTTAATCGCTAAAACCTGGAATAACTTTGGCCAAAGGTAAAACAACTCTATAAGTTACTATATTATAGTCGAGGGTCTGTCCGAACTGTGATGTATCCGATGCGGGAGGCGGCACTCTCTTTGTTTTGTACGCGATAATTCCCAATGCGTAAAAATAAAAATTCTTCTTAAAAATACCTCAAGTAAAACAGCTGTTGGTGGCTAATAAACTAGTGGACTGTATGGAAGCGAACAGATATTTGGATGCAGGACTAGACAAAACGAAAACGAATATGGGGTGGGAGCAGAACTAGGATTACCTAGGTGAGAATTTTAGACTAGCGGCATTTAGGGAACAAACGGGAAAGGGAACGTTGGGTTTGCAGACAATGGGTCTAAGCCACCTTACCAGTTTATTCTCAAATAAAATTCCATCAGCTAGGCCAGGATTCGAATCCAGGAACCGCTAGCGTGGCAAGTATGAATCGGACACCTTAAGCACTCACCGCGGTACAACCCACCGAAATTGAATGATTTGTTCGTTTTTTAAAGGACTACACGTGAAGACTCCCTCCTGAGAAAGACGAGTTCCCACTTTGGCAATGCAAATGGGTCACAACAATCAACAACAAATTACGGGAAATAAAAGACTCAACGCAGAAACGGCTTTCATCGTACCATACGAATAGAATATACGATACGGCTCTTTGCAGACTTAGGATCAGACATACAAGACTGACCCATGGTCCAGGGAATCCCCAACTATCTGCTCGGTATGTAATGAGGACTTGACAGTAGAACACATACGTACCACATGTTACTGTTATACCACAGAAAAAGAAAGAATAGAGTTCGAAATGCCATTGTTCCTGCATGAGATGCTGGGTTATAGCGCCCCCCTCGTTTCTCTCTTTAAACTTTTAGAAAGAACGGAGCTGATAAAAAAATATAGTACAGTAGAATTGGGGTCGATAGGGGAGGGCTTGAATGTGGGAGCGCCCTTGAATGGATGATTCGTTCGGGGATGCTTCGCGGATCGGATGGGTGAGCACCACGGGCAGGTTTAGTCCCGGGTCAGTTGGGGGGAGGGATGCGAACTTTTTCATAACGCAATAAATGCAATATGAATGGTTTTATCTACATCCCACAAAACACGTCCGTAGTCATAAGAGAGAACAAATCCTCAAAAAGACGAGTGCTTACACATCCAGTTAGCGGCGATGGCTCGGCTGTCTCTTGGGTAGATGTTGTTCCCTGGCAACCTTTCCTTTCCTTCTCTACGTTCAATCATTCGACAGGAATACCAACTTGTAACTGAATATCAAGAAGCCGGCCTAAATGGCCCATTGTGGTTGAAGGCCATTTAAAAATAAAATAAATATATTAAAAAACACGATTCATCATGGAATTTTTCAAATGTTAAAGAAGTTCAACCAGGTGAAATAGGAATATTTCACTTGATTATACACATTGTTCTCAACCTATATAGAAAGAAGAGAATCTAGGTAGTTTTCTTTAGTTTTCATTAACAAACAACCCGCGTTTCTCGAATCGACGAAGAACACAAAAAAACAATGCGATCAAATCCGATTTCAGCTAAGACCCTGGCAAAGACATTTTCCTTAAACGTGCAATGACGTCGCAAATCGGAATAACGTGATGTCGTTAGTACGTTCGGACACGTAGTTTTTTCTTCAAACGAGAAAATGAGGTCATTAACACGTTCTTCCGCTCTGCTTAAATTGTTAACACGATCTTTATATAATTTCTGACCCAAGCATCGTCGAAATATCAGTTTGATGTCGTTTACAACAGCGTTGTTTTTATACGTCAAGTGAAGTCGTGAATATTTACAAATTTTAAAATAAAACAACCTGACTCTATAAAATAAACAAAATTTGCACTAGGACGTAAAGAATCACCCAGTGGTGACACTTCTAGTGGTGTCGACGTGCCCAACAGGTCGCGAGGCCACTGCCGCTTTAACCTCCTTGGGATCATTAGGGGGTACAATGAAAGGAAGTTTTGGAATTTTATGACATTTTTCACAAAAGGAATATTAATGTCATTGTGGATTGTGTGATTGGATAAGTTGAAGTTTTTATTTATTTATTTTTTCAATTATTTTTCGGAGAATTTTGGATCGGGAAATCAGGGTGCGATGATAGTTGGAATGTTTGTTTTGAACCCCACAAGCCGTTCGTCCAGATGGGTTGAATTATCGTCTCTTATATCAGTCTTTGTTGGGAATCAGTTTTGATCTTTTTTCTAGATGTCATGAGAATGTTTTGTAACTCTAGTCAGCTCCTTATTTTTTAGTCTTGTATGTAGATTCCAAGTCAGTCTTTTGTCGATATACTGCCTAAGGGAGCCGACGTGGTTAAATATAAGAAGAAATTATATGATGTAGGTATAGTGGTGGCATTATTCCACGTCGGGGGGGGGGTAAATGCTATGTGTTGGCGGGAGAGGACGGGACTTTTATTTAAGGATAAGATATCAGAATCCGCAATGGTGTGAATGGATGTGTCGGGATGGATAGGGAGGTCAGTAGTATTCGTTAAGTATAGAATGGGACCAAGGATAACCTTCAGGACTGAACAAAAGTCTTATCTAGATTTCCGACTTTCTACAACTCGTCCAGCATCATCTTTCTATCCTTCCAGTCATCCTTCTCTGAGCATTTTACAGGATACCTAATAGGTATTTGGACCTATTGCACCTACATGGAATTCCACATTTCCTAGAGCTCTAGGTCCAAACTTGCCAAGAGAAGGCAGGACACATCCAGCCACGATCACGCCAACGGAACAACAACTACTATCATCTACTATTCAAACTTTAAACCAGCTCTACTTAAAGCTTGGAGAACGTACTTCACTATTATTTATCTGTAGCATTGACTTGTACCCAGAAACATGGCACAACTCATTCAACATAATTGTCTATCCTGGTGCATCGTAAGTAACCGCCACTTGAAGGTTGTCCATTCCTTTTTAACTAAACCTTACCAATTTCGTGATTTGATATTAATCTATAAAAACCTGCGCTCGTCTTTCATCAGCCAATACTCATGAAACCAAGATTTTCTTTTTGGTGAATACCCACACAAAAGACACCAGTGGTATAGAATTTCGATACTACATTTAGTTATTTTTCTTTTAGTCTTCTTTTAGGATGGTAAGTGGTGTAGAGCACCCATTGGATAGCAAAACATGGAAATGCCAACGTTTCCTAGAACTGCAGGTCCGAACTTGCCAAGAGAAGACAGGACACCTTCAGTCACGACCAGGGAAACGGACCAACCACCACCATCATCCTCCATTCACGCTTCAAACTTGCTCTACATAAAGCTTGCAGTACGGTAGTGGAAACGACCTGACGGACCAGTTCATTGAGATGTGCGGTAAGGATGGCAAATTCTGGATTTTTCATCCTCTCTTGAATAAAAGCATTGTTGTCCAGGTTCCTTAAGCTCACGATTTGTTCGACCTTTCGTAAGACCTTTTATGGCTTGGGGACGTTTGGCTCGTCTGTCGAGTAGTGATGTTAATAGTTTATTGCAGTGTAATCCGCCTAAGAGCCTATTGGACCAATCGAGATCGTATTGCTGGTTTTTAATGCAGTAACGAGATTTTAATTCAAGAAAAGGTCAGAAAAAGTGGATTGGATGATTCCTGGAGGATGGGAATGTCATCAGTATATATCGTATAAAGGAGAGGTCCAAGCTCCATTGTAGGGCGCCAACTTAGGACAGATGGTGGATATCCCTGTACCATGTCTACTCTGAACTAACGGTGAGACGGATATTACGTTAGGAAAAGTAGTAGGCATCTTTAGTTTTATAGAATCCAAATCTTGTTTAAAGCTTTAAATTTTTTTTTTTTTAATTGGCCTTATGATCTTGCATATTAGCCATAGTACGAATTCTTGTGTGTTCAAATTGGGGGTTATCGGGAAAAAAGGGCCAGAGGCGACGGTGGGAATCGAACCCACGACCGCGGCGTGAGAGTCTCTCATGCTAACCACTCGGCTACCGCGATCCCCAAATTTAAATTTAAATCTTAAAGAACCTGGGCAACCCCACTTCTGCCCAAGGGAGAACGAAAAGGGCATTTTTTGGGATTCAATGATGTCGTGGTATTTTAATTCAAAAAATTTTATTCGCTACTGAAAGACTGATAGGTTGTAAGACAAAGGAAGAATGACTGGTTTGGTTTATGGAGAAGATAGATAGAAAATGTACAAAGGACATTTGTTGTTCGCGGAAGTTAAAGAAGGAAAATTAAGCTAAGGAGGAGATTACAAAGTCATCTTTTTGGACTATATAAGTGTACAGAGGGTTGTGATGGACAGCTGGGCAAAGAAACCGAACTCCATCGGACTTCACACAAGAGCCATTTCAGTTTAATAACTTAATCATTTAGGACCGATTTAGCCCAGAGTCATTTATCATCATTATAACAAATTTGTAAATTACAGTGCATCATTAATAAGTACTCACTACTCTTGAAAGCCCGATATTATACTGTAATAATGACATAACATTTCCATGCGCATCATTACTCTACATACAAGCAATGTAAAAGATTTAGAAGAGTCGTAGAAGAAGAGAACAAAAATATTCTGAGTTTTTCCAACTTTAGATTTATTGATTTAGAATCAAAAAGGAAATCAACCATTTGTACAAAATGTTATATAAAAATTTATTTATTGTTTAACATGCCGCATTCGCACAGCCGAAAAAAAGTAAGTAAAACTTACCGTCCATCTGAACGTGAAATGAAGTCTAAGCGTCGTTTCGTCAGGATTCGTCAGAGTGAACGAGTTACCGCCGAGGATGGGGCTGGATGTGTTACCGAATGAACAGGATCCACCGGCGGCAACGTTGCTCTGATATTCTTTGAGGCAAAGCCTAAAGAACGTCAAACATTGAGTTTTACAAGGGAGCGGAGGCTGTGGCTTTCCACCTCCGCAACATCCGTCCCTCCGGACTCCCATGTAGTTGGACACTTCGAGGATCTCCACCTCCATGTATCCGGAACATTGCACCTCCTTGAAACAAAACAAAAACGATCACATTGTTACACTTCGACAAACTAATTTTTATATGAGTATCAAAAGAAATATGAGTTTTTTCAAATCGTCATTAATTTGTTTTTTGCCAAGCCATTGCATCGGGCCGTATAAATTATTGTCATCGACGTCGACTCAAAAAAAAATTGGTTATATTTTGAAAATTCACCTTTTTGGATTAAGATAGAAGGAGATCTTGACTCCTCGAGTCCATTATCGTTTAAGGCGAGATGATTAATTCTTAGGATGGGAAAATGTTGACAAATCTAGGGCAGTTGGATCAGGATACATCGTCAAAAGGAATGTTATGAGGTTACTGATGTAGTAAATAGCTTTGAAAATTGATTGGAAGGATGCGCTGGATACCGAACGGCTTGGGGTTGAAGTTCTACTTCACATGCTCAAAGTTGTCGTGGTAATGTGCCTCCCATATGCCTCGGAAATCTGCAGAATCCAGTCAGCATTCTTACAATCAAAATAGGTTTAGTAGTTCTGCCGTTAGATTCTGCGATGGTCTTAACCCATTGTCTGATGAATCTACGGTTTTTGTCATTTGGTATGACGCAGCATGGTCCAGGAAAAATGGGTGTCCTGCTAGAATGCACTAGTCTTGGATATGCTCAAAGTGTTCATGGATTTGCAAGCTACTCGAAGAGACGATTGCGGTATTACCCATTAAAATACAAATAGTGTATAGGATGGGACCAAAAGTTCTGACTTGTGGGACGTAGTTTGTATTGTCTTTGCCTGGTCTTTCATCTGAGTATTCGTTGTATCTCACTCTAAAGCCATGATGACTTAACAAGGGATGACTTAACAACGCAGTCAACGTTGGTAATGATGGTATTAGTGTGTATAAATAAGTCAGCAGTAGAAAGAACTTATGCTGAACCCACTATCGGATTTTGGGCTTAACCGAACGCATAATAAGGTTTTATGAAACGCTTCACACAACTAAAGCACGCTCGGTCGAGTTCGGTCTGAATGCAACGGCGTTAACTGATAATGCCAGTTACAATGTGTAAGGTGCTTGCCGATCGATGAAATTGATAAGCACACTCAACTATTACGCAACACTGTTAAACTATGTTAAACTCGTATCTTTCTTTCTCTCATAGCACTCATAAATGAGCTTAACGAGTCGCAGTTAGGTTGGTATAGACATGTCTGATTTTAAAGTAGTTGGAAGACCATTCGAAAACTCCACTTTATAGGTAGATTTTGTATGTTTGATAAATTGTCATAATTCATCTCCTGTCTAGAGCACATTTTAATCTTTGGTTTTTTGCCACATCCCAAAGCTTAGACCTCACGTGTGTCTCTCTCTTTTAGGCCTCGGCTTTATTTTTTTCAAGGAAAATCTCAGCCCGCATAGGATTTCGCACTAACAGACATGGTTCGATGTTTCTTTCTCTTCCTGGCAATATCTGCACAGGTTTTTTCTGCTGCTCCCAGTACATATGCCTCCGGAGTCTGCAGTGTCCAGTCAATACTCCTACTATCAATCTAATTAGTAGGTCCTACGTAAGTTTCAGCAATATCTTTTAACGAACTTTTTCGCTTGCCTCTATCCTGGAATGCATTCTTATTGTACCGAGGACTTATTTATAATCCATTGTCTGATGGATCTACGTTTTTGGTTATTTTGTATTACGCAACATGGTTCATGGCCAATAGCTGTCCTGACTGCACTTTGGTCAATTTATCAGACTTCTTGTTATTTCTCTGTACGCCCTGAACTATTATTTATTACTAGGGAAAGTTTTTCCTCATTTATTCTCCACATTTTGCTTCAGTCCTTGATGAGCTCAAGGTGTTATTGGATTCTTGGATAGAATTCGGGCTAATAGATAAAATTTCCATATCATCCGCATAAAGGTAATGATGGTGTTGGAATGTGTTTGTAAGTTAGCAGTATAAATGTAGAGAATGGAATTAAGAACAATTTTCCTAATTCAGTGTTGTGCTCCACGGTGTGCTCCAGTTTGCGATAAGGTGTTGAAGGATGTTCGAGGTTAATATATTAAATCTTGTGTTCCAATGTGTGCACCAGTCTGCGATAAACTCAAATGTTCATGAATGTTGGAGGGTAATTGAATAGAAGCCGAAATTGCGGTATCACACCTCAGTGATGGTGAAGGGATGCGTAGGGAAGTCAGCAGTACAAGTGTTATACAGAATAGGACCAAGAATGATTCCTTGTGGGACGCCGGCTTGTGTTGGCTGATAAATTAAATTAAATACGGCAGTGAAATACGATTCCATGGTAATAAAGGGTTCGTAGGAAGCGTTGGGAATGAAGGTATTAATGTGTATTGATAAGTCTGCAGTATAAAGAGCTTAGTCATAACCTGTTATCTGATGGATCTATGTTTTTAGGCAATTTGGTACTGCAAAATGGTTTCTGGCGGATGGATATTTGTCCTGACTGACCTTGTTGGCCCTCTGTCCTGTATTCTCTGGTACCCCACAAGGGTGATTTTTTCCTCAATCCCAAGCAAATCTGGACTGTGATTGTATCATTAGTGTCGTCTGGCTGTCCTATGACTAGTTTGGCATTGGTAATACCCCACTTTTTGATATTCTTGGCACAGTATTCAGTGAAATACTGTGGCATATTGCCCAAGCCTTATATGAACTATCGTTGGTTTATTTTGATGCCTGGTGCTAACCATAGCCGGCCTTATCTGTGTAACAGATATAGTCGATACTAACTGGGATCCATTTTTCCCAGTCTGCTCAATGACGGCAATGAAATCCTACAAGTTTCAACCTTTTAGTTGTTTACAATTTACTTTTCTTCGTGTCTACACAGTTACGCAGCGTAGCCTCGCCCAAATAGATTGTTTTATCAGTCGTGTAAGAACGTGAGGACACCACTTCGTAATAGAATATTCATATGACACCATATGTTCGAGTGGATGACGAAAAAAGGACTAGTGTCACAGCGCTACTGAAGGGGATATGTCATTAATGATCCTCAACCGCCCTCGCACACTCGACTATTAACATATGAATGTCACACAACGATGTAGAGAAAAAAAACCAAACGAGTAGGACATTAGCGATGTACTCGTACAAACAGGAAGTTCCACCTTGAACGAAATGCAGACTCATCCTTTCTAAGAGTATAATTAGGGCGGTGACTATGGACGGTAGGGAACACTATAAAGGAATCTATGTTTTCAAAACAAAGTACCGACCATTGCAGTAAATAGACAAGATCGTTTATTAGCGAGGGTGACTCGCACTTTATTAACAGGTCCACTACATCACCAAAACGAGCCCACGCCTTTGCTCAAAATAAAATTGGATAGAAAATATGGACTCTCATCACAATGCAGGCATGCGGCATACATATCCATTTTTACATTCATTTTTAACTGCAAAAGCGTGAAAGAAACTGTACAAACAAACATTATTTGCTTTGTACAACATCCAGGGGAAGACACAGTTGCAAACTTGTTTGTCACCGACCCCTTAATTGATTTATCTTATGTGTTCCCTTTTCATTTACATCCTCCTAGTGATACTGCTAATGACATTCATACCTTTAATACACAAAGGTCACACATTGTCATTACTATTTATCATGAAGACCAGTGATTTAATAATTTTACTCCTAGAGCTCTGCAGCTGAAGTTGCCCGAACGATTTTATATTGAAGCATTTGACAAGTTAACGAACCACTCGCTGGTTCGAAAATTTTAATTCTGGGGATAGCAGTCACACAACACAACATTCAGAGTGGTTAGACCTTTTGTTTGAACAATACCTTGAAGTACCTCAAAGTGGTTCGAAACAAATTGGATTATGCTGACAATAGGAGACTACGAATGTCTGATCATCGATTTCAATTATATATTTTCTTGTGATCCTAGATCGAAAGTTGACACGTGTCAGAGCGTTCTAGCATATGTTCCCCCAGGAGTCGAGAGTAGAATTTTTTGTATGGTTTTCCTTTGTTCAAATATTTTAAGATTAAGATACATATCAGTCGATTTCTTATTTTATATAGAATAGAAAAATTATCCAGAATCGTATTAAATGTGGTTGAATATAGAAAAAGTAACAAAAATCAAAAGACGCTTTGAGTAAAATATGCAAAAAAATTTCGTGAGAAAAAGGCCTGTGTTCTAGGTAATTTTTTAAAAAATCTCCTATGGATTTTATCCGAACTCACCGTTATTACAACTACTGAAAAGTTTAATGTTTCTTCTCTAAAGCTATGTAACAACGGTTAGGTTTTATACCATTATTAAAAAAAACTAAGGATGAAAGCAACAAGTATTCATCAAAAATTTCAATTTATATCCCCAGTTCTATTTTTTTTTATAACTAAGTTTATATGCTTATGTGTTGTTTATATGGCTCTATACTCCTCCAACGTTTCTTGAGAATTGATGAAGGTGTTTCCAACTTATTATCATTTTTCGAAAAATACTGCAGGTACATGAAAGCAAAAATTTGAAAAACAAAAATATCCTTTTGATTTTCCCAAAAGTTTGTATTCAGGGTTTTCTTAAGGCGTAGAAAATGAATATCGACTTTGCTTCTTACTAAAAAAATATTTTTGCCTGCTTGCTACGTCCCTCAGTTGCTAAATACTCATGTATTGCAATAGATCCCTGGAATTTGGTCGCATTAATTCTTTACAAGTTTTTGCCAAGTAAAAAAGTTAAAATATCATTTTCTAGACTACTACGACTTACGGACAAGAACGTTCGGACACTTATCAAATATTTTACGACATAGTTTCACGGAAAAAATTTTCATTAAAATCCAGACGGTATAGATATATATTATAAACTTTCAACAACCACCTCCAACATTTTGTCAACAGTTTGGGCGATGAACTCTTCAACGTGTCTTTGGCAGCCATCCAACGATTCGTGAAGTGCTTTCCATTACTTTTGCAAAGCTGCCGATGATGGTACAAGGTCTTTTGTGGATAGGTATCCCAGCTATTAAATCTTAGTTTTTATGCCGGGGTTTTTTTTTTTTGAGGCGGGAACACCTGTACTATTAGCTAAACCTGTAAAATGTCTCCCTTCATACACCCAGCTGGACGTATTAATTGATATATTAAGGTTTATATCTTAAGAAAAGCTGTTATTTTTTAACTGTAAGGTTGCCACGGTGGAAATGAAGACTAACCCAAAACGGTGAAGGGCGAAAGGCTACCGAAAAAGGATGTGAAACACAGTTTCAAAAACACCATGGCTTCCACTGGTCACGGAAACTTTATCTCGGTTTATACTGCTGGATGGCCCGATATATCCATATGGTCTAAGAGATACACTGAAGACCTACATATACTACTGATATCTTTTCTAGGTTCAGTAGTTTTGAATTAAACCAGGGGTAACGCCAGGTCTACTTCTTCAGTAAACAGTCGATGAGGTAAACGTTTCATTTTAAAACAAAAAGTAACGTTCCAATTTTTCAGCAAAGCATCTAATTAATGCAGATGATTTAAATTGGTATAATTCACTTTATCAAAAAAAATTAGAAAAATTGAGTGTCTGAAATGTGTGCCGGATGGAAAGGATAGGCCGCGGGAAGAAGCATGTACGTGACCTCACGCACCGACTTTTTATAATGATCGATGTAAGGGCTCAGCTCTACCAACTCTCGGCTCCCAATTAAACTTAGCGGAAAACACAGAGCACGAGCGTGAACAGAGAGCTGGGATTGCATCAAAATTAAACTCAATAGATAATTTTGCTCTAGCCAATATATTAAAAAACGGAACTCTTAAACCGCGACTATCGGTATACTGTTCACTCTGATGGTGGGATTTTGTTTTTTAATCATTATTATTCATTTTCATGTTTTGACAGATGGTAATATCGTTAAAAGTGAGAAATGAAATATGATGACATAGTCCTATATAATCCGAAATACCTATGGCACATTCTTCCTCCGGCCTACAGTGAAATACCAAGTGGTAAAATTACTTCTTATTTGCTTGAAATCAAACTTAAAACATTTCAGTCAAGCTATCGACCAACAAAAACGGCCTTATACTATTTCGGATAGATAAGACGAGAATGTGCGGAGCAGGAGGATCTACTGCTTTACACGAACCTGGAGATAAAAATCTTTGGTTCCTTTTTACTAGCTTAAACATTTTACTACTACTAGCTTAAGCACTTTACCATGTCAGGCATATATAAATTCAATTACGAAGTTATGTCCGCACTAATTTCCTACTATATATAGTACACAGATAGTTCCAAGAGAATTGGGTGAGATCATATAGGCCTTGGGCAATATGCCACTGTATGTCGGGCTATTGAACACTATGCCAGAGAGATCAAAAGGCTAGGGATTACCAAGAAAAAAATAGCCATCTATTCGAACAGGCGACACTAAAACCAGCTGCCCCACCAGAGGTAATGTTGGAGCTGTTTGGGATTCCATCAATACCCTTTCAGACTTGGTAGAAAACACAAAATCACCCTTGTCTGTGTACCAGGGCGAACAGAGAAAACGGGGAGGTCGAAAAATTGGCCTGCAAAATTTTAGTCACCGACCGTTCCTGAACGCTTTTACAGCTTTGCAAAAAACAGATCTTCCAGTCAGTGAGAGAGAATAAGTCCTTTTACAACTGACTTTCCTATACTACCAACACCATCATTATCTCCGATGCGGATGATATAATAATTTTATATGCTAAGACAAATCCCATCCAAGCATCCAAGCCTTTAGCTACAGGAGGACTAGAACAAACAGTCTGACAAGACTGAATGAGGAAAAATCTCCCCAATGTATGTATGGCAAAGAGCAACGAGGGGAGATAAACTGACCAAGGGATATTCGATCAGGACAACTATTGGCCCTCTGAACCATGTTGCGTTATACAAAATGGCCAAAACAGTACATCCATCAAACTGGCCTAGAAAAGTTCAGTCAGAACACATTTGTTGGTCGTAAACCCTGTTGTGGAATATCAAATTGCCCAAAAAAGTAGATTCATCAGTTAACAGGTTACAAATATGTCCTTTATACTGTCCTGACTAATCTGTTCATATTAGTACCATCTTCACCATCGCTTCCTACCCTTATTACCTTATCATGAAATCCTATTTAACTGCTTATCAGACCAACACATGCCGGCGTCCCCCCAAGGAAGCATTCTTAGTCCTACTCTGTATAACACTTGTACTTCTGACATCCCTACGAAACCCTTCACCATCACTGAGGTGTGATACCGCAATTTCGGCTTCTATTCAATTACCCTCCAACATTCATGAACATTTGAGTTTATCGCAGACTGGTGCACACATTGGAACACAAGATTTAATATATTTACATTATGGATTGAAAGAGTAAGAGGGCATACCGAGGGTTAACGAGAAGGCCGATGAATTGGACACCTATTGGCCCTGAACCATGTTGCGTCAAATAAAATAGTCAAAAACGTAGATCACTCAAACAATGGGTTATAAATCATTTAAGCCCATTTAGGAGTGCAATGAGAGAAGGAAAGATACGAGTTTAACACAATTTAACCGTGTTGCATTAGAGTTGAGTGTGCTCATCAATTTCATCGATCGATAAACAAATTTATACATTGTAACTGGCATTGTCGGTTAACGCCGTTGCATCACGCATTCTGACCGAACTGGACCGAGCCTGCTTTAGTCGTGTGATGCGATTCATGAAAAATTAATGGGCTCATTCCAAGGTGGCACTTAAAACGAAATTAATTGACCAAATTTTGAGGTTCCGGCTTTAACTTTATCACATGACAACATAACTTTTATTACCAATGTCAAAGAGCTCTCATAAACGTAATGAGCCCCATCAAAATTAGCTAGACGTAGATGCTTTAACTACCGCCGGGCTAATTTTTAGGTGACTAATCTATTTAGATAGTACGGAACCGTTTCGAATGTGTTACTTATATCCTTAAATCTAGCATAACACGCTGCACATAACTTTAAAACATACTGAGGCATTAAACACGCATAATTACAAGCTATAATGAGCTTTGGTATAACTTACAGTAATACCCAGCGAAAAAATAGCGTATAGTGATGTAATGGTTGAAGAATGAAGAAAACGCCGCGTGAAATTTAGATTTACCTGAACATCAGTCCTGGGAAAGTCAGCAGTATTCACTCAGAAGGTATACTCGGAGAGAATTTGGTTGCCCAAGGGTCATATCGATGAGTATATAAAGCATGTGTTCACTTCCATACTCTTAGAAAATGTTACTCTACTACTTCTTAATAAGTGGCTGAAGAGGCTTCGAACGGTGCGAAGAATGGTTAATGTTGAAACCGAAAGGCGTCTGGCCGAAATGGGTTTAAATCCCAGAAGTTCAGCAACTGGTTTCAAAATGTTGCTAGTGACTTGCATGACGATCCTGGGAAAGCCAGCAGTGATACCTACAGAAAACGATGTACTCGGAGAAGATTTGGTTGCAGAAGGGTCAGATGGACCAGCATATGGGAGATTTGTTCAATTGCATATTTTTAGAAACAGCTCTCCTACTGCTTATCTCAGAGGTCCTCCAAAAGCGCTTACCAGAGTTCAAAATCCGAGTGTTCAACACGACACACATCACTAAACAACACACCGTTAGCTGAAAGTGTAACCTTCCTAACGTATTATTCATATCCTGAGATGCCAATCCAGTAGTTCTTATCTCAATCCGATCAAGCTATTTTTAACTCTTAAAAAACGTAAGACGAGGTGTCTTTAATTTTACCGAAAAACAGGTATTATTTAACAATTAAAGACGTACTATAAGAAGAAATAAAGAATCTGTTGAAAAGGTTATAATTGTAAGTTCGGGTACCGTTGAACCGACTGGGTAGTCTGTGTGTGGTAAGGTTTTGATAGGAATATTCTGTTCCTCAGGTCAAAGTAGATCTGCACGAGAGTAGGTGTGCGACGTCGTGACCCCCTGGCGTACGGCAACAAATTAAACCGGCTGTTTAACTGAAATTGTTTCAGCTCGCTTAACTCTCCGTCCGTTAGACGGAGCACTGTCTAAAAGGTCTTAACTGCAGAGTAGACCCGACGTGGAAACTTTTCGTCTTAACGGTCAACACACTGTAATGAAACAAGCTTGTTATTATATGTAATGGGAGTTATTTTATGAAACCGTTCTTAAACAGTGGCCCGTCTATGTGTAGCTCGAAGCTCATTGGAATACGAAAAAGGATAAAGACTGTTCAACAAATTCTCTAGAATAACCTAAATTTTTGAAATTAACAATGCCTAGCCTTCTTAAAAAACAAAAGTTTCATCGGCTAGCTCTAGTTAAAACCGATTAGGGAAGTACACATCGTTCACAAATCTTAAAGGTAAAAGACACGGACAAAACAAAATTTCATACGATCAAGCCCTAAATCTATCAACAAGTCAAAATGTCAAAAACCTGGGAAAACATAACCTAATATCTTGGGTGCTAGAGCACAAAGGAATTTGGGGCAATGAACATAAAGCCAGAGGAAGTCCTATAAAAACAACAAATATTGGCCCACATATACCTATAATTAGGTTGACAAGACCAAAAATGCACCTTAACTCATACAGGGTCCACAACAAACAAACGGAGAAGTAGACGAATCCCAAAGGTTGAAGTATATTATGTACAAGCCTACAGCATAAACAACTAATTAGGGAAACTCGGTTTTTAATGCTTTACATGCTCGTACCATATAAAACCTTAAAGTGGTTACACTGACAACAAATTAGCACAAAATGAAACAACCAAACGGCCGTAAAATCATTGACACGTCAAAATGTCACATCTAGACTTGTGTTAGATCTAAATGTTTCCAAAATATCCATAACCTGGGAGAACATAACCTAACATCTTGGGTGCTAGTGCACAAAGGAATTTGGGTCCACAACATGAAGCCAGAGGAGGTTCTGCAAAAACAAATATTGGCTCATAACCTATAATCATGTGTTTTTGTTTTTTGGCTTTATGTTTCCGCATTAGCCACCGGACTTTAAAGCTCGTGTGCAACAACATGTGGAGGGTTGCCATTTAGGCGGTACCAAGAGGGCAACCAACCCGGACGCAGCCAACCAGCCGGGCGGATCAACGGGCCTGCCATTTGGGTATTCTTCTTTAGGAATATTCTTTCTCTATAACGAGGGTCTTAGCGGAAATGTGGATAAAAACCACTAACATCGAAATAATGTGGAAAAGTCCACATCTCCCAAACCCCCGGAGCAAACTTCGCTCAGGAGGCCCCCTTCTCCACCCAGCAAGAAAACAGCAGCCGGACCGACGGCCCCCCGACACCAGCCCGGAAACCTCCCCCCATTGTTTAGAGTCATCCATACAGACTCGAAGTCAACTAGAGAATACCATAATAAATAAATAAATAGCCAAATAAATAAATAAACAAACAAACGAATAGATAAATAACAATAACAATTCACTTAGTTAATATTTAATTCTCATATGGTTAACGCGCACTTATGTATAAATTTTAACAAACATAAGTAAATGCCTTTATTTTTTGAGGCCAATAAAGTTTTGTAGTTGAAAGGCTTTTCGATGTCTTTCATCGCATACATTTTTACGAACCACCATTCTTTTTGTGGCGCATACTTTTTGCAGATCATTATAGCGTGTTCAAGATCGTCTTTCACTAGACATCTTTCACATTTGCTATTCTCGCGCTTTCCAATTTTATGTAGGTACGCGCCACAGATCCCATGGTTCGCCCTGAGTCTGGTAATTATTGTACAGTCCTTCTTTGTCATTCCGGAATTATAAATCCAAGGATACCGATTAATGTTGGGGTTTATGGATGTAAAAAATGCTCCTGTGTGTAGGCTTTCGTTTTCTTTGTTCCATTTTTGATTCAACATCTTTTTGATTTGTAGCTTTACCTCATGGAGGGGAATAGGAATAGCTAGAGGCTCACCCTCATGAATAGCCAGCTTAGCCAGGCCATCAACCACCGTGTTACCCTCAATACCAGAGTGGCCTCGCACCCAAAAGAATGCGGTTTGCACTCCTTTGTTCTTTGTCAGGTCGAGAACTCTTTTTCCCACTCAAAAGATCAGATAGCTGCTATCGGTTTTAAGGTTTATGTTTTTTAAGGCATCTAACGCACTTTTCGAATCTGACATTATTAAAATTGTTTCGCAGCTTAAATTGCTTTGGCATGCATATTCGATGGCTTTATAAATTGCTAAAACTGCAGCTGAGAAGATAGTAAATTGAGGTGGGAATTTGTACATTTTCCATTTTCCTCGTTGGGGATCATACCAGGCACACCCCGTTCCTTCTATGGTCCTAGAGCCATCAGTGAAATTGAAATCTGGATTTGGGTGTATTTCCGCAATGTCAGAAATAAATATTGAATTACCACCGATGCAGGGGTTTCTGCATAATCTCTCAATGACTTCACGTTCAATCTAGAGCAAAAGGTTTCGTATTCTATTTCAAACACTGGACAAATGTTCCCTTTGTACAGCGATGCAAAGAGACCAATTGTTTCCAAATATGCGTCTACCAGAGAGGGAGGCTTTTTCTTTTCCCAAAATTTTTTGGTTAACACCTCGATATTTAAAAACGTTATTTTTTATAGATATCACTGTTCAAGGAATAATTACTTAGGACAAAATTGGAAGCTAATCGTTCAATACGTAAAAGCAGTGGGGGTTCACAACTTTCAATATCCATTACTTTTATTGGAGTGTCTGACAAACATCCTAAGCATCTTCTCATGCATTTATTTCGGAACACTCTTAGGCGATTTAAGTGTACTTTGCTGGCGTTCCCGTAAAAAATCGATCCAAAATCTGTTACACTGCGTATACATGACCTGTAAAACAGTAGAGCTGTGTCGGGATCGGCTCCCCAACTCTTTGAAGAAAAACACCTGAGAATATTTAAATATTTTTCCCCTTTCGCTATGATCAGGGAGATGTGTTCTTTCTACAACAACTTTCTGTCAAGTGTTAGGCCCAGAAATTGACAGACATGCATACTGGTATGGTGGATCCGCCCAAGGTAACAACGTTCCCTAATGGAATATTCCTCTTTTTAGAAAAAGGGCATAATTGCGACTTTGTAGAGGAAATGGTTAAATGATTATTTTTTGTCCAGTTTGAAAATTCCATCATAGCTTCATCCAAAGCTAGAACCCCTGCCTCTATCGATCTGTTTGTTGTGTAAAGGCATATGTCATCAGCATATTGTAGTACTCTAATGGAGGGAGGGATATGAGTTTTGAGATCAAACCCATATATAAGGAACAGTATAGGGCTCAAGACTCCTCCCTGAGGGAGACCTTGATAAGTCCAAAATGGTCCTAATGTCACGTCATTTATTTTAAAGATCACTTCCCTGTACTTCATAATATTTAAGATGTTTTGAATCATAATGTCAGGAATCCCTAAAGTCGACATTTTACTACCTAAAATAGTATGGTTAACAGTATCATAGGCTGAAGAAATATCTACAAATAGAGCTATCAACGACTTTGCATTCGAAAAGGCATTATATATATCACAAATTAAATTTGCTTGCGCATTTTGTACTGAAAGCCCTTTTCTAAATCCGAATTGTGAACTTGGGATTAATTGGTGTTTTTCTAACCACCATTGTAAACGGTTCTTTATCATCCTTTCATACGTCTTCAGGACGCATGAGGCCAAAGCAATAGGTCAGTATGATGATGCGAGACTGGGATCCTTCCTCGGTTTCCGTAGTACTGTAACCCATGAGGTCTTCCAGGATTGGGGAATTTGTTCCTTCCCATGCCATATTTCATTATACACCTTAAGAAGCACATTTTTACATTTTTCTGAAAGATTTGTTAACATAGAATAATGAATTTGATCTTTCCCAGGAGCAGTATTATTTGAGTTTTTCAAAACTAGGTTTAGTTCGGGAATAGTAAAAGAACCAGTTAATGAAAGGCATGTCTTGTCATTTGAAATATAACTCTCTAACATAGGACCCTGGGGACAAAGATTTTGTATAAAGGTTTCCGTCCAAGGACCTACTGTTGTAGGACTTTAGGGATTTAAACCATTTTTGAGGGTTTTTAATTTTGACCAGATAACGCTAGTCGGAGAACTCCTATTCAACGAGGAACAGTAGTTTTGCCAGGAGACCTTTTTCGCACTTTTTATTACTCTTCGAAATTGAGCATGGTTTTGTCGGTATAAGAGGTAACTTTGGGTCGACGGTGAGTTTTTGAAAATTTTAAGTGCCTCTTTCCTCGCTTTACTGGCTGTCTCACATTCTGAGTTCCACCAGGGTTTCAATAATTGTTTGCGCCTGCCTTGGAAATGGCTATGTTTAGGAATATGTGCTTCACTTGCTGTATTTACAATATCCTCAAAGGTTTCATAGGATGCCCCTTCAAGGTTGATTTTTGTTGTCAATCCAATGTTTTATTCTTAAACCCGTTCCAATCAGCCTTCTTTATGTTCCATTTATGATTTAGTGAAACTATCTTAGGAACTTTCATATCTGCTACCTTTAAAAGTATCGGAAAGTGATCTGATCCCATGGGGATAACACACTTGCCAAGTCCCTTTTGCAGCTATATCCGAACTTACGAATGTCAAATCTACAGCTGATTTTCTTGACAAACACGTCGGGATAATGTGGGTGGGAGATCCGTCATTTAAAAAAACCAAATTATGACTAGCTGTTGAATCTATTAGTGCTTTACCTCTAGAGTCAGACCAGTCCGACCCAAAGGCGGAATGGTGAACATTAAAATCTCCCGAGAATATGAGAGGTTTGGTTAACTTATTTAGAAAAGAATCCCAATCCCGTATACTAAGCCTATTTCTTGGGTTATTGTAAACAGAAATAATAGTTAAAGGAGTAGAATATTTTTTTAAATTGATCTGTATTGCTGTGGCCGTGAGATTAGGCAATTTATAATTTAGATTAATTGATGAGTAGGCAATCGTGTTCCTTACAAGTAATCCGACACCTCCATAGCCATCGTTTCTATCATGGCGGATGAACTGAAAACCAGAAAACCGCACTTCCCTTGTAGGTGAGAGCCAAGTTTCTGAAAGCATAACTACGTCGATCGCTAGTCTGTCAATGAGTTCTTCCAAGGAACCTTTTTTCGACATTAAAGACCTACAGTTCCATTGTAGTATTCGTAAATTTATGCTTGAGTTACTCATACTGTTTATTTGATTTGTTGTACACTGTTTATGTTGTGTAACTTTGGTTTCAAATATATCATGTGAAATGAAGTTTATTTGAATTTAAGCTATGAACCAATGGTGTTAACTTATCAATTAAGTTTTAAATTTGTGTTTGTTAGATTCATGTCATTTATTAATTGTCGGTAAGCTTGCAATACAGGTGTAAAGAAATCGTCTTCTGTTCCGTCTGTTTTGTTCTCTAGTTCTGATAACGTTTTTTGTAATATGTTTACATAGAATGCCTTCTTTATGTGAGAGAATGTAGAATGTGGGTTAGTCTTTGGTCCCGAGAAACATTGGGTTTTTTCCTGATTGATGGGTTGTGATAAGGTGGTGCGTTATCATTGATTTCTTTTTTGCTATTTTTTTGAAGAGATTTTATCTCGCTATGTGTTTTGCTCGCTCCATTTTGGTTTTTTATAGACCTTAATTGGTAAGGTGTGAGTCTGTTAACTAATATTTTGTGAGCCCGTATTTTTATTGGAGCATTTTTTGCCTCATTTGGTTGCACCAACTCTGGGAAGTCCTCTAGATTTGATAGCAGATTAAATTTATTTGAGGTGACTGTCGTATATAATGTACTAGAAACTACTTTATTGCGTTTTAAAGATGAAATTCGAATAAATTCAGGGCATGCCTTATCATTGGATTTATGATTCCCTTGACAATTGACACATTTAACGTCATTAATACAGGCTCCCTCATGGGACTGCCCGCAGTTTGCACATCTATTTCTACTTCTGCATTGGTCCTGAAAATGGTTAAAACGGAAGCAATTTCTACACTGACGGACTGGAGGGACATAGGGATCCACTCGACAACGCATGCCGTAAATTGACACTGTTTCAGGAAGAGTTTGTGACTCGAAGGTTATTATGCATGTACCTAGCTTAGTGATTTTTTGTGTACCCTCATCAATACAAGGAGAAGTGGACAAACCTAAGAGGTGCCAGACACAGTAAACTCAAGGTTAAACAAACCTCGCCCAAACTGGCAAACATAAAGCTACTGCTAGGCAGGGATTAAAATGGGATGCTGGTCGCTGGCAACTGATAAAACACCAACATAAATGGGTATATTCAAGGATAACCCATTTGAAGGTTATGCAGTCCGGAGGAAGAAACTGCCAAACATTCTGTGAAGGAACAGCTCAATAAGGACATAACGTAGGGTACCAATAGGAATAAAGTTTGCACAGTAAAAAGGGTACCAATAGGAATAAAGTTTGCACAGTAAAAAGGGTACCAATAGGAATAAAGTTTGCACAGTAAAACTTCTTAAAAGACAGATCAAGTCAACTGAACTGAACTAAGGGACGAACTAAAGTAGGATAAGCCAAAAGGTTGGGCTTTGGGAATTGAACAGCTTCCCAGTATCATCATCATCACCTCATCAGCCCTAGAGGAAAAAAAGAAGACCACCGGCCATAACAATAACTTTAGATCAAGATTTTATGTAATAAATATCAAAAATGTATTTTTTAAAGCATTAACTCCATGCAATCTTTTAAAAGACATGTGTTCATTCAAAATTTTGACTTATAAAAAAAATGTACAAAAATACTGGTCCTTGATTATTGTTTATTTTTTTTATTTTATTTTACAACATTACAACATAGACTTTACAATAGCCTACCCCCCCCCCAAAAAAAAATTGTAAATTGAAAAACGAATTCTCGAGATTGTTTAAAAACATATATTACACATGTTCAGGTATAAAAGGGGAAGGTGCTTCATCAATATGCGGTGCACACCTTTCGTCTTTCAACCAATTGGCTTTTATCATTCCGATCTTAGAGGAGTGTTGAAAAACTATTTCCGACCGGAGAAACCAACTGAGCCTACTTAGTGGTAGGTGAGCCGATGAAGTATGATACGCTGTGAATACCAAACAAAGCAATTAGAAAAAAATTAATAAATCAAGCGGAAAAATAACTTACCAGGGGGAGGCTAACGACTTGTAGTGATTTTAATGAAATATTTTTTGGTGATACTAGGTCGAAAAATATTATACTTAGGTCTTAGGAGCCGAGGTGAAAAATTAAGTAAATTACTTTTTTAATGAGCTTTTCTGCCTTTACAGTGTATGTATTTCAAGGTTATCAGTCTATTATAATACATGAAAATAATGTACAGGACCGCAGTAAATGAGATTAAATTTATAAAAAGTAACAAAAACCCTACCAGGAAAATAGGGTAAAAAAACATTCCTGAAAAATAGTTGGATTCATTTTAAGTAGTATTTAAAGCCCTCAAATACGACTTTTTACGGCAAAAAAAAATTTCTAGTCGGGTTCAGCCTGGACCTTTTTGTTTTTGTTTTCAAATATCGGGTGTTCCAGTAAAAAATTCGTAACTACTCTGGATGTTATCGGATTACAACTTTATTACGACCATTGGAAAGCTAAATTTATCTATTTTTAGGGTATGTCAACAATATTTTGAAATGTTTTGCATCATAAACGAGAATAATAAGGATGAAAGGGGGCGTAGAAGAACCCTGGACCTTTACCTTACAACGATGAGCGCCCTGTCAACGTCTTAACCGTTGCGGCCACCGACGCCCAATCAAAAACTCTTTAAATGATTAATTGGAGATCGTGAGGTGCGGTCTGGTGTGACATAGGTTTTAGAAAAACATTTTCTTTATCATGCCAACCGTTCGATCTTTGTTGAGATGCCCAACACTGCTTTCAACACGACACACAAGAATGACACATCTACACACAAAACCTACAACCTTTCGAATTTTCCCTCTTTTTTGCCATTTTTCGATATTTTGGCCTACTTTACTTAAAGCGTCTGTTGGTTTGTGTAACTTTTTACATACACAGTATTATTTAATCACAAAAATGGTGATAACTTTAAAACAATTTTACCAATCTACAGAAAACTTTACAAGTGAACCCTGTAAACTCTGGAAATAAATGACAACCGGAAATATAAAACCAAACATTTATAAAGTGTGTGGTGTTTAGCGACCGTTAGCCAATGATTATTTGGAGATCGTGAGGTGCGGTCCGGTGTAACGTAGGTTTTAGAAAAACATTTTCTTTATCATGCCAACGTTTCGATCTTTATTGAGATCATCTTCAGGGCTCAAAGACTTTATCGAATGCCCATCATATTGCAACTGTTGGAAAGCTGAACATTTATATTTTTACGTTATATCAATAGTGGTATAGATTTTATTGTGTGGCACAAGTGATAAAAATAAAAATGAAAGGATTCTAAATCTTTTAAAACTTATTGGACATGAAATCTGAAAATAATATCAGTAGGATCGTATTAAAGAGATTATGTGTATAAAAAGTCGTAAAAACCGAAATACGAAAAAAATTGGGTTAGTGATAAGCACCTTTAAATATGAAATTTTATAGTAAACAATACACTAATTTTCCTTCCTAATCTACTTTGCTTAAAAATTGGAAAAAACTATAATAAAAACTGATAACTAACACAAAAGAAAGAAAAAATAAAGTTTTGGGCTCGTTTAACCGGGAGCAATTCTTTCTCTCCAATGTCCGATGTTACGTAAATTAAAAAAAAAAATCAACTTCTCTGGATTCTAACCAATGTCCAGAATATTATCATCGTAAGAAAGCTAATTGTTTCTTCTTTCACACTGTGTCAGCAATGCTTAGATATTATATTAGACATTTTAAATTAATTAATCTTTATTTATCTAATTAATTCTTTATTTAAATTAAATAGAGTTTTTTTGAGATCGCCGTTTGTGCATCGGCCATTTCTTTTTGTTCTCTCTCCTGCGCAGCATGTGGAAGCCCGAGGAGGAAAGCCAAGGCGCTTATGGCACCCCCAGCCCAGCACCACCCACACCCTTGCCAAACCACGTCAGGAATAAGTCTTTTATTCATCTTCGTTAAATGGATATGTTGTTCTTATCTATAAAGGCTGTGAGTGCATCGAAAGAGAATAGGGGGTATTTTTTGTGTCCGAGAATGCGAGATCCATTGGTGTAGGGAATTTTATTCCATTTGTTTTTCTTTTTTAAGTTTCGAGTACAAAACTTCTCTGTCCATTGTGTTTTAAGGCCAACAGATCGAGCCATGAGGGCCAATCCACCTATCCCGGATGTGTGCGGGGCATCGATCAAGCTGGAGAATCATTCTTTGTCGTTGTTGCAGAGGAACATCATCTAATGGTATTGATAAACCCTCCCTCAAAAATTTGAGGAACTGAGCACCATTTAAATTATTTTCGTATAAATAAGGTCCAATTAATTTATTTCCGAGAAGTCCACGCCAAACGTTGATACTGTGAACCACCTGATGATGACAAGAGTACGAAATTCTCGGATTTTCCTCTGCCCACGTTCGAAAATGCCAACGGGTTAGTGTGCCATTAGAGGTGAACTTGAATTCATCAATCCGTAGGATGTATGGAAGAGCGTTCTCTTCAACCTCCCAAATCGACATTTGTGCAAGGAACGTTAGACGCCTGTCATAATCAGAGTCCCCAAGTCCGTGGACAAGATGGTAGCAATACGGCTTAGAGTTATAAGTCCAGAGTACATCTCCAATTTTATTTTTGGAAAACCTAAAACCCTTCCAACATTTCGGAGGGGGAAATCGGATTTCATCGGAACGTACTTTAAAATATTCAGCTCCTCGTCAAAAATACGCTGCCGGTTTCTTTTTGCCATAACTTTGTCGTTTTTTGACCAATTTAAAATCCGAATGCACCATTGTTTTCAATGTAAAAAATCCTTTAATATGGTATGTCAGGATAGGATGGTAATTGAAATTTTAAATTTGAACCATTAACCATATAACAGCACTATCTCAACACGACACGCAAGAATGGCACAATTACTCAGAAAACAAACACTTTGAGTGAGTAGAAATACTTTGATTGAATATAAAAAATATTTTTTTGCATTGTATAAATTCACTTTTTTTCCACATCCTACATGTATTTGTCAAATTTAAACAATGTGTGTAAATCCCTGGCCCTGAAGATGATCTCAATAAAGATCGAAACGTTGGCACGATAAAGAAAATGTTTTTCTAAAACCTACGTCACACCAGATCTCTGAATAATCATTGACTAACGGTCACTAATCACTACACATCGTGTTTTATGTCTGTCTGTCCTGTAGAATTTTCCTTTTAAAAATCCTCCCCTCGTACTTACAGGGGGAGTATTTGATTCTACTTGCAAATCATTGATGGAAGTATCATTGCTCCAAGCAACACCTTAATGCTCTGAATTGTATTGGGTCAAGAGTCTTTAAATGTGTATTGGCTGCGCGTCCCCATAGAAAATGAATCCATAGGCCATGACTGATTGAATGAGAGACTTATATATCATAGTACATATGGAGGGATGGGTGCCATACTTTAATCCCGAAATAGGTCTTGTACATTTAGGGCCTTTTCGCATTTTGCCTCTGTGTATTCTACGTGTGGTTTCCATAAAAGTTTCCGGTCAAGTATTATACCTAAAAATTTGTGTTTAATGGTTGTCGCTATTTTTATTGTTCCACTCTTTATGAATTCGAATTGTACAGGTCTTCGCTTCCGTGTTAAAAGCATAGCTGAACTTTTTCCTTCTGATAGGGGGAGTACTAGATTCTTGGTCCAATTAATATAGCTTTCAAGTGGTATGCTAATTTTCTCTATTGCCTCTTCTACGCCCTTTCCGTTAGTATAGAGTGTTATATCATCGGCAAACTGGAAAAATTTGTTCTGTTCTGAAGCCATTTTTAAGTTTGGATTTGTAGAGAGAAAACAAAAGAGGATTAGGATGGCTCCTTGCAGAAGGCCAACATGGAGTAGTCGTGTTCTCGTGGTCTGCTCATTAACGTGAAAGAACAGGGTTTTATTTTTGACTAGATTAACGGTCGTACGTATGAATCGTCCAGAAATAATCTTAACAGTTGCTGTTTTAATAGATTAATATTTACATTTGAGTAGGTGTAGGAGATATCACAAAATATCGCTAGCGTAATTTTTTCACCCATATTTTTATAGCAATCATTTAAGAAGGCCGTTGGCGAAATCCGAGTTAAAATTCAGGTAGTAATCCATGTACTACTCCACCCTGATTTTTTATTTTTAAAATGTTTTCAGCACACAAGATGACAGTGCGATTGGTCTATAGGATGCCAACTGATATCTTCCCAAGTTTGCAGATTGGAATGATAGTTTGGCTATTCCACTGAGGAATGATCATCCCTTCTATCTATATCTCCTTAAATATTCTTAGTAGGGAGATTGTCCGGTAGTAGTTTCAGTACTTCATAGTTTATGCCATCGGGTCGTAGCGCGGTTCCGCTTCCTGATGAGAGGGAATTTCTTCCATGGAAACGGATGTCTATTTCGGTCTCTATATCGTATATGCTTATATATTCAGGAACAGTAGGTGGAGCAACATTGTTAATGAATTCCTTCAAGCCTATGTTTTAGGGATCGAATTAAGTCGTTCGAGTCCGTTTATGTTTCTTACTTTATACCAAACTTTTCCTATAGGGCTTTCTCTATTTAGAGAACTTACGAACTTTCACAACTATCTTTTTTTTGCTTGAAATTTTTCTGCACATCGCATCTGATTTTCGTGTCAGTATGAAGTTTAATATGGTCGCATTTTTCTTGTAATTCTGGAAGTCTTTTTCTTTCTTGTCCCATTCGTTTTGGCAAGAATCGTTTTGGTTTTCTGTCTGGTCGGCGTTTTTATGGTCCGTATTTTTTTGGAACGAGGGATAGAAAGTGTGGCGACTTGGTTTATTATGTCCACCATCTTTCTGTTTTCTGGCTTGACTTTGTCCACTTCATGCTAAACCCAGTTGGTGTATTTTTTTAGTTGGCCTTTTTGTACATCTATCATTCTGATATTTCTTCTACTGTCTAGCCCTATCTGGATATTGACTAATATGGCGTAATGAGCAAAAATTTTAGCGTAGCCCATGTCGCAAGTGGAGCATTGGTCGATGTGATGAGGGAGAGTGCTTAGTTATTTTTTCCTGGTCTTTTGATGACCGTCATTTAAGAAATATAGGTCGTTCTAAAGTCGACAATAAACATCTACCTGTCGGTCCCTATTGGCACACCCCATGATAATTGATGTGCATTCAGGTCCCCGCCTATAATTGGTTTAATGGGGGATGGGAGAATTAATTGGTTTAACATTTCCGTCCAAATTGCCTCGGTAATGTTTTGGTTAGGTTTTATGTATATTGACGCTTGGGATAGGGAGAGACGTAGATTTTTGCAGCCGTTACCTGGATCTTTTCCTCATAGCTATGAGTTATGTTTACAGGCTCGTAATGAAATCTCGAGAGAATCATAATAGCGCTTCCTCCATACCCATCATACCTATCGTTATGTAACAAATTATATTCAGAGACGCTAAAGTTGTTATGGGCAAGGCATCTTTTTGACAGCAGTGGGATGTCTATTCCTTCCTCCCTCACGAGCAGTTCTAAGTTATTTCTGTTCGCATTAAAAGATTGTATATTCCTTTTAGTAACCTCATAGTGTTTTTATTTACTTTGTGTGTGTTGCCGTGATATATAAATGGAGAATGGATAATGTGTGGGTTATATTATTGTGTATTAGGTTCTTTGTGTTAAGAAGGTTGCCGTTCAAATTTATTGAGTTGTGTATATTTGTTTATTTATTTTTTGTATATAATTTTTTTGAAGATATTTATTTATTTATTATTATTTATAGTTCGGTTCCCTGTCTGGGTTGAGGTATTTTTCATTAAGACTTCGAACTATTGCTTGGTTTTCATTTATATTGTACTAGGTTATTTTGTCGACTATTTCAGCGGTATTCAAATTTTGTTGATTCTCTTTTATATTTACAACTAATTTAGTTAGTTCTAATACGTATTTTTCAATTGGGGAAGTCGATATCGGATTAGATTCGAATGCTTTCGGCTTTGTGTGTGATTGTAGAAGATCTGCTTTTTCTACAGAAGCCGTATGGCGCTGACTGCCCCCAGCATTAGAAACAGATCACCTTACTGAAGTGTTTCTATATTGGCGTCGAGCCGATGTTGTTGGTGTGATATAAAGGAAATTGTCTTCCGATTTTTCTACCATATTTTGTAGGATATCGAATCTAGTTGAAGACAATATTGAGGCGAAAGATGCTTCCATATGTTTCTTTTGGTTCTCTTCCGATTTTTGTTTATATATTTGGCAGTCTTTACTGTTAGACGGATGGTTTTTGCCACAGTTAAGACATACTGGCTCTACACTGTTTTGTACACATGTTGAGTGAGTGCTCTCCACTGCACCGAGGACAACGTATTTTACCCCGACAAGTCTACATATTACGCCCACTTTTATTATTAGAAAGTCTGGTATATAGGAGAATAAATGTTCTTTTCTTAGATATTCTGTTTCGACTAGGTAGTTAGGAAAAGGTAGTTACCTTAAGTCTGTTTTTACCGATCATGCGGATTTTTGTAATGCTATTTTGGAGTGTGTTTTGATCTTGGTACAACCATTTTCCGAAAAGCATCGGATGGGCTTTTCCTCTGTTTTTGTCCCTGATTTTTATAAATATAAAAAAAGGGCTTCCATCATTATTATCGAAACTATTTTTGGTAAGACGGGACTGGAATTCAATTCGTCTTTGCTGTTTGTGAACTTCCATATCTGATATCTGATTATTTTCGAGTAAAATTTAGTTGGTTCGACGGTACCATTTATCTCTTGTTGTCTTTGGCATAATAAGTTTCATCTCTGATTACGTTCTGCAATGAAATAATTGTGTTGGGCGGCTCAGAGCCCCACCCCGTGCCCATCAGTTGGCCGGTTATATTCTTTGCTTTTAGTAAATAACGCTGTACTTAAAAATTTAAAAAGGAGAACAAAAGAAAAGAATTTACCCCAATTCTATGTTCTAACGAAAAAAAAATTATTTAGGAAGAAAATAAACATTAGCCTTATTGTTCAGGTTTAAGATAAGGATACTTACCTGCAGTCGTGAACACCGTTAATCCCGTACAGAAAACTCGTTCTTCTCACTCGGGTTCACGATTAAGACTGAGAATAGACATTGTTACACTAGTTTAACCAGTGAGTCAATTCGCTTCACTCCTATGCCAAATGTTTCGACTTTCATCCAAATGTTTAGATTTTATATTATGAAAAGAGAGAAAAATATAGGTTAAATGAACAAACACTCCTCAAATGGTTTATTTTCTATCTTCTCTTCTAATTTTTTACGGAGGCCGACATTAAGCCATAACGAGTAGATTACAACGTTCTAAACGCCTCTAAATCGTCATGTGAATCAGTAAAGTTGTTTTAAAGATGTTGCTATATTTGTTGTTGTTGTTTGTCGAAAATTATTACAAACGAGAAAAATAAGGATGAAATCAACAAACACTCCCAAAACCTTTTGTTTTATATATCCAATTCCAATTTATTAAGTTTCCGCTGGGTCGGAGAAGTCGTTCTAAAGTTGTAACGATTTTTGGAAAAAAGATCAAAGGCAATTTGAAAAGTAAAAATTTTGAGGAAAAGTAATATTTTTCATTTCTTAAAAATTTGTATTCAGGGGTTTTAAGGTTTTTTTTTAACAACGTTTGTACTCGGTTCTAATTTTTTTTATCTATTATCAGCAAAAAAACCTTTCTTTTCTAAAATGATCTATGCAGCCTCAACTTGTTACTGGGTTGGTCCAAAATTAATGCAGGTTTTTAAAATTTGTTTTATTTTCACAGGTTTGCCATGTAAACTAAGCTAAATTCTCAAATCTAATTATATACTACTATTATATACGTATGGATTATAATAAATACTTTTAACTGTTATCATTTATTCGAAACAGTTTAGTTTATGATTGATTATTCGGAGATCGTGAGGTGCGGTCTGGTGTGATGTAGGTTTTAGAAAAATATTTTTTTATCGTGCCAACGTTTCGATCTTTATTGAGATCATCTTCACAGCTCAAAGTGTCTGGCACTCTCAACACGACACACAAGAATGACACAATTAAGCAGAAAACAAACACTTTGAGCTCTGAAGATGATCTCAATAAAGATCGAAACGTTGGCACAATAAAGAAAATGTTTTTCTAAAACCTACGTCACACCAGACCGCATCTCACGATCTCCGAATAATCATTGACTGACGGTCTCTAAACACTACACATTTTAGTTAATATTGACTTTTATAAGTGTGAGGACCTGCGAAATTAAATATGTTCAAACTAGATTTTCGTCAAATTTATTTGTACGAATTTAAACTTGAACGAAGTGCGGTCAAACCGTGTGTAACATCAATACAGTTTGGGGGGAGGGAAATATTAGCGAATGCACGGTGCAGCGATGGTTTCAGAGATCTCGAAGACAAAGAAAGACGCGGTAGGATTTCCGTTGTGGACGACGACCAACTAAAAACGACGATTGAAGAAAATTCACGTAAGACAACACGGGAAATTGCGGAAGAGCTTAGTGTTGTCCACTCTACCGTTGTTCGCCATCTGGAGCAAATTGGTAAAGAAAAGAAGCTCGACAAGTTGGTACCGCACGAACTAACCGAAGCGCAAAGAAATCGACGCTTTGAAATTTGAACATCTCTTCTGTTGCGCAACCAAAATGATCAATTTTTCAATCAAATCATCACGTGCGATGAGAAATGGATTCTGTACAATAACAGGAAGCGTAAAGGTCAGGTTTGACCGGATGAAGCGCCAAAGCACGTGCCGAAACCAAATCTGCACCAAAAAAAGTTTATGGTGACTGTTTGATGGTGTACTACTGGGGGTTGTTCATTCCCAAAATTATGGTGAAATTATCAGAGCAGAGAAATGCTGCCAATAAATTGACAAAATGTACAGGAAACTGCAACGTCTTTGTCCAGCATTGGTAAAACGTGAGGAGCCGATTCTTCTGCACGATAACGCCAGGCCACATGTCGCAATGTCAACCCTACGGAAACTTAAGTACTTAGGATATGTACGCTTACCGCACCCTCCATAGTCACCCCACCTCTCGCCCACAGACTTGCACTTTTTTAGGCATTTTTATCACTTCTTGAGAGATATAGTTTTTAGAGACCACGGTGAAGCCTAAAACGCCTAAAACCTAAGACTTTATTGCTAGTCGAAATAAAGATTCTGATGTCAGTGGAATAAAAGCGGTTATTACATGTTGGCAAAGATGTATAAACTGGATGGAAAATATTTCGAATAATTTTTTTTATTTCATAAAAATTAAAAAGAGTTTTGAATACATTTTCAAAACCTGCATTACTTTTGCACCTGCCCAAAGTATATTTCTCATGTTTTTTTCTTTGATCTGATAACAGATTGTTAGCATTGATTATCGTCTAGCGCGATGAACTGTCATAATTAAACATCTAACACAGATTTTTTTTTACATCTGTCATTGTCGTGGTTAACGTCTTGGGTAGTTAAGACATTCATCATACGAAGAGGATCGAAGCAGCCTCCGTGACCAGATCGTTGAAGAGCCATGAAAAAAATCATTTGCTCCAGAGTGAAGCGTAAAATTTTGCATAAGCATAATCCCCCATTGAAGAACGCACTCCATGATTAAAACTCGTATGCGCGTTGAAAAAATCTCTAGAAACGGTGTTTCATGATTTATATTCTGTTTCGAACATTATATAATATATTATTTTATTTTGAACGTCGACGATTTATGGGGTGTTTACGTCTTATGCCCGCTTGTCTAATGGCATTCCTTTTTTCTTCTGTCTCTCTTCTTTCTCTCTCTCTCTCTTTCTTTCTTTCTTTCTCTCTCTCTCTTTCTCTCTCTCTCTCTTCTATCTCTCTCTCTTCTAACTCNTTTCTCTCTCTCTCTCTCTCTCTCTCTCTCTCACTTTTCTTTCTCCTTCTTCCCTCTGTTTCTTTTTCATTTTCGGATTAACTAAGGTTCCGAGTAACAAAGTGGACGTCAGCGACCGCTATGAATTTCATTAAGACGGGGATCGTTCAACAGTACTGAGCTTACTGGTTTTCAGAATGGCTTTCAAGATTACGCTGAAATGTGTGGTGTTTAGTGGTTTAGGTTAGCCAGTGATTATTTGGAGATCGTGAGGTGCGGTCTGGTGTGACGTAGGTTTTAGAAATACATTTTTTTATCATGCCAATATTTCGATCTTTTATGAGATCATCTTCAGGGCCTGGGATTTATAAACATTGTTTAAATTTTACAAATACATGTAGGATGTGAAAAAAAAAGAATTTATGCAATGCTAGAAAATTTCGCGTTCGAACCAGAATATACTTACAAATGGGCTTCTTTTTTTTTCAAAAACACCGGCACCCCGAGGGTCCATATAACTAACTCGTAGTTGAAATACCCTCGTTAAAAAAACGGTTGTTTTTCGGTCGAACAGCTTTATTTTTGCCTATGTTTTTCTTTCACTTGTATTTGATGGGTTTTAATTTTGGCATACATTTCTTTTTCACGACAGTTTTTTACTTTTGGTTTAACCATCAAACTTACCTACTCAAAAATCCGTCTAAAAACACAATCTAAAAAAGATGTCTTTAAGTGTATTTTTTTATGAATTAATCCTGACGCGATGTTGTCATCTGATTATCCCTAACATACATGGGCTGAAGTGATGATAATTTAGGCCCTTAAATAGAATCACTACCCTTGAGTCCCCAGAGCATTAAAAAAAGGTTTTAGGGACAGTCAGCAGTTCACTCTTCTACTAATTGTACCAATTAATTTAACCTCATTGAGACTCCTTTAATTCTACTCCTGTGTTGAACTTCGAATTACTTTTCAGATGGCCAACGTAGGTGTAGACGGGCTGAGGGTTTTTCATTGAAACATTAAGAAATGACATGATATAAAAAGAAAAAGAAGAAAAAGAAACAGAAGAGAGAGGACACATTATGTAAATGACCTTTTGTCTACTTGAAACCAAAAGTGAAATTATGTTTTAAAGCTCGCTCGAGCATATTGTCATGCAGATTAGCATCTCAGATATTCTGTCAACATAAATCAACCTTTATCACCCATGTGTTTAAACACAGCCTACTAACTCAACAGCATACAAACATGCTGTATATTAAAACAACAAACGTTTTAATATATATATTATATATAACATTAGTACATTTTTGAAGTTTCGGCTCTAATTGGCTTTGAATGATTTGTGCACATGGGGAATGATAATTAGCGCAAGAGAGTCAAAATCTAATTGTACAGTGGAGCATGGAAGTCAAATGATTACGAACATAGGAATGTAATTTCCGTTTCGTCCGATAGCAATGGGAGAAAATATGTGGGATCATTTACATTCTTACGTGACCCGGCCGACAAGTTTAATATCAATTATTCAACAATACGTCCTGTACGTCCCACGTCTAATTGTTTTTGCTAGGGAATTTTAAAACTCTAACAAAAAGAATAGAAATTATTATTTTATGACCGAGCGGCGTAAGTGAATTAGGTTAAAATATTTTTATAACAAGTTACAAATTTAATATTGGTTTTATGCACCGTTAAACCCTCCTGAATGCAAAATCTAGGGGAAATTCAACGGCTTCAACCTTTGAGCGGGCGCATTGGTGTAGTTGTAATGTAGTACACCACGCCCGTTCGGTTTGTGTTTATCATATCAAGAAGTAAACAAATCCCCCTCTCACTCATAACACCTTTTAATCAGATATCTACAAGTGTCTCAAGGCAGTTGGAGCTTCTTCTCGAGTCTAGCTTTTTCGCAGTTACAGTTTGAATTGTTGGAATTCTCCTTGGTGGCTAAAAGACACCAGTCCGCTTGGTCATGTTAGTCAAGCTGACTATTCCATTATATGTCTAATTCTTTATAAATAACCATGAAATCAACGTACATTACAATTTCGTAACAATTTTGTTTAAAGAGTACCTATTTTTTACTTTTCGTAAAGGACGAAATTTCTTCAAGAGGGAGATTACGAAAGAGTGCTTCGTGAGCTTTCTGATGAAGAGCAGTATAGGAATTCTGCAGTTCATTATGAATGTCATGGTAATATTTCTGACGATAGCGAAGAAATAATAGAATAAACTGACCACGACAGTGACTCGAGCAAGAAGGTGCTGGAGGTCTGTTATAAAGATGAGCAAAACAGAGAATTGTTTTTCGGCGAAGATGGTGAAACAATTTGGTGTAACACAAGTGTTGCTACTAGCACCAATTCTCGGGTAAGCGCAAAAAATATCGTGAAGGTATTTCCAGGCCCAAAAGATATTGAGGTCTCACAAAAGAAACAGATGCATTCCTACAAATTTTTAGCTATGAAATGATAGATGAGATTGTCTCATGTACAAACTTGTACATTGAAAGGCTAAGAAATGATGTAGGATTCTCTAGAAGTAGGGATGCTAAATTCACAACGAAGTTGAAGTATGCGCACTTATAGGGATTTGTTTTTGACTGGACTAAAGGACCTTCAGCACACTGCTGTTCAAGAAATATGAACGAAGGATACAGGAAGGATCTGTACAGGAATGCGGGTAATCAACGTTTGTATGGATTCAAAAGATTCTTATTTTTATTACGGTGTTTAAGATTCTATGAGAAAAACACGCGGATTGACCGGAAATAGTTGATAAACTAGCGGCAATCAGTTCATTATTAGGTGCAGTCGTTACAAATTGCAAAGCGAGTTATAACCATAGTGAGTTTTCAACAATAGATGAAAAGCGTATACCATTCAGAGATTCTGATGCAAAAACATTCTACACATCGTGCATAGAAGTCTATTGCGGACTCCAAGAACACTGAGTCTATCGCGTTTCTAACAAGCCTTATGATATTGTACACCGAGTTTGCAGTCACAAATGACAAAACCGTAACACGACTGTTGATAACTGGTACACAAGCTATGACATTTTTTGTTTTTGTTAGAGAATAACATAACTTGTACTGGGGGGACTCTCAGGAAAAATAAAAATGAAATTCCTCCCTCACTTCTTACCCGACAAATGGGATCTACGTTATTAGGCTTCCAAGACGAAATGATGATCGTGTCTCATGTTACGAAAAAAATAAAGCTATTTTATTATAGTCATCAAAGCACGACGAGGAAGATATCGGTGAGGAGACATGTAAACCGTGCGTGATTCTTGACTACAGTATGACCAAAGGAGGGGCTCATACAGCAGATCAAATGGAATCAAAATGTCCGGTATCAAGAATCTCAAGAAGATGGCCGTTGTGCATATTTTTCACACTTCTCAACATTGCTGGTATAAATGCGCAAGTGATCTGTAGGACTAACTACAAAAATCCTAACTTGAAAAGGCAGATTTTTTTTTTGGAAAAATTTGGCATTTCAACTTAAGGAACAGCGGTATTATGAACGGGAAAAAATCACATCACTTCCTAAGAGTATTGCAACATTTCTGTCTAAATTCAAAAAGCGGATAAACGATACAGAGAAACAAAATGTTACAGCAAATCGAAGAAGGTGCACTCTTTGCGGTAAAGAAAAAAAACCGTGTAACGACCAGACAACTCAGCTTCTGATTGACTGCAGTCTGCAAGGAGCATTCCGTAGAAAATATATTGTGCACTGATTGCAAATATGCTCACGATGCAGGAGAGACCTCAGACGAGTAAAAAAAATGATATGCCCACCTCATTAATTGACTATTTTATTCTAATAACAAATATGTAAAGATCATCAATACTTTGTAAAAATGTATATTTTTATGTATAAAAATGTATATTTTGACAAATAAACACAATTTTTTTTAAAATATTTTACTTGGATTTATTACCTAACAACGTTCTCCAAAATATTATATACAAACATTAAAAAAAGACATAAACTCTTCAAAATTAATTCTTTATGAGTGGTGAACTTTATACACCATGCGCCTGGTGGTGTTAAGATATTAGGAGCGCCCGTTATGACTTTACGTTATTATTTTTATGCACTAGCAATAATAGCATGAACTTGGTGTTTATTAATCGATTATAACCGGAGATATGAAATAAAACGTTTTATACGGTCTCTTTTTGTTTCATTTATATTTTTCTCTATATATATATATATATATATATATATGTTAGCACTTACAAATAGGCTGAAAGGACAAATATTTAGCTTTCCAACGGTTATAATAACCCGGATATCGGATAAAACCCATAGGAGTTATGTATTTTAAATGGACCATCAGTCGGCGGGAAATAAATTTCCACGTGGCTAAACCAGACAAAAAATTCTACTTGTGTTTGCAATAAAAATTCGTACTTGAAGATTTTAAAAGGTGCTTAAAACGAATCCGATTCTTTGTCCCCCCCCAAAACAAATCATTTTGGCCTATTATGCTGAAAGTTTATGCTTTTTCTGTCCTTGTAGGTATCTGAACTTAAGAATTTATAAAAATGTCGATATTTTTAAATTGTAAAACGGTTTAAAACCTTTAAAAACTACACGTAATGGCTCAAAATCGCGTAAATGTCACCTTCATAAATAAATTACGAACAAGAGAAAAAAATCAAACGTTTAGAAAATGTCTGTTAATTCTATACTGATTTTTCTGACTTATAATATCATCATATCTAATAGACATAGGCAACAAGCAAAAACTTCTTTCAAGCTTCAAAAAGTTCAGCTTTCCATCATTGTAATACCCTGTGACAATAGATCAAATCCAGAGGAACTATATTTTAGGTAAAACATCAGTCATCGGTGAACAAAAATTGTCCCCTGGCTTCTTTTTAAATAAAATATTCGTTTTCAATGGTATTAAAAGGTCCTTCGAACGAATCTGATTTTTACCCGAAAAAAAGCACTTTTGCCTACTTTCCTGCTAGCTTATTTGGCTTTTTCTATCTTTGTAAATATCTGATCTCATTTAATGACAAAATCGATAATTCTAAACTTTAAAGGGATTATAAACCTTTTAAACTACATATAATTTAGTTATGAGAATAAATTTGGCTTTGATAAATAAATTAGAACCGGAGATATAAAATCAAACGTTTAAAGAGTTGTTGATTTCATTCTTCTTTTTTCTACTTACAATGATATAACATCTAAACAATGTCGACATACATCGAAAGTAGAAACATTCAACAACAGCACTATTGGCGAAAATCTATAGGAGTTAAAAAATTGCATGTGGAACACCAGACGGTTAAAGTTGGCCTCCATAAAAACGTTAAAACAGGTAGTATAAAATGAAACATTTGAGGTGTGTCTAAAATGTTTAAGTATAAATTACACGTATGGCACATACTTGATACTTGGTTTCAGTGAAAAAATTAGAACAGGAGATATAAAATAAAAGAGTTTGGAGAGTTATTATTGATTTCAACCTCATTTTTTTCACTTATAATAATATAACATCTAAACATTGTTAGGATAGGATGAAAGTAGAAACTTTCCAATGGTTATCATAACTTTGCTATCGACGAAAATCGAAAGGAGTAAAAAAATTCAATGTAGAACATCGGACATCGGAGAAAAAATGGAAGTTTGTATTTGATTTTTCAAAAGCAATTTTCTGTTAACAATCAACAAATCAATTTTTTTTCTCAAATTTGTCGCATTATAACGACGCTTTGGCTTTTTAGGCTGAAAGTAGAAACATTTAGTAGTAATACCCGGATATTGGATAAAACCCAAAAGATTTAGAAAATTTTTAAGTAGAACACAGGACATTGGAAAAAAATGGATATGCAATCAAAAATGTCAGCTTTTTGTTTCCTTTAAAAATTTTACTATAGAGCTTAAAAAGAATCCAAGTTTGTTGTTCCTTTTAAAAACAAATGTTGACAAAATGAAAAAAATATATATTTTCTCAAATATTTCGCATTCGAAGTACCTTCCATTTTTTCCAAAAATCTCAAATAGAGTGGTAACTTTGAAACATCACCGATTCAGATGAAATTTAGAGGCATCTAGAACTCTATAAACTAAAAGTTACGCTTAAAGGAGTTGGTTTCAGTATAAAAAAAACCGGAGATGTAACATAAACCGTTTGAGGAGTGTTCGTTGATCCTGATTTCATCCTTATTTTTCTCACTTTTCACAATATAAAATTTAAACTTTGCTGATGCAGGATGAAAGAAGAAAGATTTAGCTTTCTTACGATGATAATACTCTGGACATTGGTTAAAATCCAGAGAAGTTATGATTTTTTTTTTTTTTATTCGCTTATATTTCTCATTTATAATAACGTAAAATCTGAACATCATTGAAACACGCCAAAAGTAGAAACAATCTACACTGCCCATAAAAACAACGACCATGTGGTTTTTTCACGAAAAATGGCCAACTCGGAAATGCATATTTTCTCAGCCACAGACCTGCGCTATCATCATTTAGAAAATTATCATTTTTTAGAATCATTTTACGCTGAACAAGTTGGGTTTTTTAAATCTTTTCCTAGCTTCAGTTGTTTATCAGTAAATTCCAAAATTCGAGAACATGTTAATTTTTGCAGTTTTTACGAAAAACTTCAAATTCAGCTATGGAGGCAGGAAATCGTCCTGGAGTAGCGTCCTACAGCAATGGATATTAAATTTTAATAAGCTTTTCAGAACCCCGTTTCTGGCCAAAAATTGCAAGTAACTCGAGAACGGTTGAGAAATCGGGCAAAGTGGAAGGTGACCAATTTCCAAACCGACATTTTGTTCATTTCATCTTTATTTTTCTTAATTAGACAATTCAAAAATTAAATATTGTATGCAGTTGGCAGGCTGGAAGTACAAACATTCAGCTTTCCACCAGTTGGATAAATTCTAGGGGAGTTGAGAATTGTATAAAGTGGAAAAGGGTAAATAAGAGATAAAAAATTGCCTCAGGCTGATCTAGGCGAAAATTATCTATTTTTTGTTTCCTATAAAAATTCCTATTTAAGGGCTTTAAAGGGTGCTTAATACGAGTCGGACTTGTTTATTTTCCTTTAAAAAAATTGGTCTACTTTACTAAAAGCGTTTTTTTTTTCTTTTTATATATACAGACTCATTTCATATGTTCCTGAATATTATTTTCTTTTCCTAGATAAAATAACATATAGTAACCTTAAAATACATGCACAATAAAAGTAGAAAATTACTTTAAAAAATTGCATCCTCGGTTTCTCCTGCCCATTGGCAAGAACCGGACACGTATCTAATATTTTTTGATTCAGTATCATGAAGGTTTCTTCGAATTAAATGATCTCAAGCCCTTAGCCTCCTCTTATAAGTTAAAAAATGTATAATAGTCAAACTAATCAAATAATGGAATATTATATGTAACAAGCAGTGACATTGGGATATCCTTTATTTTGTGTTAAAAACTGTAGAAATATTGAAAATTGTCATAAATGAGGTTTAAAAAAGCAATATAAAAGCAAACGTGTATGTAAAACCAATGAAGTTTCATTTAAAGAAAGTCAAGATTGTTTGTTTTTAAAACAAAGTTTGTACGTTATGAACTGAGAGACATTAATTCAAAGATAATATTAGACTCAAATTTACATTTTACAAATTTACCTTAACAAAGTTCCAATTTACAATTACATTTATTCCAATTTACTTGATGATATAGCCCCTTGAGATATACAAGAGAAAAAGATCGGCAGTGGGGTTATATCAAACGTTGATCTAACTCTGGACCAGATCTAACATCACGTCTAACACGATGTCCTTGTTATCTCTAAGTCGGAAAGTACCTGTGTCACTGTCATTATATCGACTTATTTTGCGGTTAGGAATAGAATGATTTACCGCAGTGAACACAACCGCCTATAAAGGCAGACCACTAGAAACAACACGGATTAATAAAACGATGACCACATTTTACACGTTCTTTTCCTTAGCCTTTGCCTCCTTTGGTATTGTATATATTGAATGATATTGTATCCATTATTTGGCTAGTTTGGCTATTATACATTTTTTAACTTATAAAAGGAGGCTAAGGACATGAGATCATTTAATTCACAGAAACCTTCATGATACTGAATCAAAAAATATTAGATACGTGTCCGATTCTTGCCAATATATATATGTATATGTGGACAAATCCCTACTACACTGATAATCTATCAATAATAAAAATGTTTTATGTTCCATTTATTAGTATCTAAAGGTTATTATATCAAGGATTGTGATCTAGATGAATGCCTAATTTTACAAAACACGTTAAAATGATGAAATGAGATAATTTAAAAAATGTATCAAATAAATAGAAATGAAACAAAACATATGGATTGAATTCTATAACATGTGGGGAGGATCCAATAAAGGAAAAATCACTTTAGGTCATAAAGTGTGACAGGAAAAAACTTTGAGTAAATAAAAGTACACAATTTTTTTACCTGAGTTTTAGCGTCATCGCTTTCACGTTACCGGCGAGTCAATGGGGGTTGGATTAGGTTAGCTTAATAATGGTTAGGATTATGATGTGAGGTTAGGTTTGGTTAGGGAAAGTAGAGTTAGGTTTAAGGATAGGATAGGGTTTAGGACATTAATAGGTCTAAAATATTTATTTTTTTACACCAAAATGTTTTGTACAAGCAAAGCAACTTGTTTCTTATTGAGATTCTTCGGAGTATTGATAAAAGTAGAGTTAGGGGTATGTGAGATTAAGGTTAGTATTAAGAACGGGTTAGGTTAGGTTAGGGTTAGGTGTATGTGAGATTAAGGTTAGTATTAAGAACGGGTTAGGTTAGGTTAGGGTTAGGGGTATGTGAGATTAAGGTTAGTATTAAGAACGGGTTAGGTTAGGTTAGGGTTAGGTGTATGTGAGATTAAGGTTAGTATTAAGAACGGGTTAGGTTAGGTTAGGGTTAGGGGTATGTGAGATTAAGGTTAGTATTAAGAACGGGTTAGGTTAGGTTAGGGTTAGGGTTAGTATTATTGCTAGGTTACATATTCTACGATTCGATATTTCTCCAAAATATGCGGATTTTCATACGCAAGAAGCCAAGTGTACTAAATAGTTAGGTCGTATCTGATGATTCTGGTCCGGATTTCCTAGCTGTTTTCGTCTATCAGAAGCGTTTCGGCTTATCGACATCTTCAGAAGACTAATATACGATTCCTTTTAAAGGCTAAAATCGTTTGAATAAGGAAAGCAAAATTTATTTGTGTGTTTTGACTTGAAAATATTGAGCACTATCAGCTCAAATGTAATCTCGAGATTCTTCACAGTAATGGAATTTCATAATTTCAATTCAAGGTTAGATTAGATGGGAGTAGGAACATATCAGGTTAGGGATAGGGCTGTGGTTAGTTTTAGGGACGGGTTAGGTTACATATCCACAATCCAATTTTTTCCCGCGAAGGGAAGAAAGAAAATATGCGATTTTTTTATACCCATGTAACGACGTGTACAAGTAGGTATGTCGTTTCTGATGATTCTGGTACGGCTTTCCTTGCTGTTTTTGTTCAATTAAATTTAAAACTTACGGTTAATCCTTAATTAATGTGTTACTGTTATTGTTTGCTAGCTCAATTTGAACAATTGTCAATCTTTCTGCTGTTTTTTGTTACTAAATAACGGATGTTCCAATATTACTCGTTGTTACATGTTTCAGATTTGATTAATTTATTAGTTTTATTGAGTCTATACTTTTTTATGTAAACGCACTACTTTTTAAGTCCAATTGAAAGATTCGATCTAATACCGAGATTGTATTAGGTAATTTTTTTTTTTTAATTTGTCAGTTTTGACCCCTTTCTAACGTAACACGCTAATTGAATTAGATCGAACCGCGGTATTATATGTAACAGCAGAGTAAGTGGGAAAATAAGAATTGATTGAGTGTTAAAAGGGAATCGGTAACGAATTTTTTGCAAGATACTTTTAGGCAACTCTATGCCATTAAAAGGTGAAAAAAGTTTAAAAATGATAAGGTTTTACGGTCTAGTTTGCTCCAACGTTTAAGTGTTCGCCCTTAAAGTCAATGGAGTCAGATAAGAGAACCAGTTCGGCGGCGTTCGTTAGCCACATTTTCTCTGAGCAATTGCTTTCGGAGACGGAAATTTGTATTCGGTTCGTTCGAATTTATCTTGGTTTAAAACGTAATGGGAGCCGATTTATAACGAAATGTGCGAGAAGGCATTCCAACACGGGATCTGTACAGAACGTTGGAACGATTCCTACAAACTGGAATATTAAATTTGAAAATATGTTCCCAACCACTCAAACCGTACTAATTTATTATCGACTCCGTTACGTTTAAGCAAATATTGTCCTGTACTCCCAGGAGCGATTTGTACAAATTTGTTACTAACATGACCTACCACTGTAATGGTCAGGGATAGTTGTAACGCAATATACATCGAAAATAAAATACAAAATGCAATAAAAATTCATTTTAAGGAGAAGAAAACGTCCAGTTAATTTGACAATACAGATTGTCAAATTGCAAGTGCTGACCCCCTGATTTTCTCAAACGTGAACCTTTTTTTTACCAGAATGTAACCTAGAATGAAAATGTAAGATATTTTTGGAAGTAGAGGTTATGCTGAAAAAACTGTTTATTTTTTTCCCTAGGTTTGTTGATATACTACACCCTATCCATTACCCTATATCTATATAGGCAGGTTCTCCAAATATCACGCAACACTTGTTCCCCAAAATCAATCATTGACTAAGATTTTCCGTATAAGAAGGCTTGAATTCATTTTTGTGGGACTTAGGAAAAAAAAATAATCTCACCTACTGTCAACAGAATCGATTTACCTCAAGTTTCTAATTTCCCAGGTCCTACAAATCCGTAAATTGTTAATATTTTTTGGAATATTTGAAAGTAGACTTTAAGTTTGAAAAAGATGCTTTTTTTTCTAAGTTGAGTAGGTTTTGAGAAAGCCAGGAGCTAGACTACTCAATTGACCTCAGTATGTAACATGGTTCTCCAACTACAACGCAACTCTCTTAATTCCCATTACAGTTTATTCATAGGACAAAATTTCAAAAACCTGTTTCAAATGTTTGAAACTAGACCTTATGCATAAAACACCTATTTATTTTTTTCTAAGTCGAGTAGTTTTTGAGAAAATTAAGGGGTATACTAGTGAACACCCCATATAGGCAGGGTTTTCCAAATATCACGTAACACGTACAGTTTCCATTACTGTTTAGTCCATTTCCATTACTGTCCAAATGTCAAAATTTAAGAGACAATAAAAGATTTTCAAATAAGAAGACTTTAATTGATTTTTGTAGAGCTTACTGCTTAGAGAGAGAAAAAAACCAACTACAATCCAAGAACAGATGTCCCCAAGCCTCAGCCCTCTCTGATTATACAAACCCGCAAATTGATAATAGAATTTTTTTCTCGAACGATTGAAAGTAAACCTTACGCTTAAAAAAACCTGCTCTTTTTTTTCCAAGTGAAGTAGTTTTTGAAAAATCAAGGGGTAATCTAGTAAGTGGACATCCCATATAGGCAATGATTACAAAAATTTGATTTAATTTTTGTTGAGCTTAGAGAGAAAAAGAACCAACTACAATCCAAAGAATCGATTGTCCCCAAGCGTCAACCCCCTCAGATCATAAGAATCCATATCCCAAGAAGCCATATTCTTCATGGTATTTTTCTTTTTGAAATGATTGCAAGTAGAACTTATGTTTAAAAAACTTTAATTTTTCTGAGTAGTAGTTTTTGAGAAAACTTGGGAGTAGACTTCCAAGTTGACCTCAACACGAAGCCTAGTTCTCCAAATATCACGCAAGACTCTTATTTCCCATTACTGTTTACCCAAACGTCAAAAATTCAAAAACAAACCAAGATAAAGATTTTTTTAAAAGAAGATTTGAATTAATTTTTTTGGAACTTAGAAGAAAAACCCCCTCTGATCATACAAATCGGCATTATCTTTATAGTTTATTGTTTTTGAATGGTCTAAAGTAGAGGTTACGCTTTACAAGAGTCTTTTTAAATTTTATTTTTAGGCTGAGTAGTTTTTGAGGAAGTTAGGAAGCATACTAGTATGAAGCATGGCCCTCTATCACAACAATTCGTATTTCCCGTTAATACACATATGTCAAAATTTGTGTAATTTTATCAAAATAAATTTTTTTTTAGCTCAGAAGGAAAACCAACTACTATCAAAAGAATCAATTTTCCCCATGCTTCAAACCCCTCCTCCAGATCATAAAATTCCAAATATTCTTAATAGTATTTCTGGTATCCTGAAGTAAGATATGAATTCTTCAAAGTAATATGCGATGTTCTACAAGGTTGTCTTCTCGAGCCCTCTCTTGTTCTCATTATATTTAAACGATATGGTTTTCCGGCTTAAAATATTGTGATAGTCGTACTTGCAAAAAGCTCAAATCTTCAAATCAACATTTAAAAGTTGGAATCATACTAAGAGCTTTGGGGGGGGGGGTTGAAAACGCAGATTAATCTAAAATTATAATATTTCGAATCGAGGTACACCTCGTACGGCTGAATACTATTTAAGTAATATTAATTTAATCAAATGTAATGTTCATTCAACGATAAATATTCTTATTTTTATTATTAGTTGTTTAGTCTTACTTGTTCTTATCGTTATTTTTGTTATGAATTTTCTAAACCTTATGCTGCAATAGTTGGTTTTGTTTCAACTGTATCTGCTTATCATTGATTACCTCACTACCTACTAATTCTATAATGGGTTCTTAACCTTTATTTTATTCAAAGGTGAACTTTAATGAATTTTGGGCCGCGAGAAGGCAATAAACCCGGGCCTCCTTTAAAGCGGAATCCACTCGGTTACAATATATGAGCCTTTTAAACAATAAAATATAACAATGTCCTCCTATCAATGCGAGTTTTCTGATGACTATCCAAGTCCAGGTGAATTGATTCTTTTGGATCCGGCCTTGTTCTGTTCATTTTGACCACTGGCAGCATTTAACCCTTTACGGCCCAATGTTGACTTAGAACAAGACGAACGTTAGCAATTTGGTTAAAAGGTTACGGGAAATCCCTTGAGTTTAAATAAATAAGTGTTGACAATGCAATGGTATAAACATAACACCAATAACATCCCTTCTGTGGAATAGGAATACACACTATTAACGAATACCTCAGACAGAAGGACAAAAAGAAAACGAGCGAACTTTGGAATTCACTTATTGGACATAGACAATCCAAGACTCTTCTAATCAATTTTGGCAAGAAAGAAATCACAGAATGTGTCAAAGGAAGCAGGAATAGACTGCGAATCCTAACAGGATTCCTGACAGGACACTGTAGATTAAATGGACATCTAAAGAAAATTGGAATAATCCAAGATGGCACATGTAGATTCTGCAAAGAAGCAGAAGAGACACCAACACATTTATTAACAAACTGCGGAGCTACATTAGCCCGCAGGAGGAAGTGTTTTGGGATGTACAATGTGACCATGGAGGAACTGCAACCACTGAAACCGGGCCTATTAATCAAGTTTCTTGATGAAATAGGACTCACCGATGTGCTTTAGGCAGAGCACAGGGGATACAATAGCTCTTAAAGGGCGCAGTATACCATACCCTGAAATATTATATCTATCTATCTATCTAACACCAATAACATTGCGCCCGTACTAAGCTAATGGGATTTCTTGCTGCCATTAAACAAAATTATTAAAGTTGGCATTGCTCTGAAGCAACTTTGACTAAGAAATGGTTAAATAATAAACTGCGTATAAAAAGTTTTATGTCTGTCACATATAACAATCGATACAAGATGCAGTGGTGGGGTGAAGAGCCATTTTGGAGATATAAGATTCCAGGATTGAGATTTTAGATTGGATCCAAAAAAAATGATGGGATGAAACTTTGAATGAAAACACTGCACCCGCCCTAAAGTTATGGGATTAGTTCAGCTTTAACAAATATGTTATAGTTGGTGTTGCCCTGAGGCAACGTTGGACAAGAAAAGTTAAAAATATTTCGCAAAAGCAAGAGGTAAGGAAATAACGGGATCCTGATTTTACTGCATTCTAAGCACAATTGTTAGGATTTGTATTAGTTAAAAATAATTTATTAAAAATTTATTTATCTTGATTATTGGCAACTTGGCTTCTCCTGCCTCATTGCAATGCCCTTGGTTCTTCCTCTATTAAAAAAATATTAATTCTCTATGTTACAGTTTCGGATAAGATCCCGAACTTAAGTATAATAAGATTTCTTGGAGGTACAATTTAACAAAAAAACACGTTGTAAACGACACTTCTTTTTTCAACCAACTCCCTTCCGATTTCTAAACGACTAAATAGATTGTTATACAAATCGATATCTCTCTTATTTTTACAATATACAACATCTCCCTCTAATAATCAATTCTGAATACGATGTAATCTATGTATCCATACTTCACTCACTTTCTGGAGGGTGAATACCGCATTGCTGGGTTTAACTTCTCTCTTGGGCGCAGCACGATTGGTGTGGTCTACAATGGTTCCGGTAGCCTCTTTGGTGATGTTTCCTTAGCCTCTGCCTTCCCATTCTCTTGATGTGGTCTTTGCTTGGTACTATCCTCCTCTGGGGTGATTGTTACGTCTTCTTCTGCACTTGACGGCCACATTTCTTCATCTGCCCTTTTTTTCTGAACGTCTTGTTGTTCTTTCTAGTAATTTCGTGATGACCCTGGCCACAGTTGGTTTGTGTGGCGTTTTCAAACCTTTCCTTCTTCGGTCTTCACCAGAAACGTTTGATGCCCTAACTTTTCCACAACCACTCCTTTAGTCCTTTTAGGTTTTTCTTCTCGTAAATCCTTTTCCCTGATTTGACCTTCCTTATTCAGAATGAGATTTCGCCTACCGAGTTTTTTTTTATCATTTTTGCATCATACTTAAATGTTCCTTCTGACTCTACATGGTGTCAAATTGCCCCGGCTTTTTTGAAAATTAATGAATCTAGAAAGAAAGGAACACTGGACGATTTATCTTGGTAACAAACGAATATGCCTCCTAAGAAAGGACAAATGGGAGAGGCGTTGACACGGCGCTCTTCACTGTAAAGTTCCCGGGTTCGAATCGAGCGGCCCTGCATTCAAACTCGACATACTTTACACATGGGGCTTTTTTCAAAAACACCGACTCCCGAGGGTTGAAATGACGTCTACTGTTGCGATCCCTCGAAAAAACAATTATCTACATAAACAAATTCAAATTTTCATAAACAATTTAACCAATTTGAATAAACTTTTATATACATGCTTGTAAATGTGTGAAGAACAGTTACTAACAAAATTTAAAAAACTAATCAGTTTAATTTAATAAAAATTTGAAGATTGTAAAAAATCTGTCGATGTTTTCTAGACTTAGAAACTCTTCGATCATAAACTGTAAATTCATTTTAATATAAACTAAATTAAAGCATTTTTTAGACATAACTTTTCAGTACTTGAAGATTTTAAAAATTCTTTACTAATATCGTTCGATATTATTTAAAGAAAAATTCAGTTTCACGCGTGAAAATTGTTTTCAGGAGAGTTAAAAAACTATAACAAAATCGAAATTTTCGCCGTGAATTTAAATTGAACTTTGTGATCTTTTAGACGTCTTAGACAATAATTAATTATAGATTATCAACTTAGAACCTAACTTTCGAGCTTATTTTCTACTGCAATAATTCCCACAATTTATCGGAATCGAACCGGGTAAATTCTACTGTGAAGCTCCCAAAAATATCAGACTTGGAGAGAATAATAAAGACAGAAACCCTTAACAAAGTGGACGCCAAAATAAAGACGGACTAATGCCAAAAGGAAATTTGAGGAAATGTTCGAGAAAGGAGGCCTTCACGTATTGCAATTCCTAAAAAACATAAATAAATATTACATAAAACATTTTTTAACCCGAGGAAATCAAAAAGAATTTAAAGAAAAATTGTTTTGAAGAGAAAATCAATAATTAAATGACCTAACTTTTCAATCTCATGAAACACGCTCCTTCCGAACCTACGAAAGCAAGTTCAATACTTTTTCAAAAAATACTTCCAGTGGTCGGATTGTTTTCTGAAAGATTGACTAAAAGAAGAAAAACTTGGGAAATTTTTGCAAGCTTTTTATTGGATAGGTTTTTGGTCTTTGCTGCCCATCACCGAGTAGGGAGTTTTTTCAGAAGAATACGTGGTTTTATACCTATTATTATTTTCTTTAACACAGCTTCTACTCAATGTACTTTAATTTGTATTTCTTTTTCAGGAGAGTCTGTACTTTCTGCTTATTAAGCATCAAATCATTAAAATTTTACCATATTTCTGAATTTTTTCGGGTTATTTAGTTGTTCCAAGAGAAGCTAAATAACTGCCATTTTTCAGTAACATTTTCTCAAAATCTATTTGGACCGTTAGAACCAATCTTTTTTTTTAGTATAGTACGAATTTGGAGAGATTTTCCGATCGAGCTTGAATTTTTCCCGTTGTTCCCAATTGGCATCATAAAAACGTTACGATTCTTTTGCATAGGGGTTGTTTTATTTAAAAAGGTTGTTTTAGACACAGAAATACAAAAGAAAAGTTTCTCCAAACAATCTAAGGAAAGGCGGGTTGTTAGTTCTTCAGGGCAAAATACACCAAGAACACAATTCTTTATTTAAATATATATATTTTCCCCCGCAGAGTGGGTGAGTTTTTAACAACTAGCTCGCTACGATTGAGGGCCTAGAATTTCCCAAAGAAATTTTTTAAAAATCGTTTCAATATAATGAAGAGAATTGAAAAGTGTATCGGAAAATGAAAAATTACAACTTGTCAGGAGAAGGGATTTTTGGATTTGCTAGAATAACTAGAATTTTTTCCGTTCCCAGCCAATTTAGGTCATAAAAATTTTACACATCGATTCCTTTTTTTTTGGATCGATTTGGAAAGGCAGTGTTTAACATAGAACACACACAAAAGACGAGAATCTTTAAACAGCTTGGACGATGGAGTATCGCACGTTTATCCAGTTAAATTAAAACAAAATATTGAATCGCAACTTTTAAAAAATTATTTGAATAATTTTTGAAGCTCGGAATCTCTTGGGACCAGTTTCAGCCTATTAGGCAAATTTAAAAAAAGTTTTTGATATAGAATATACATAACATTTAAGCGTCTTCAAACAGCTTAGCTGGATAAACCATCCATCCAGACAAAATACACTAGAACAATTGGTTAGAAATTTATAAAAATTATTTGAACCACTCCTAAAGCTCCGAATCTCCTGGGGCCAGCTTCATTCTGTTCAAAAAGTGTTTTAGTTTCGTATTAAATAAATAATATTAAAAGAAAAGCATTTTTGGCCCGAAAAACAGTCGCTAATCTATTAAAATCGATTGCTTTCAGCCAAAAATGTTTTCTCTATTTCTGGGTGTATTTCAAAAATTTATCTGGGTACAATAATTTGCCTATTATTGCTCGACAAAAAGAAAAAAAACAGTTCAATATTAGGAAGGGTTTTGGAAAAATGTGTAGAAATGTCCAAAATACAACTATTCAGGAGAAGCGATTTTCAGATCGAGCCCGAATTTTTTCCCTTCCTACCCAATTTGCCTCATACAAATTTTATGTAATTAAAAGCAGGGAGTTGATTTTTTTAGGAAGGTCGTTTTTGACATAGTTTATACGTAAAAGATGGGAATGACGAATCGCAAGTTTATCCAGGCAAAATAAACCAGAACAATTGATTCTCAACTTTTAAAAAAATGTTTGAACCACTTCTAAAGATCCGAATTTCATTGGATCACTTTCATTCTGTTCAAAAAACGGCAGTTTAATTGTAAAAAAAAGAATATTTCTTTTAAACGTTACTCATTAAAGAAGGTCTAGACACAGACCTAAAATTTAGATTAAATTTACTATAGTTGTAACTGTAGATATCGGATAAATGTAACTTGTACTGTTTTGAGGAGAAGGTGATATTTTATATAACGTTTAAAATAAGAAGCAGTATCAAGTTGATTTTATCATCATGAGAATGGAACTAAGTAGATGAAAAACCTTTCAATTGATGGCTAAGGGTTGGAGTTTTTTCAGTATAAAGTAGTCTTCTTACTTAATTACTTAATTCTTACTTTATTAAGTCTTCTGACTTAACAATCTTTCTTTCTTTCATTATGGGAAGAATTTTCCTCCGTATAATGTAGAATAGAAATTTTCTTCTTGTCAAAACAGAAGGCGCCATATAGATCCTCATTTGGCCACATGACTAAAAAAGAAAACCGATGAATAGCTTTTGAATTTTAAACAACTCGATGAACGAGTCAAAAGACCACCAATAGAGAAATCATATGCACATTTGTCAAACTACTCACTCAACAGGTATTGACATTAATCATAATTGGACCGACTCTAAGGGCACAATTTGTTCCATCGCCTTTCAACCCCCTTTCATCTAACAAAAGAAAATTCAATTTTTTTTAAATTCTGAATTTACGCGGAGATTAAAACAGGACCATGTTTGTCTCCTGTTTTATCGAAAGGTTTGATAAAGAATATTTCTGCACCGGATGCGATTTAATATTTCCCTCCTAATCAGAACTCATGTATAAAGGGTGTCAAAATTTAAACTTTCCAGATATAAAGCCTGAAATTCCATCGTGTCCAACATATAAAATTAATTACAAGAAGGAATATAATCGGCTTTAAAACCTGGAGGATTTTTGCCTAATAATAATTTTAATAATAAGTAAGAATAATGCAAGTTTAAATATACCTTTAGTATCCAGTAAAGGGTCAAACGAGATTTAACATCCGAAACATATTTTGTACGGTTTCGAAAAATAAAACTTAACCAGAGGATCAGACTGTTTTGTGTTATATCCTTTTAATTAAGTACCAAAGGTTGGGTTATCACGTGACACAAGGTGTATTGTTTATAGGGCCGAAACCGGATGATTTCAACGGTCGGGTAGATCGAAAAATCAAAACAGCCTATAATTTGAAGAAAACAAAAATATTGTGACAACATTAGATGATTATGGTGACATTTAATGATACTTTCCATTCAAAAGATGCAACATCTTAGCCTAAATTGTTCTAAAATTTGGTTAACTCATCTATATGTATAAATTTATTATATATTTGTTTTATCCACCTATTTTTAGTATTTAAAAAATTGTTAAATGATTGACTGTTTAAAATTGCTGAAAAACAAATTTTTATAAGAATGCATATAAAACTTTAAAATTTAAAAAAAAGACATTAATTTTTAAATAGAAAAATAATCCTTTTACCTTAAGGAAAGCGATTAAGAGAAATGGGAGTATGGAGATTCTTAAACACATTGTCTATCTCACACACACACACACACAGATAAACACTTTTGTTTGAACACTTCACATTCTACAGTCGTCCTGACGAGCTCACATCTACAGCCCAACTGATTTAATACCGGACTTCTCGGACTTGACTCTCCTACTCTCTTTACTCTTTGCTCACTCTACGTTCCCTCACCCAGAAGTCTTCCTCCGCCTTCGCCTCCCCTTCGCTTCCCTTGAGCCCCACCATTCCCACCACCACGGTTTCGTTCTTCTACCTCTCTTCTTCTGTGTGTGTATTTTTTCTTCTTCTTCTTCCTTTTCGGGAATAAATTAACCCCTTTGCTTACGGGTTTAAGAGGAGGCCGGCTAGACGGCGAACGGGCATTTTGTCCTTTACCGCGCCTTATTAAAAACAACCAACCTTTAAACAAAGGGGAAAAAATCCCCCAATGGCCGACCGACACATAAAACCCACAACTTTATTTTAAAATAGTTCAAATATACAACCGAAAATTTTCTCCGTGGCTAAATCAGCCCAAAAACATCTAAGCTGCACATAAATGAATAGGAATATTTGTAATTTAATCTTATTCCATAAATTTTACTTAAATCGAGCGATATGTTCTTGTTAGATATATAAAACAAAGTAGAAAATACAAACCAAATAGAAACAAATGTTAACCCTCATTTTTAATAACGGATTTACTTAACAAATCGTAAACATGAAGATCACTCATTTTGTGAACAAACACCTTTTCTCGTCTTTTCTTCATTTTAATTCACTTGTATTCTCCTTAACCATGGAAAGACATCATCTTGAACCAGAAGTCGGCAAAATTATTGTGAAAATTAGTCATCGAGTGAATATCGCAGAGGCAATTGGCGTTTCTCAGAGCGTGGTCTCCTGGGCTTTGGCCCGATTCAGAGAAAGTGGAAGTGCCAATAGGAGGCCTGGTAGTGGATCACAGCGCATTATGACGCTAAGGGAGGACAGAAATATTGTCATTGCTGTAAGACGGAACCATTTCCATAATGCCCGCCAGATCCTGAATAAACTACAAGATGTTTAGGCAAGGCCTTTATAATCAACAGCGCCTAGAAGAGAGTACCAATTAGAATGCTGTTATGTTTGCCGAAGAGTCTACCTAGAACAGGAGATGGGTACAATGCTCCAGTTCGTGCCCCCATCCGGGCAGTTTGGAGGAGGTGGTGTAATGGTCTGGCTGGAATCAACACTGGAGGACGCACTTGACTCCATTTTGTTGAAGGCGACCTATGCAGTCCGTTATGTCCAAGAAATTAACGAGGAATACATCCCCCAAACCAGGGATCTCGTTGGTAGGGATTTTGGATTTCTGGATGACAATGACCTCATAGAGCAGAGTTGTTCATCAATGTTTAGAAAACCTGGTTATTTCCCATGTGCCCTTCCCACATTGTCTCCAGACCTCAATTCCATTGATCACGTGTAGGACGCTTTGCAGAGAAGACTTTTCGATCACCATCCGCAGCCAGTTGGCCTGGAACAACCGAGTGCAGCGTTGCATCATCTGTGGAGTGAAATTCCTTATGAAATTAATGACAACCTTATTAACAGCATCCATAACAGGTGAACAGAAGTTTTAGCTAATAAAGGATTAAACACGGTATTAATTGTTTAAAATATTGTTGTGTCCAATAAACAAAATTATGGAATTAAAAACTTTTGTTTTGTTATTTTTTCATAATCCCTTAGGTAAATTTTCCTTCAGTAAAATTCGTACTTGAAGACGATAACAGGCGGTTAAAACGAATTTAAATGATGCTTAACTTTACCGAAAGCGTATTTGTCTTTTGTAAATTTTGTATATCAATATATCATATCATTTAATCACAAAAACGGTGATTACGTAAAACAATTTTACCGATCCATAGGAAACTTCATAGGGCTCTAGAACCATAAATCTTCATGCAATGGCAAAAATAAATTAGAACCGGAGATATTAAATCAAACTTTTAAAGAATTTTTGTTGATTTCCTCCTTATTTTTCAAACTTTAATAACAAAAATCTGAACATTATTGATATAGGCCAAATATAGAACAAATCAGCTTTCCATCGATTGTAATACCCTGGAGATTGGATAAAATCTTGAGGAATTATACATTTTTTTTATCGGACATCGTGTACATCAGAACAGTAGATAATAAAATAAAATGACGGAGGGTGATTGTTAATTTAATTATTTTTTTCTCCCTTGTTATAATATAAAATCTAAATAATTTTACATGAGATGAAAGTACAAATATTTAGCCTCCCAATGGTTACAATGCATCTGCTAACACTTTGAGGAGTTTTGATTTTTTTTTAATTGAACACCGTACATCGGAGAAAAAATATACATTTTTTATACATACGACCATTCACTTTTATGTATATATAGATTGGGTTAAATTGGCTTTAAAAACGTAAAGACAAAACGACTACAAGACCTCTATTATTGTTATAAAACCATTCCTATAAACTTACAACTGGAAGGAATAGATGTGGGATCACGGATTTTTAAGTTCAAATATTTTTTTAAACAAGAAATTATTTTTCAATTCCAAAAATTTTCCGCATTCCAAATGGTTTCGATTTTTTCAATATTCATAAAATTTCTTATATCTTTTTTTTTTAAAGCAGCAACCACAATGAGGGTTACATTTGCCGAGGAGCCAGACAGCACGAGGGACACAGGCAGCATTCTCAAGGATTTGATATTCAGCATTTATACTATTACTTTATCTCTCTTGCAGTACCTCCTACTGACGATGTGCATGGGCTGTGTGACATTCACATCGTCCCCAGGTCTGGGGCATGCATTTTTGCCCACAAGTCCTCACACACCCCCCGCCCCTCCACACCTCCCGCACTCGAGCATCTGCCGCCCCGCCACAGGTCCGACCTCTTTATTTCATCCCTTAAGTCAGATTTCACCAATCAATGCTGTTTCCCTTAAAAATTGAAATAATCTTGATATTGTTTTTCCCTGTCGTTTAGCAATTCGGGTAGAGAAGCAGGCAGCCCGCTGCTCATGCGTGCCCTTCTGTATATCTTACACTCTAACAGTATGTGCTTGACTGGGATTAAAACTCCACATGTCAAGCACATAGGCGGAGGTTCGCGTGCCATCAAATACCCATGTAATCCGCGTGTGCCCTATCCTGAGTCTCGCAAGTACACATTCTTCTTTTCGTGACATTCTAACTGAGGTGGTCCGTAGTGCAATGTCCACTTTAATGGTTCTTAGCTTGTTTTCTCCAATATTAAGTCATTCTAGTTGCCATTTTTCTTTTGTTTTGGCTTTCACATGCATAATAGTCTTCTTGCGGCACCTCACTTATTTTATGGCTTTCTCTCTGGGCACTTTTTGCCGCTTTGTCTGCCTCAACACTTCCGGATATCTCGCAGTGTCCTGGTATCCACATGACAGTGACTTGTACATTTTTGCAGTAAAGGTCCTATATGGCAGAGTGAATGTCATGTACGATGTAGTTCAGGCTAAAAATACCTTTTAAAGCATATACTGCCGAAAGAGAATCCGTACAAAGGATCAGGTGATTTCTTGACAAAGCTGTTATGTTTAGGGATTTATTGATCACTAGGAGTTCTGCACTATAGTTACTACATAGTGGTGAGATTACGAAGGAATATTTTCTACCGCCTAACACGAATGCGGCACCAACCCCTTTTGCGCTCCTGGATCCATCTGTGTAAGGGAAGGTTCATTTTGGAAATAGTTTTAAGAATTCATTTTAGATTTTAAGGAACTCTTGCTTATAAGTGTAAGGATGGGTGTTCACTTTTAGGAATTTCGAGAGTGTGAGACAAAAGTTTGGGTCCTTTAACGTCCAGGGAGGGAGTGGCGAGACGCATGAATGCTGTATTTTTGCGACCTGTATTCCTAAAGATTGCAGGGCCAGGGATACTCGCACGAATTAGTGTTTTCGGTTCTGAGTAAGGAGAATTTCATTAGACAATATATTATAACCGGTAAATAGATCTCTGAGTGGGTGCGATTTATTAGATAAGATTTTTGCAAAGAACTTTAGATCCAGGAATGTCCGCCGATGTTTGAGAGGGGGTTCTCCTGCTTCTGCGTTTAAGCTTTCAGCTGGACTGGATCGAAAGGCACCGGTGGCTATGCGAATACAAGTATTTTGTATGCTATTTAGGGAAATTATTTTGTTGTCTGTAGCGGAGCTGTATTGCTGCCATAGTCAATTTTGGAACTAATCAAGCTTCTATACAGCCTCCAAAGGCTGGTCCTGTCGCAGCCCCATCGTGTGGAGCTAATCATTCTAAGAAGGTTAAGGGATTACAGGAATTTAACTTTCGTTGATTTTAGATGGGTGTTGCATAAGTGTTCGATCGAAAATGATCCCCAGGTAACCCACGGCATCAGCGAATCTAACTGGAGTACCAGCCAAATCTAAAGGGCACGTGTCCGTCTCTTGGCAAACAAGACAGCAGTAGTTTTAGCGGAGGATATCTTAAATCCATTTTGGTTTAACCATTTATAAACTGAATTTAGAGCTTCTTGTAGTGAGTCTTGTAGCATGAGAGGGTTTTTTCCGTTTATGTAGATAATTACATCGTCAGCATATAGCATTGCGCGAACAGGCAGTTGAACTTTTTCTATAATTTTATTTAAGCTAATACAAAAAACTAGCGCGCTTAACCCACTTCCCTGGAGACACCATTTTCTTGCACAAAGTTGTCTGACAGTATGTTACCACATCTAACGGACCTATTGCTCAGAAAATTTGCTAGCAGAAATGCTAGCATGTAGTCATCAATCCCAAATCTTTTTAGGGTAACTAATATCAACTGTCTCCCGGTATTGTCAAAAGCGTTTTCGAGGTCAAGAAATATCGCTAATAGCTTTTCTGAATTGTTAAATGCACTAAGGATCGCTGTTTCTAATTGAACTAGGTTATCACGAGCGCCTCGACCTTTGCTAAATCCACTTTGCCAGGGGGATATAAAGTTTTTGTATTCTAGAAACCATTGTAATCTGTTAGATACCACTTTTTCCATCAACTTACACATTGAACATGTTAGAGAAATTAATCTATAACTTTTAACGTCGTGTTCGGACTTGTCTTTTTTGAGTATGGGGATCGCGATCGCACTTGACCAGAGTTCAAGGAAGATCTCATTCGCTTGTTAATAATTTTTAAGATTATTTCACGGCCTTTGGCCCTCAAATTCTTGATCATAGATGTTACCGGGACCAGGCGCAGTGTCTTTTCTCGAGTTTAGGGCAATGTCAAATTCTGTTTGTGTGAAAAGAAGATTTAAAGGAAGGGGTGTATTTGAGTCTATTGGAATTGGTGTCCTCTCGGTTTTTATTTTAATAGCTGTAAAACTGGAAGTGTAATTTGCTGATGATGAAATTTCGTATTGATGTTCTCCAAGTTTGTTAGAGATTTGTTTTGGATCTGTTACAAAGTCATTATTGATTTTGAGGCAAGATACTGGAGGGGAGATGCCGAGCCCTTTAATCTTTCTGATTGTGTTCCAAAAAATAGTTACTGGAGTGTTAGAGTTAGTATTTTGAAGGAAATTTAGCCATGACTGCTTTTTGCTTCCTTTGATTGTGTATCGAGCTTGAATTTTTGCTGTGTTATACCTTTCCAGGTTGTGACTTGATGGATGGCAATTTGGTTAAGGCTTTTTTACAATTTTTAACAGCTTCTTGACATTTTTCCTTACGCCATGGAACTTGTCTTTTTTGGTATTGATTGAACTTGCTTCGTGGAATAGCACGGCGAGCGCCATCAAGCAGTCTTGTATTGGGATTTTGAATAAGTTTGTTAGGGTTCTGCTCGTTCAAGACGAGGTTTTCTAGAGACACCGTTTGTTTATATAGTGTACAATCGGTTTTGTTTATTTTCCAAGAGTCTGGCTTTAGATATGGGGTATGATTGTCTGGAGTGTTTATTAGTATTGGGAAATGATCACTACCTTGTGAATCTCCTAAAACTTCCCTTGTTAAGGAAGGGTTTAAAATAGGGCTTATCAGGCTCTCGTGTACGTAGGTATTTCGTCTTTGGTGCGTATTATGTGCTTTATTTTATTTGTAAAAGTTAAAGGTTGACCATCCCTATGAAAAATGTCGGAGTAATTTTTTATTAAATGAAGTATTGCCTTCTTTTCTTCATTATTCATATGGTCGGTTCTATCATTTGTATCGAGACCAGTTAAGTAGAAATTGATTTCTTTATCGGGCTGTGTTCCTTCCAAATTTTCGAAGGGCACCACCTCGTATTCGACCATTACTCGTTCATGATTTTCGTTGACGATACGGCACAACCCTTCATGATTTTTCACCTTAATCAAGCAATCGGGAATATGTGTTCCCAGTAAAGATTGACTAGGTAGAACGGCCTCGCCGTCACTTCTATGATCAACTTTTATTTTAATAATACTTTTTAATATTTTCATGCTATCTAACCCGAACAGCATGTCGAATTTATTGTGGAAGTTGAATAAGAATAATTCGAATCAATTAATTAAGGTTTCTAGTTGAGATAAAAAAGTCAGTGTCCCGAGCGGGATTCGAACCCGCGACCTTCGAATTTTCGTGTAAAAAATGAAGTATATCTTCACTAAAGCTATCCGTGGCCATTTCGTTTGTCGCCGAGAATCAATCGGTGTTGGGTTTCCTTGTTGGTAGTTCCTTTCGTTAAGGTATACAAAATTTTGTCGTGTGTAATGTTTTTGTAGTGGCGAAAATGGTGGATGTTGTGGGTATCTGAACGGTCTAGGTGGATACGCTTTTGTGTTCCTTACCTGTCCAAAATTTTTGGATCCTTGAGTGGATTGGTGCTGAAAATCATTAGTAAGCATATTGAGCGCTTCATTAAGATCTGAGGGGTTTCTAGCTTGCAAAAGAGAACTCATGGGCTATCTTAATCCCTTTAATAAAATCATTAAACCTAATTTCCTACAGATCTCACCCAGTGTCAGCATCGTCCGGCATTAAATTATCGAGATTGCTAATTTGTAGATTTAAAAGTTTTTGAATCTTTTCAAGAAATTGAAACGAACTCTTGTTAGTTTGTTTTAATCCCGAAAGTTCAAGGACTAGGGTGTAAATGTCCCTCTTATCTGATTAAATGGTTAACAATGCATTTTTTATTTCAGGCCAAATACTTGCGCCTGAGTTGAAGACTATTTCCGCCGCCGGTCCCTGAATTTTCGAATTGATACTTGCTAATAAATACTCATTTTGAAAATCTCCCGGATTCGTCACTATGTAAAATTTGTCAACTAATTTTTGACAAGTACCAATGAACCTTGCTAACACTTCAGGGTCGCCCTTAAAAGTGGGTATCGTGTTAAGATACTCGCTTTTTAATGTTTCTGGAAACGGGAGATTCATGTTTTTATGAAATTCTGCACTTATTTTATGTGCCTTATGTTTAATTTTACAAGATTTTTCAACACCTTTTTTAATTTCAAATTTACGTAAAAACTTTTTCTTAAATCTTTTATAAGACCTATTTTGTTGGTGGCAATGGCACGCAAAAATTTATAAAAGTTTGTAATTCAACTCACAGTACTAGGTGACACATTTCCATGTGACTTCCTGCGTAGAGACTCTTCGGTTGGTCCTTGCGGTAAACAATCAAATTGAAGACAATTATATTCTCTAATATTTTCCGCAGGTGTCCTACCGACTGCGCCAGTTATGGTTTCGATGTAAGAAACTAATTTTTTTAAAAACAACATTTCTTCTCGTTCGGAGTCCCGCGTGGATCTGACGAAGAGTGGTCTTGCTTGCAATACATTCTCTGAATTTGTACAGGGGTAATATATCATTTGTCACTAAATTAGTGGTTATGTGCAGGCGTAACTTTTATATATTATGTATTATATATTATATTTATTATATATATTATATAATAATAAATATAATAAATAAGACCTTTACTATTGTTATAAGTCCATCCGCTTATAAACGTACGAGGGAGGCCTTAGACGTGGGATTACGGAGTTTTAATGAAAATCGGTCAAAATTAACGTACAAAGTTAAGTAAAAATATTTTTTCAACAAAAAACTAAGTTGAAATTCGTTTTTCGGACACCGAAAAACCTCTGAATACAAATTTTCTGGAAAAAAATTTAACCCAGTTTTTCGCCATCCCCTTTTATTTGTGTCACAATTCACAAAAATTGTTTTAAAATTAAAATTACTTTACTGATCTACTAGAAACTATACAGGTCGTTAAAACTTTATAAAATACATGTGATGCCGAAAAATTGGCCTTAGTACATAAATGAGAGCGGAAGAAAATAAAATAAAATTTTTCATTGTGTTTGTTGATTTAATCCTTATTTTTTCGCTTATAATAATATGAAATCTAAAAAGATTATTGATAGAAGATGAAAGTATATGGCTAAAATCTTGAGGAGTTACACATTTTTTTATGTGGAACACCGGTCATGGGGGAAGAAATGGATATCTAGCCGAAAAATGTCTATTTTTTGTTTCCTATAAAAAATGTATTTTAGGGATTTAAAAGGTGCTATAAATGAAACCTAATCGTTGTGTGTGTGTGTGTGTGTGTGTGTGTGTGTGTGTGTGTGTGTGTGTGTGTGTGTGNTTAATTCAACATTGACATTTTTTGTATTAACTTTCTCATAACCTACTCTCTATATATCTATATATTCGTTCACTTTGTTTTGTTTCTGGCCAGATTGTAGTTTCCGAATTTTTATCATATATTGTCAGTTAATAAATTTAATCATCAAACGAATTATTCATTTTTTTTTAACCTTAAGTCCTTTACGCAACAGCCGGCAACTATCCCTGGTAACGCCGGATTTGGAGGGTAGATATCCAATACTCACTCCCGCCGACGTCTACGAAACAATAAGTTTACTGTGTCTAGCGCCCCAGAGTTTATCCACTGCTCGTTTTGACTTTTTTGTATCCAATCTGTGATGGAAGATTATATTTGTTTTTGTTACCCTAAGAATAAGTTCAGGGCCTATGGTTTTGCAGATCCTACTCTGGCCAGTGTGTCTGCTTTTATTTTGCCCCAAATTCCCTTGTGTCCTGGTACCCAAGATATCATCAGGTTTTCCCAGATTTTAGAGATTTTGGATGCATTCACTGAATAGTTTTGATGTGATTTACGTATGGTGAGGAAAGAGCAAAGCCCGAAGACTACATTCACCGGGATTCAGGGACCGACTGAAGCAAATTTACATCTACTGACAAAGCTGACTATTTGTGATTTTGAGTTATGATTTCCCCCATGATGTAGTTCAATTCATTTCTGAGAAGTTATGTGACGTCGGACGTTGATCCAACAAATCTAACTCTTCTTTTTTTTTCTTACGAAAACTCTGGATCAAGGAAAGGTCTTGAAGAAGAATGAAAATTTAGTTGCTACTGCAAAGCTTTCAACCTACTTTAAAGTCATTATCAGAGCAAAAGAACCTTAATGTCTATAGATTGACAAAGTTAAGGTTGTTTTGCCCTGATGATGACCTTAAAATAGGTCGAAAGCTTGGCAGTAGCAACTAAATTTGCTTCCTTCTTCAAGACCATACCTTGATCCAGAGAGTTCGTAAGTGAAAAAGAGGTCAATACTTCTAATACAGAAAACAGAAATTATAAAGGAAAATAATAATTATAAGTGTTAATTTATATTATATTATAAATAGCGGACAAAGCGAACATTACTAGTGAGAAACGCGCCAACCGGATTGAATAGGCCTTAAAATATTTGAAAAATATGAATAAGACATTTCTTTAGAATCGGATGTTAATTTATTATTAAGAATGATTTTAGAACGAATTCAGTTTTCTTCATTTTGTTCAGACGTAAATTTAAGGATTTGTCTGACAACATTGTGATCTAAAGAATGTACGCGCCAAGGGAGATCATTAATAAACATTAAAACCAGCGGGAGCTCCAGAATACCCCATTGCGGAACATAGGATCTTTTACTTTGGGCTTTGATTAGGTCTGTTACAACATGCGATAACTTTTTGCTCCTACCACACATAATGAACTTTCAAATGAATAACAAGTAAACGTTGAGAAATTAACTATCGAAAAAAAATACATAATTGATTGCTCACATCGATTCGCCCCGAAGAAAAATGTGAAGAATATCAATTTAAATAATTCACTCTTAATTTAAAAATAAATCATGTATTTAAGATTGATTGTACCACTTTTAGACTCGGCTTACTTTACCTAATTCAAATAATTTCAGTATTCAATTCACGTCTCTATTCGAACGAGTTACTCTTGGTAGATGTATTCTATTTTTATGTTTGTGACAATTATTTTTTTTTATTAATCATTTATTTCTTGTTTGACAATTACGACTATGTTGTATAAACTAGAAGGTTGTTTCAAAGGTTTATGGAAAAAATTATCCTTATTCCATTCAAAAGGAAACTTCATAGCATTCAATTTAACTCCCCATTATAGCTAAAAAGTATTTATAAAGATTTTTGTGAGGACTTTCTAGACTGTTCTTGAGGTGGCTCGAGGCATGCGGTATTCGCTGAATAACGATTGCCGCCGAATGTTTGCCAAGTCTAGAGATGCTCGTCCTGGCGTTCGCCAAACAGCGTGCCTATATACAACAGCGGGGTTTGTACAACCTCCTACTAGTTGTGGAAACAGGGAATACATATTTGCCAAGTGCCGTTAGAGTCCTCAACTTACTACCTATCGTGATGGACAACAGTGAAGCTGTTGCAGCTGCTGCGGTTACTGCATGCAGTGGCTACAAACTAATCGAAGAAAAAAGGCGTAAGAAAAGGAGATAGTGGATGGTATCACTAAACCATCGATACCTGCCCGCTTTTGACACTCATCTTGATTTTTTTGTGGCGACCATTTTGGCAACACTGCCTAAAAAAAGCGAGTTTTAGAAGTTTATTAAAGAGTATCTTTTCGACCAATACGTGTTGTTTATTGTACCTCTTAGTGTATAAAACTATATTGGTGACCCCGACGATTTCGTTAGTTTATGTATACATTTCATAATGTCGGTGTTTACGCCGAAGCGTAATTTATTCTATTTTTCTTGTTAAAAATTAGTTAATTTAAAAAAAAGTAGAATAAATTAGTTAATTTTAAAAAATAGAATAAATTACGCTTCGGCGTAAACAGTCGGAAAACGAAGAGGAAAAGACTACGGAGCCGGTCATAGCCAGATTTGCGGAGAAACTACCTCCCTTTTGGAAGCAAAAGCCAAGCTTATGGTTTAAACAAGCAGAGTCCAGTTTTTACGTTTGTGGAGTGGTCGCAGATGAAACCAAATTTCACTACATTGTGAGCTATTTGGACTGAGAAGTGCTCGAACAGGTGAGCGATGTAATCAATAATCCTCCTACGACAAATAAATACGACACTATAAAAAAGGCGATAATAGAAGTGTTTGCCGATAGCGAACAGTTACGATTAAAAAAAAACTGTTAAACGAGTTGAAACTAGCAGATCAGAAACCTTCACAATTATTTAGAAAAAGGCGCGAATTAGGCGGAGCGAAAGTCGGGGACGAATTGTTGCGATCTCTTTGGCTACAACGATTGCCCAGCAATGTACACTCAACTTTATCGGTACTTGGTGACGAAGTCGCAACCGGAAAATTAATTTCGATGGCAAATAAGATGATGGAAGTGCAAAGACCCGGATTGTGCCCCTTGCAATCAGACGTTTCACCCAAACCTAGTCGATGTTCTTTAACTGACGAGCGTTTACTCGAGCTGGAGCGAAAAATTGAAAATATGAGCTTAGAGATTAGCGAACTTAGAACTCAAAATCGTCGCAATAATGGCCGTAATAACCAAATTTTACCACGAAGCCGCAGCTCCTCACCTTTCAACAAAAACAACGTGGAATTTTGCTGGTATCATGCAACCTTCGGTCGCAGGGCTTCTAAATGTCAACCCTCCCCTGCTCTTATGTCACCGCACAGGAAAAATAAATCCTCGGCTAAAAGTGGCGAATTGCAGTCGAGGTATAAATAACCGCCTATTCTGTGATATCTCCAACGCCTATTCTAATGTAAATATTAATCTATTAAAACATCAAATGTTAAGATTAGGCATACCCGGACGATTCATTCGTACGACCATTAATATAGGCAAAAATAAAACACTTTTTTCACAAGTTAACGGGCAAATTATGGGAACGACTAGTCCATGTCGGCCTTCCGCAAGGAGCCGTCCTAAGTCTTCTCTTGTTCTCTCTCCACACATCTACACTTAAAAGTACAGCTACAGAACAGATCAAATTTTGCCAGTTTGCCGACGATATAACACTCTATACTCACGGAAAGGACGTAAAAGAGATACTACAGAAAATCAGCACACCACTTGATAGCTTTATTAATTGGACAAAGAACCTAGGACTCTCCTTATCGGAAGGAAAAGGTTCAGCTATGTTTATAACACGGAAGCGAAGACTAGTACAACCCGAATTTATAACGAGTGGAAAAATAAAAATAAGGACAACCATGAAACACAAGTTTTTAGGTATAATACTTGACCGGAAACTTTTATGGAAACCACATCTAGAATACACAGAGGCGAAATGCGAAAAGGCCCTAAACGTATTAAGAGCTATTTCGAGAATAAAGTATGGCGCCCATCCTTCCATATGTACTATAATATATAAGTCCCTCATTCAATCAGTCATGGACTATGGAAGTATTTTCTTTGGGGGCGCAGCCAAAACACACTTAATGATTCTTGACCGAATACAATTCAGAGCGTTAAGATGTTGCTTGGGTGATATCAACTCCCACTAATGTTCTGCAAGTAGAATCAAATATCCCCCCCTCTAAGTACAAGGAGAGAACTCTTAACAGGAAAGTTCTTAACACACAGAATTATAAATAGTGAACATCCGGTGTCGGTAGGCCTTAACAACCTTGCTTGCTCAATCCTACCAGGGTACAGACGACAAAAGACACCAGGGCTATTGGAGGTCTACCTGAATATGAAACAGTTAGTGCTGGGCAATAAGGTATTGGGACCGGCGAAAGGGCCTCTCTGGGAACCAAAGACTTATAGACCAAGTGTGATAATGAATGTTAAGGATTTAGAAGGAAAAACAGAAGCTATACAAGGCTGCTTTGAAACCGGGAATTGTAACAGCATAAAAGTAGTATACACGGATGGGTCGAAATCAGAAAAGGGAGTCGGGGCAGCAATATTAGACCCTAGAAATAAGACATTTAAAAAAGTTAAGCTCCCCAATATAGCTTCAATATACACAGCCGAGAGTATGGCTAAACTTGAAACGTTGAGATATATTCAAACACTACAATACCAAGAAACTGTCATAATCTTCGACAGCCTTAGCGTGCTAACGGCCATCAAATATGCGACTCGCCAACAGAATCCCCTAATAGATGAAATGCTGGATATGATTGAGAAAATAAATAAAAAAGAGGTTGACCTCCACTTCATCTGGGTCAAAGCGCATCACGTAAATAGGCACAACAACGAAGTAGACTTACTCGCAAAAGACGCTGCACAGAATGGGGTTACTTACAACATTATCGTCCCATGTGATATCACGGCTCACCTGAAACAAATTGCAAGGAGGAAATGGCAGAAACAGTAAAACGAGTCCAAAACAACGAAAGGCCAGTACTACGCTAATATACGGCCTAGCATCCAACATAAACCCTGGTACCATAAAGTGAATAGACCAAGAAAACCGGCTGCGCCTTGCCTGCCCCTTCGGGCTTCCGCTTGCTGCGAAGGAGAGAGAGAAAAAAAGAAATAATGGCGGATGCTCAAACGGCGGTGCAAAAAAAACCGCTCATTCGTCACTGATAAAACCACCAATATTAAGTACTTAATCGGCACCGGCGCAGACGTATCAGTATGGCCAGCATCAAGTGAAGATAAATGTCGTGGACCTTCAAAATTCTCTTTAGTTATCGCAGACGGTTCACCTTTATACACCTTCGGCACTAAGCTAATTAATCTGAATTTGGGTCTTCGTCGTTGTTTTCAGAGGGCATTTTTACTTACTACCGTAATTCAACCAATAATAGGTGCAGATCTACTTATACATTTTAATCTACTGACTGATTTGCGGTGTTCTTGTTTAATCGACGGATCAACGCTACTACAGACGCCTCTCGGAGTACAGCAAACTCGAGCACCTTCAGTCTTCGTTATAGAAACATCTTCGCCTTTCAGAAAACTTTTAATGGAATTTCCTTCATTGACCCGCCCGTCTATCGCGCCAAAGACAACGAATCATAATATAGAACAATACATTATTACTACTGACCCACCTTCGCTTCTCATCCTAGACGTTTAGCTCCGGCAAAACTAGCACTGCGAAGTGTAAATTCGATTTCATGGTACAACAAGGCCTTTTTCGCCCTTTTCGTAGCCCTTGGGCGAGTCCCTTGCATTTAGTTGCTAAAAAACGGAGACTGGCGCCCTTGCGGCGATTATCGTAAACTTAATGCGTTCCTGATCGTTACCCTATTCCGTTTTTATAGGACTGTACCCATTTTTTGGCTAATAAAACTGTTTTCTCAACCATCGATCTTGTAAGGGCCTATCAACAGATTCCAGTAAGGAAAGAAGACGTAGCGAAGACGGCCATTACAACTCCATTCGGTCTGTTCGAGTTTCCGTGTATGGTATTCGGCCTTCGTGGAGCGGCGCAGACTATCCAACGGTTTATAGACCGGGTGCTCGAAGGACTGCCGTTTTGCTATGCTTATTTGGATGATGTTTTGGTGGCTTATGGATTCTTATGAACAGCATTTATCAGATTTACGTACGGTTTTTCGGAGATTCACGGAATTCGCTATTAACCCATCCAAATGTGTTTTTGACAAACAGACCGTACAGTTTTTAGGTCATCAAATAACACAAGAAGGTTTAGCCCCACGGCACGATAAGGTACAGGTGGATTTTCCTCGACCGGAGACAGTGAGGAGTTTACGACGATTCTTGGGGATGGTAAATTTTTATCATCGTTTCATTCCACGGGCCGCTCATATTCAAACTCCATTATTGAACGCCATTTGCCAGGGTTCTCGTTCAGATCGTACACCGTTACAGTTTACAAATTAAATGGCAGTCTCTTTTAATTCACTAAAAGAAGCTTTAAGCAATGTGGCCCTGCTAGCCCACCCTAAGACAGAAGCTACTATTTCTTTAACAACGGACGCTTCGGACGTAGCAATAGGCGCAGCGCTGAAACAGAAGATGGGTCAACATGGCAACCTCTGGCGTTCTTTACTCGTAAGTTGGATAAAACCCAAAAGCGATATAGCACCTACGATCGCGAACTACTGGCGGTTTACGAAAGTATTAAGTAATTTCATCATTTCTTGGAAAGGCGTACCTTTACGATTACTGATTACTGATCATAAGCCGTTAGTATATGCTTTCAACCAGAAGCTAGAGAAAGCTTCACCGAGACAAACATGACAATTAACTAACATTTATAGCGGAATTTTCTACTGACCTGCAACATTTAAAAGGAAAAAGTAATGTTGTAGCTGACGCCCTTTCAAGGTAGGACGATCAATTTCCCTTCCTTCCTGGATTACATGCTGGCCAACCGGCGAGGAATCGCAGGAGCTTCTTCTAAGGCCTAACCAGCGTTTCGCCACCTACCCAGCTCCTTCTAAGCGCAAAACTATTTATTGTGAAGTTTCCACGGGCCGGAAAAGACCATACATTCCGAAAGAGTTTAGTCGATCGATTTTTGACAGGCTACATGGTTTATCCCGTCCCGGAACTCGCGGTTCCGTTAAACTACTTACCGAGAGATATTTCTGGCCGGAAATCAGAAAAGATGCCGCAAATTGGGCAAAGTCGTGTGGTATGGGTATTACTAAGTTAGGGTTGATATTTAAGCCCAATTTTTCACGCCATCTTAATATAATGTTTAGGACGTTTTGCATCTGATCAAACACCATTTGCAATTTGGTCCTGTTGGTTTGCCTACCCTCTGTGGATAGGTCTTTGATGATGAACCACTGTGTATGTGTCACTCGGGTTTTTATATAAAATGAAGTGTTTCTTAGATTTAAAATATTGTGTGTCACATGGCAACATTCAAACATGAGTTTTTTCATTTGGATACACATTTTTTGCATTACCTGGGAGAGTACATGGGGTTGGGTTGTTTTAAGTTAGGTAGGGTTATGGTTATGGGCTTTACTAATTGTTTTCTTAGAGTTGATATGTAAATCCACTTTCTCACACCATCAGTCTACAATGTTAAGGGCGTGGCGTTTTGTACCTGATCCGCGGGGGGGAGCTTTCAAAAATATTTATAATTAATTTCATGCTTACTCTTGGTCTGCCTCTCCTCATGGGGTGACCAAACCAATCAACATAGACCAACCCAGCAAAGATGCATAGTCCAGGATGATCGGTACATATCAATTTACAAGCTCATCACCTCGCAGACTACAGGAGGAAATCTCAACTTTTCTATGTAAATAAATAACCCACAGGCCGTAGTTTGCAGATTCTTGATAAAGGTGAATAGGATGTTAAATGGAGGAAGAGCATAGGGTGATAGAAACCTCAATATATCATAAATATTAGATGTATTTCTGCAGATATATTTTAATAAATAAATGCATATAAAACAAAAACCAACTAGTGGAAATGATTTGATTGAGTCTGCACTATTCATTTCCAGAAGATTAACTTAAATTTTAAATAATATTTCTAATTATAATAATTGCCAACTGTTTACAAAAAGTTTTTTTATTAGTTAAATTTGAATATTTATTGTATACTTTTGAAGTAATAAATCTGTATTTTAAATTTTACCAACAACAATAACAATAAGTAACAATAAGTTACTTTAAAATAGTTTATAATAAAGGTATTTATGTACACATTCACAATATAAACACACACTTCATATTTACAACCATCGATTGTTCCTTAATCAGTGTAATTTATTCTACATTGCTTAATAAATACATAGTCTTTTATTTCACAGTTTTATATTACAAAACAGTCTAAAATAATGAACAAAAAAAATTAATATTTACCTACATATACAATGTCTCATCAGTTTTTTTAATCTTAGCAGAAGAAAAAAAAACGATTGCTTTTAGTTGCTAAATTGAATAGATTAGTATTTAAAATCAGTAGTATTTAAAATCAGCAGCCACATTCAATATTAAACCAGTTTTTTTACAATGTGAAAAATTATAAAGCAAAATAATCAAAAGCGCAATGCAAAAAAATTTGGCAGGGGGTTGCATTACAAATACAAATAATAAAACTTAATTGCACTTAAAAAACAGGGGATATTAGTTTTTTCTTTTTTTTAAGACAAGCAAAAATATTACCTGTGCTACCTGCAACTTTAAACATCAGGTAAAAGTCTTTTATGATTTAATCAACATACAATCCATTTTCACTAATATCCCTTGTTTAAAAAACATCCAGGATTTTATTGAAATAAAATTATATAGAAATCAAATTGAACACATTCAGAGAAAAAAATATAATTTCTCTTTCAGCGAGTTTTTTTAGAAAAGGCTTGTAAAATCAACAGGACGACACTTTTTTACATGACACGTAACCAAGGCACATATTTATCATAACTGAATATGCAATAAAGGCACATATGTATCAAAACTTGTGAATGGGCTATCTTTGAAACAAAATATACCTATTTTATTACAGATTTCACAAAATGTGTAATTATTGACTTCACTCAACATAAAAACAACCTTTGAATTTGTTGAGAAAGAACAAAATTCGTGAAATGAAGTTTGATGTCATATCCCAACTTATTAACTTAATTCTCTGAGGTCCTCGTTGTAAACCATAAATTCTGGGAGAAATATTGGTTGAAATGTGTCAAATACTATATTGAATAAACTCTTCTTAACAATGATCATCTATCACAAACTAAAATTACACTTTTTTTAATTTGGAATGCAAACTTGTGGCTCATTATAAGCATTTTAAAAGATAAGTAAAGATAAATGGTACTTTTAAACCCAAGCTTATTATAACAACTCAGTGTACTGAAGCAAATTAAAATTTTGTTATACAAATTTTTTATAAATTTTCAAATTACCGAAATCTCTCAAACACTATAAATAAATGTTTAACAAGCATGAAATATTTAATTTATACAATATTTTAATTCAGAACAATATATAACTAAAGGCCTTTGTAAGGAAATTCTCCTTTGAATTTTTGTATATTCTGAACAATAAGTTTTAGAAAATTAATAATAATAATTTGCCAGTGAAAATAAACTAATACTTACAAACATTATCCTACATTGATAATATTGTTAGCATTAATTTTCTTCAACTTTTTTTTTAAATCTTATTATTTATAATATCCCATTTACAGAGACTACCAAAAAACATTATTCCAAAAAAAATATTTGTTATTATTTTACATGGATCAAATTTCGCTGTGCTGTGTAAAATGTTTATATAGTGGGTCAAAAAAAGTATTGGCACACTCCCCTTTTCTCTTAAATCTTAAAACTGAAAAAGGTTAATTGTTCGATACTGAATTTATTAAATCCATTATATTTCATGGTCTGATTGACCAAATAACTTCTTTCAATTAATTAATCTTTATGTAAGGTATTGGTTAAAATAAAAAAGTTAGTGTCACGAGCGGGATTCGAACCCACGACCTTTGGCTAAATACGCCACTGCTCTACTACTTGAACTATCGTGACTTCAATCCACTCGGACACCAACTTTCCATCTCAACCTACCTTTCGAATTTATTTATTAAATTTATTTAAAAACTAGCATCCAACTATTTTTTGGTGGCAATAAATTGAGCAAATAAAAATTAAGATAAAAATAATAAATAAGATGAATTTCAAGGGTCAAAAAAGTATTAGAAATGTTGTTTCTTGTTCATTTTGAATAATCCTATGTAAAATGTTACCCTTTATTTTAACCCTTTCAATCTGAAAAAAGATTACAATTTTTTTAAAATAAAAACTACAAACTTTTGCATTACTAAAATGAGATCGACTTGGACCTGAAATAACTCACAACCTTGTATCCTCGATGCCGCGAAAACATGAGGCCTTAATTGATTCAAATGAGATGGTAATAAAATATTAAAGTGTAGATAAAATTTTGTTTCTAAAAAATTTTCTACTGTGCGAATACTTGTTTGACTCTTCAAATTCATAATCTTAATTCTCTCAAAATATTGTAACTCAGGGGAAGAAACAGAAAAAGAAATTAGTAAATTAAAATGCAAGAAATATAAGAAAAGAAATGTAAAGCTAAGGAAGAGAGGGGTGGTGATGACCAATGTAGTTTTCTGGCCATAAAACTAAAACTAAAAAAACATTTAAATAGCATAGTCAAGTTGTAAATTGTAACCTTTATTGTTCCATGAAAACTGGACACATAAGTTATTTTTAATAATCGTTAACCTTTTTTTCCGAGGTTCGCTACAGGGTTAGTTTAGGAAGAGTTAGGTTTAGGTCAGGGAAAGGTAGAGCTAGGTTAGGAATAATTAGGTTAGGTGAGTTAGGTTAAATTAGGAATGGTTAGGTAGATTAGGGTTAGGTTAGGGTTTTCTTTTTGCCAAACCCTTAGAATGCCGGTGTTATTTAAAAAAAGTTGTAAGTATGTCAGATTCAAATGCAGTGCAAGTGGACTTAAACTTGGGATCATTACCTTATAGTGACGAACACCGTGTCAACACCTTAACCATTCCGATCACCGACGCCCCAATAATAATAAATGTTTTTATGAAATTGCATTTTTTGGTTATCTCCGTCTATGGAATATAATAAACAATAAGATAAAAAATACTAATACTGATGTTCAGAATAAAATAAAATAGTTAAATTTTGATGCACATGCGAAAGAAGAAAGTTGTTTTACTTCCCCATTAGGAATTTTAAGATTTTTTTAAGTAATGAAATTTATGTTTATTACCACTATAAATAACTTTAGCTGTATAAGTTCTCTATTACCAAAATTACAATAGTTCATTTCTTCTCAACTGACTGTTTTAAAATACAATGAAATATCATTTAACATTTTATGGTATAAAGCATCAACAAACAAAATATAATATGAATCATGTGATCATTAGTTTCAAACTACATTAATTGAACCAAATATGAATTATGGAATGGATTTTTTTTGTGCTCGATTGTCAACATAAATGATGACAAAGATGACAAATCGCAATACAGTCATCAATAAATTGTAAAATAAAACAAATTTATATTAATAAATTACGACAAATAGTTGTTGTTTTATTTAATAAGATTGCAATTATATAGAAAACCAAGATGAAAATTGGGAGGGAAAGGTGTAAAAAATATATTCTATTTTTTAAATAAAAAAATAGGTCATTTGAGTTCCATAAAACATACCCTATCTACAAATTGAAACTTTTTCTTGGTAAATTTTGTTCGACATTTCTAAAATAACAGTTTATTGTTTAATCGCTTTTAAGCAAAATTTAAAAAAAATATATTAAACTAACCACTACATAAATAATTTAAATCCTGCTAATTCAACTTAAATAATTATTTATTGCTTACAAATTGTAATCCTATCATTTAAACAAAAATCTTTACATTGGTTAATGACAGATATTATCATATCAAATATGAAAAACTATAATTAACAACAATTTTAATATATGAAACAAGTAAAAATTAACAAATTTTGACTAATATGAACACAATAGCGACATATTTCTTTTTTCATAAAACCTCCCAAATTTACGATATAAAGATAAAGTTTGAAACTAGATAATCACAAATTTATGTAAAGAACTAAAAAATACAAATAATTAGTAAAAAGTGTCAAAATGATACTATTAGATATGGCGCAGTCTCGGTAATCCGAATTTGGGACTGATCCAAAAAAGTTTCTCAGTTATAGTTCTGCAATACATAAAACATTTTCAAAAAACCTGGATTATTTTCACATTACTGTATTTTGAAAACGACTTTGGGGTTTTCTTCGGATCTTTTTTTTAAATATGAACATTTCCTTTTTTCAGATTACAGAGACTGAACTTACAAATATTTAAAAAAATTATATAATGTATGTATATGTATATATACATGTATACACAGATGGAAAAGTAGCAAAAATGTACAGATTATAAAGAATTTGGTAATTAAAAGTTTTTTTATTGGAAATAAACACGTAGAGATACCTATTAAAGATATAATACATGCCAAATTAAACTAACATAAATTAAGTATCACAGGGAAGGAATATCAATACTTCTTTACTTTTGGGGCCCTATTGTACAGTGGTGCCATTTCAATCATTTATTTATTTATTATTTTTAATTTTTAAGGAGGGTGGGAATATAAGATAATGTGAATGTTTGAATGATTCATTTAAGCAAGATTTTATAACAGTACTGTAATATTTTGCTATTAGGTGTTTTTACTATTTACGCAAATATGCTTTAAATAGTTCAGTATATTTTTATCTATAAAAATATAGCAGTGGTAAATTTGTACAATGTAAAGACGGGATATACAAGTTATTTAATTTTGTACATATTTATACATACTGTTTTAATTTTTTTCACTAATATTTAACTTTATATTAAAATTTTGATCACTTTGGCTTCTAACATCTAATTTATAAACTACTTACCATTCACTTTTGCTTCATGAATGCTTGAACCTTTGGTATCTGCTGTATCTCTTGATTGATAAAACAGAATATAACCTGTCTCAGAAGACTTTTGAATATCAGATGTTAATCCATAGAAATCATCTATTGCTGACTGGTCAATTTTCTAATCAATAAATAATCAATTATAAAGCATTTTATGTCAGGCTGAACGAAAACATAATGAGTAAGCCATGGTAATCTAACATTCAAAGACAAAAAAAAATGGACACTTTATTTTCCATAATAACTATGTGAAAAGATTAATAGTTGACTTAAAACATAAACAAAAGATTAATAAATAGTTGTTTGCCTTTATAAAGTGTTACTAATCCTTTTACACTCTTTCGATCAAAAATAAAATCAGTTCAATTTTATCCTTTCCAGCCAGCTTGTCGAGTGAGTCATTTGCTTCTAAAATTGTTTTCTTTTATGAAACCATAAATTTCAGTAAAAATTATTACATGGAGATCGTGAGATGTGGTCTGGTGTGGCATAGGTTTTAGAAAAACATTTTCTTTATCGTGCCAACGTTTCAATCTTTATTGAGATCATCTTCAGGGCTCAAAGTGCCCGTTTTCTGTGTAGATGTGTTATTCTTGAGTGTCGTGTTGAGTAAAAAATTAATTATTAATTTTTTCTTCTTAAAAGCAAGATTTTAAGTCGAGAAGATCTCGGTCGGGCAGATGCTCTGCTGCACAACAAATGTAGCGCCTGTTAGCCCCAATCCCAGCTATTCCTCCATTTACGATGGTCTACGTGGTTTAGGCCACTGGAAGTCTCAATAAAAGAGAAGTGGTCAACTGCAATGTATGACAGCTAGGGCCAATCGTTTTACTGCTCTTAATGCACTACAGAACCATCATTAACAGCTTCCTTGATAGGTAGACAACTCCAAAAGGTTCATAAAAGATAAGCTCTAAAACAATCAACAGAAGGCTTCATGCGAATAGCCTAGACGTCCTACATCAGGATCTCTACTGCTGGAGAAGCATCGAGTAGAAAGGTGACTATTGGCAAATCAACATCTCGCTTGGACACTTGAACAATGGGGCTGTTCTCATCACAGTTGAGTGCCGGTTTGGTGTGGCAATCAGATGACCAGGACTTTGTATGGAAAAGAAGTGAAGAACGCTTTGCTTTATTGCCATGTGCGAGTCACAGCATTTTAAGTCAGTTACAGTATTGGGTGGAATCAACGCCCATGCCCTTTACAGAACTGATTATCATACAGAATGGTTCTTTGACTACACTAAGGTACATAGAGGAAGTTCTTCTGTGGTCCCATCCGCTCCATTTATTGAGAACAACTTTGTGTTAATGCTTGACCACAGCTTGAGTCATTATTGAGTTAAGGTTACTAAGATTACTAATTGCCCAGCATGTTCTGCTGACATGAATCTTATAGAAAACTATGGGCGTGGTAAGGAGATGGGTTAGACATCATCCATCGCCTCCAACAACAACAGCTTCAAATCACTCTTGATGAAGAAGGGGATGATTGTTTCATAAGACAAAATACGGTTGCTTATTTACTCAATTCCTAGGAGACTTAAGGCTCTCCATGAGACCAGAGAAGGTAATGTGCGTTATTAAGAGGAAAGCTAGGTAATAAAATTTAACCTATCACCAAATGATTTCCCAGTGTTTTGGTGAATTTTATTTTACACAATTTATTCAAATATTTGTTTATTAAAATTCATGAATTTCTGATTTTGTTTAATTTGATTTAAACTAAAATAAGTAGGTTGTAATTAATATAATGATAAAAATACATATTGTTTGAAATAAAAAACGAAATATCAGTGTCCAATTTTTTTTTCTATTCTAATTAACTCTTGCATACTTACATCTACCATGTCATCATCGAACAACAGCCAAAAGTCATGACTTTTCACAATGCTAATGTAATGGCCTCTATTAGGGCCACTGCCACAATGAACGACAACAGCTACAAGATTGTACATGCGATCTGGATTTACTGCATCATCTGACTGCAAAATTCCATTTATGTTTGCATCAATATTTTTTCCTCATTTAAATATGTATATAAAAGTAAAAAATTAATGTGTAAGTTATTGATCTTCTGTCCTCACACACTTGACTATTAACATATGAGTGTCACCTAACAATGTAGAGAAAAAATGAACAAATAGGACAATAGTTGTTATTCAAAGAAATTGGATTTACAAGGGGACATTAATGGATGTGGGAACTTCAATTTCAATTAAACCTTTTATGGTGATGCTAAGCCAAAAAGTATTAGACCCGTGCCCGAGTGTTCTTCCCGGACCCTAGGGGTCCACGACCACATGTAATTTATAGGGTTCTAAACTCTTGTAATTCCGGTAGATCGGTAAAACTGTTGTAAAGTTTGTGATTGAATTGTTGTGATTAAATGAGATCAAATATACACGGTGGTAGGAAAAGCAAAATAAGCTTTCAGTAAATTAGGCAAAAACGCTTTATTGTGCAAACAACAAATTAGATTCATTTAAAGCACCTTTTAAACCCCTTAAAAAGAATTTTTTTATAGCAGAAAGATTTTTTGTTATATATATCTTTAAGCCAGGGACACTTTTTTTCTCCAATGACTGATGGTTTACTTAAAAAATTCATAGCACCTCTGGATTTGATTCAATGTCTAGGGTATTACAATCAAGGGGAAGCTGAATGTTATTTGTCTGTTGCTTATGTCAATTATGTGTAGATTTTATGTTCTTAGTTTATATAATGTTTTATGCTAATATTCCCCGAATGTTTGATTTTATATCTCCGATTATAATTTATTTATAAACACCATTTACGCTATTTTGTGCCATTATGTGTAGCTTACCATGTTTTAAACCACTTTAAAGTTTTAAAATTATCAATATCTTTGTGATTAAATGAGATTGAATAAAGACAAACGGGGTGTTGGTGGCTGCAACGGTTTAGGCGGTTGACGGCGCATTTTTTTTTAAACACCGGCACCCTGACGGTTGACCCTCTGCTGTTGCAAACCATCGTAGGAAAAAAAATGCATTCAGTAAAGTAGACCATTCCCCCTCCTCTGGATCAGTACAGCAGATTCAAAGTTATGAAAAGTTAATTCGGAAGGCTTTCAGAGTTATTTATTTTCGATTTTCCCCCCAAAAAATTGGATTCAAGGGTATTTTTAGGGTCAGAAAATAAATATCTACTTTATTTTATATTAAAAAAAATTTTAATCTAGTTTTCATTGTCACTCAAATACAATAATAAAACCTCTTGCTAAGGGACAGTCATGCTGTAACTGCTGTCTTCTTTTGAGAGATTCTTATTATTTGACAACACATAGCCTGTCCAGTAAACAGAGGGGGTGCCCTAAAGAAATCGAAGGTTTCAATTGCAGCTCACAAATTTTTTTTTTTTTTTTTTTTTTTAAAGCAAGAAACCTAGTTGATATTCTTCTTTTNATATATATAAATATAATATACATATACAGCAAAACTGTAGTTTAACAATTACTTAAATTAGCTTTTTTCCTGCTCCAAGAGCACAAAGAGCACATTCGTAAGAACAGTCGGATACTTGCCTAATATTTTTCGGCCTACTATCACCGAAAAAACCAAGCCACCTGAGGAGGCTCCCCTTTTAAGTTTTTTTTTTAATGCAAAAATGTACAGCAGCTGTTGCTCTCTATAAAATTCAGTTATACCAAAGAAACTAAGTGTAACTAGATGCAAATAAAGTGAACTTACTGTATTAAACAATCGAAGCTCTAATGGGAACACTACACGATGGGACACTTTGATATGTCTATTGTATTGTTCCATGTACTTGAAACGCTTTAAGTGAAGAGCTAAAATCATAGGTAATTTCTTGACCCTCATGCATTTCTAAAAAAAAAAAATTGTTATTATTACCTAAAAAATAAATTTATTTGATGAATGTACTGACCTGGGCTTCTTGATAGCTCGAACAATGGTCACATTTAAATTTATTATCACCACATAATGTTTCCATACTGCTAAAACACCGAAGACAGTGGGTTATTGAGGTGTTCTGGTCGATATCAACTTGAAGATCAAAGAAATCTTCATCTTTGCTGCTCATCTAGACAGAAAAATCATTATAAGCTAAGTTCCTTATTTAAAAAAATAAATATACTTACCGTTTCACAATTTAGGCACCGTGTTTCACTAGTGAGGATTCCTTGAAATATCTCGTGAACCCATGTGGGCTCAGGTGGACTGTTGGAATTACCATCTTCTTCACCTGGTTTCACTTTTTGATTTCTCTCAGCTATTCATTAGTATTACAAATATTTAATGTACATTATTTTAAATTAAATCAAACAATAGGATTAACTCATTAAATGTTAGTAACTAATAAGATTAAATAAACTTCATACTTACAAAGAATTATTTCATTAATATGATTAATAAGAAAATTCAGAAATTCATGAGCATCCTGTTGCATATAATTATCAAATTCCTCTGTAAACAAAATAACATTAAAAAAAATTGAAAATACAATATTTCTAAGATAATCAACCTTTCTCCTTCCGCAGCCTGGCTATAAACTTTTTTGGAGCTATTGAACCAACTTTTTTCTTTTGTGTCGCAATACTATGAAATAAATCAGCAAGGCAGGACAGCAATGTCTCTTTAGTTCTTTTATTACGTGCTTTATATTCTAATATTTTCTCTCGGAATGGCTTACAAAAATAAAGAGCTTGAAGAACAGAGTTGCTGTAGCAAGTATTTCCAAACTAAAACAAACAAATTATTATAATTGTAAATTATTTTGCTATTGTTGAAATACTCACATTGACAAGTCCAAAATAATGTTCATTTGGAGGAAACTGATCAGATCCGATATCCCTTTCTAGTTGTGAAATATTAGCTCCCTGAAATTAGATTAAGCAAATCGAAATGTCAATTTTTCAAAATCATTATGGTTTAAAATTCCTTAAGACTAAAATAATCAAAGAAAGAGGCATTAAACTATCACAAGCCTGGTTATCTTCAGGGATTTTTTTATATTAGCTTTCCTAGTTTATAATATATCAAATTCCTTGGGTCCTCCCAGCAGTATTCATCTGGGACAATGTTGTAGTACTAGTCACATAAACCATCACACCTGTACTGAGCTGCATTCATCCGACCGCATACCCGGCAGAGCTGTGAGCTCAGAGTGATTCAAGATGTTGGTCTGGAGGACAACGAACATGCACAGGCAGCAAGCTGGGACGTCTCTGCCTCCAAACTCTACTACCTCAATCCAGCCCGGGTATAAATAAATAAAATAATAGATAGAACCAAATGCAGATTGGATGACTGGGACAAGAGAAGTTAATCATTCGGATATGGCTGCAATACAGCCCGATTGTAAATAATTCAACTTTTTACAGTTTATTAGAACAAGAACGTAGGCCTTTTATCATTTTGAAATTGTTTCAATAAATTAAGCCCAAACAGAATTATTTTAATTCTTTATCTCTTCAAAGCAGTAATAACAAGGCAGCTTGCTTTTGTACAATTCAGTACAATCTGATTTCAGAAAATAAAAATAGAAAACTCGAATTGTAGAAAAATGTACTTAGCAGGATTATTAGATGAAACAAAAACGTAATATTTGCCATCATACTTCCACAAAGTGCTGAAATTTGTACATGGCACTGTTTTTCATGACTTTTATTACATCAACTGGCGTATTTATAAAATAAATCGCATTAAAACCTTTATGGTATAATCTTAACAAACATTAATAACAATAAATGTTATTCATGTTGAACCGGCACATGGGCACTACTGGGTCTGTCTTCACTCGAGGGTTTTTTGTTTGAGTTTCGGCATTACACCATCTTCAGTGAAAAGTTTTTTTTCACTGAAGATGGCGTAATGCCAAAACGCATTTGAATAACTCAAACAAAAAACCCACGAGTGAAGACAGACCTAGTAGTGCCTGTGTGCCGGTTCAACATGAGTTTGCCAACTCGCAGACCAAACCCCATCATCTACAATAAATGTTATTGTTTATATTCAGTGGGTGTAAATGTGTCATCAGTTGAAAACAATTATTAAAATGTTATATCATGAGGAAAAACTGAACTTTTCTTTATTGCAAATTTTGTTTAAAATAGTTTTTGTATGTAGTTTATGTTTAAATTTAAAAATTTCTTCAAATAAAATAATTATGTTATGTCAGTAGATTTATAATACAATTTGTGCAGTAGTTCCATAAAATTTGGTCATTCATTTTAGTCTGCCATATGTATTTTGGCATTTAGTTATCAGACCAACCCAGAGAGGACAGGCAAACCAAAATGATTGATAACGACAAAATTTCAAGTTCATCACCCTGCAGACAACACGGAGAAATTTCACAAGTTCTGTAAAAGATTACATGATTACCAAAAAAATCAAAAATTACAAGTGTGGAGTTTCTGCAGTGAGTGTACGTTCAAAGCATCCTATGTAAGTTTATGGATATAAAATTATTATTTTGTACAACACATTACACATTGAGAATATAATGAAGGTAAAATATCACAGTATCGCTGTCGTTGTTTTAATTATTATAAGGGTAATTGCTAACAAACCATATTCTCAACTTGGTATAAACACTTTACTTATCTAATCTTTTGTCATAAATCTAAGTCTGAAAATGTAGTAGCAAAATAAAATTATCCCGACAACTACTTTTGTGACAACTACATATGTGAAAAATCAACTAAATCCAGTATTAAAATAGTTTTAAAATTTTCCAGCAATTTTATTTTAGCTTTAATTATTTTATAATTATTTACAATTATTTTTATAAGCCCATTTTAATAATTTTTATAAGCTTATTGCTTATTGCTACTTATTTATAAGTATGTCGGGTTCAAATTATTGTATTATCAGGAATGCACATGGGTTTGGTTGGGGTAGAATTACGGTTAGGTTAGAAATGATTAGGTTAAGTAGAGTTTGGGTTACGTTAGGTTATGTTTTTTTAACAAGGTTATTTCTACTAGGAATGATATGATATAAATCCTCGGGGTGCTGGTATGTCAGGTTCATATTCAAGGCCACTGGATTCAAACCGGGGACCTTTACCTTTTAGCCTTAACCAATACTGGCCACCAACTCCCCTAAATGGTTAGGTTAGGAATGATTAGGGTTAGGGACAGGTTAGGTACATATTCATGATGTGAGTTTTTAACATCAAGCAGAGAAATTATATGAGGGCGAAGTGCCAGTTTTTTGTTTAATATAAACAAAAATAGGATATTAAACTGTAAGGCTTACACATGGAGCCATGAAGATTTATTTTTTTAACTCTTCAACTTTTAACCTGAATAAAGAAATCAAAGAAGAGAAAAAAGCTAAAATAAAATTATCTTGATGTAAAAATAAATTAACATTCAGATCAAAAATATTAATAGTATAAATAAATAATGTAAAAATAATATCCTGTAATCAGTTCAATGGGGATATAGCCCGGGACCGAGGAATGCAAAATGTTTATCAATAGACCATCACAGAAACTTATGGCAGAACTACTAAATCTAAGAGGTGCTAGGACTAGAATAATAGTTGGACTGCTGACTGGACACTGCAGATTCCGAGGCATATGTATCGACTAGGAGTGGCAGAAACAAGTCTGAGCAGATACTGCCGAGAAGAAGAAGAAAAAGCGCAACATGTCCTCTGTTACTGCAAAGGCCCATGTTGGCTGAGATTCCTAATCCTGGGAAAAGAAAAACCAAGGCCTGACACAGGATACACACAGGAGCCCTTGAAAAAGCTTTGGGGTCTGGTAAAAAGCCTTACGCTTAACGAGGAGCTCTAGATAAAAAATAATGGAGATACACAATAGACCAATACGTATCGCGGTGCACATGTCGTATGCAAGAGGCTGGCTCCTACACAATCTAATCTAGGTATGGTTAGGATTAGGAAAGCGCTAGGTTGCATATTCATGATGAATTTTTTTTTTCCAGAGAGGAGAACATGTATGAGTTCAAAGTTCCAGTGTGATTTTTTTAAAAATAAAGTTTATTTATAAGTGCTTAATCGGAAAGGCTGTAAACATTGTAGTCATAGTCATGAAGTTTTTTTGCCAATAATCTGAAAAATAAGAGTTGAAACAATCCCAACTTCATCAAGGAGGATATCATGATCTAAGATATAGACTGCTTTAACTTTATCAAGTCTATATCTATTATCTAGGTCTTCCCACAAACAGAGATATTGTGCTATTTCTTCTTTTACCTGGCAATACAATCTACAAAAGCTTGAATATGATGATCAGAGTATATACGCCTTCCTATTATAATTCTAGTCCTAACACATCCTTGGTTTAATATTTCCGTCATTCGTTTCTACAATGTTCATGTAATGAAATTTTTTGCATGCCTGTCCTGGAATACATTCTTATTGGATCGAGGACTAATTCATAACTCATTGTTTGATGGATCTACGGTTTTAGCAAAGCCACAAAAGGGTTCAAGGCCGATAAGTGTCCTTATTGAACTTTTCTTCCTGGTAATATCTACACAGGCATATGACTCTGAAGTTTACAGTGTCCAGGAAGCAGTCTTGGTTAGCATGTCCTAGGCTAGTTCTTTTCTGCTTTGTCCTGTCATTATTTGGGTGATCTAGACATCTGGTTGAAACCATAATGCACTGGCTCGATCCTCAATACCGGGTGAGTACAAACCAAACTGTAAAAAAGACCCTGATCTGAACACAAAGCACAGAAAACTCAAGAATGGTGTACCTAGGCAGCTCTGGACAATACCCCAATCGCTCAATAAAATAAAAAAAACGTAAAGTTTAGATACATTAGGGTAAAAAAAAGGGTAAATAAAGACTTTTAACTTAAAATTTACAACTTTATATATGCAAGGTGAACATGCCGAACCGGCATTGGGTCATTTATCGGTCTGTTGAACTACTCAAACATGTTTGAGGTGCCATCTTCAGTGAGGAACTAAGGAACAGTGAGAAACGTATATGGTTTGTGTTGTTGATTGTTGGAAGACATTGTGTTAATCAATCAATTTAGCCCATTATTATTTATTGTAAATTAAAAGGTTTACTTCTATTTCACTGAAGGTTTTTGAAGACTGTTTTTGCTGAGAGGTTATTTAGAGGTTTTTAAGCTGAAGAGGACACTCGGTGAAATGTCAAAGTGTACACAAATAAAAACTAAAATTTAGAAAAAGCTAGGTTTTAAATAATAACAAAATTATTCCTGAGATGGGGCAGTGAGTTCTCAGAAATTAGACTCATACAAGCCAGTGTCCCATAATCCCATTTATATTACTGACCAACCTGCCCCCAATACCATCAATCACCACCTATGCGGAGGAAACCACAATTTTGCCCTCTAACTCAAATCCTATCTATGCTACCTCTAACATCCAAGAACTCCTTGAGCTTAAAGAAGACTGGTGCAAAAAGTGGAGGACAAGACTGAATGAAGAAAAATATTCACCGTTTCATATTGAAAAAACAGTCTTGCTGTACACTGTACACCAACAATAAATAGTTCCATTCAAGTCAAATACTTTTAACTATACCTAGACAACAGACCTGATGTGGAATCCCCATACAAGACTTAAGCAGGGAACAGCTTACCTGGTGTAATCCAGCGCCACCCCACACTAATCCAACATCCAATTTTCCATATGAATCTACTACCCACATGCACATTTGCCTGATGTAGCATACCGCCACTCTCCACAACGTATTGCCACCAACATCCCCATTATACAAATTTTTGTCGAGTAGGATCAAGTGGTTCAACTTATATCCATTCCAAAATTAATAAATCCAAAAAATAGTCGAACACCTGTCTAAGAAATTGTCCAAATCATGAAGGAAAATGCATGTATGTGGAAAATTCTTCAAGATTAATGTACAAAATCGAAAGATATGGATGAAGATGATATGCAACTGCTGCTTGCTCCATGCAAATAATCAAGTTGATCTTTCATCATCCAAAAATACATGTGGAATCGATCAGCATTTTCCTTTTCAAATATAAAAATGGCGTATGATATTCGCCAGACACATCTCTAGTGGGGTTCAAGCAGTTGAGAAAAAGCAGATCACTGCTGCTACCATTTATTTCACGCCTTCTTCAGGGCTATCCATTTCAGGAATACTACTGTGATATACATTGTAACTGTCACATGGCCTGTGCTTGTGTCGAACAGATGTGCATACCCCAGCAATATGCGATAAGGCGTCAGGTTGTTGGTGTTGAATCAGGGCTGTTGCCCGCTTTAAGAGACAATAACTTAACAGAAAACTTGGGCAACTACAAAGACTTCTAGGACTGAAATTTGTGCTGACCATCAACACTCAACTAACCTTATACAAAACTTTATTGCAACCACTTTGGATATATGGAATGGAACTGTCTTCAGGCAAGCCATCCAACATCCAATAAATCCAATCCTTCCAAATGAAAAGTCCTCAGACAAATCATAAAGGCTCTTTACTGCGTCATTAACCTCACTCTCCACAATGACCAAAGCATACCTTTTGTCAACAAACTGTTCCATTCCCGTTTCCAAGTTTCACAGCTCTTGATCCAGCCTAGCGTTACTGCCAGAGCCCTCTCTACACTATCCATCCCAAGAACCCACCACATCAGCTTAATCAACGATGGCCTTGAGACCTCCTCATCCCTTAATCCCTCTTATTGAGTGCCAGCTTTGGCTAATTTCTCTTAACATGCATTCAATCTTTACAAACAAAAGTCCTCAAATTGTCAAAGCTTAACAACGTAACCTCACTATCCACAATGGTCTCAACATTCCTTTTGCTAATCAACCTTTCAGGTTCTATAAGTTTAACACCAATCAACCAATCCATCCAAACCCTACATCCCTACTGCACAAGCCCTCTCGACATATTACCATCCTGAGAACCCGTCATGTAGACTTACTTAATCAACAATGGCCTAGACCTACTCGTCCCCAAATCCCTCACACAGTGCAGAGTGCCAGGATCAGCTGGTTTCTCATGACGTGTTTCCTCCAGTTGCAACACTGGCATTAGTGTTAGTGAAAAAAGTCTGGTGATCACATTTGTAATGCGTACAGGATAATTTTTTTTTTTAATTAATTAATTTAAAAAATGTGTTGATAGTTTTTAGTAGGGTATGTGGTATGTGCCGATTAAAGTGGTTATTTATTTATGGAAATGTCAGCCCCTGGCTTTGGTTTGGATGCTTTTTGTCAGGCTTTGCGAACAAAAATAGGGTTTACTAAAACAAACGTTGAGATTATTTGAACTTATTCATTGAAAATCAATTACGGGACGGGCGAGTCGGTTATTTTTGGAATCCAATTAACGTTTCTTCCTTTTTCCCTAACAAATCGGGTCGAATTTACGCGAGTGGAGTTCAGTTACTGTCGAAGAAAGGGAAAACAAACGGGGGAAAAAAAGAAAACTAATACGGGAAATGGCAAGAACGCTTGTTTACAAATCCAGTTTGTTTACAAACTGTTTGTTTAAAGGGCTCCGATACGTAAGTCGTCCTATCAAGGAAAAACAATCAGTTGAAGACAGAAGAATCGAGAAAAGTTCGAGAAAAAAAATTGATGTTTACCCCTGATCCTTTACATGACCGGTTCATCCGTCGTGACGAAAAATCGACTAAGTACAACATTTATCACATCTCAGATTAAAAAAGCCTCTGTTTAAAACATTCGACCAAGCTAATTTCCATTCCAGCGGAGATTGCACTTTAAAAAATAAAAAGAAAAAAAATTGGCTTTGAAAACAAATTAAATCGGACGACTTTTCAATAATGCCGATTTAACAAAACCTATAAAGCTTTAAGAAAGACGAATCATCGACAAATACAGAGACAAGGGAAAACCAGATTGATAACGTTCGCCAGGTGAAAAACTCAAAGCATAGGTTGTTGAATAACGGCTAATTAAAAAATCACTCACCATCTTGTAAATAATATAATCCTCCATTCATCGATAGAGTTAATATTGCGATCTTGTTACAATACGATAATAGGAACATTTCAATAGCTGTATGACCATTTTCAGATTATCGCCAACTGAGGCCTAAGGCCGACCGCTAGCTCGAGCCTCCATACAGCTGACCGGCTCTCGGCCTACAAAACATTTATCAGATTAGACAAATAAAAACAAAACAATTATCGTTATAAAACACCTCATGGGAGAAAAAAACAGAAGATTGGTGTAATTTCAGCTTGAAAAATAAACGAGAAAATGTTTTATTGATAATAATCAAAAAATAATAGCCAGCTGTTTTGTGCCTCTATACTTGGTTTCGCTCGATGCGCTACAATCGCTTTTCAACCCGCTCTTTTCTCAAGTTCAAACCGATAAATTTAGTTTGTTTAGTCAAATAATCTTTCAACGGGCGGGTGTAAACGTTACGCGTGGAATTTTCAGATTTTATAGGAGATCGGTTGTTAAGGTGGCCATTCACGATCGCTCCAAGCAGGCTAAACGGAGCGACGCCGTTCCAAAAACCACGTCAATGGCAAAACTGAACTGGCGTGCCCGGCTGTGCCGAATATTCGACCGGTCCAAACTCCATCACGCCCCTCCAAATATCTACGGCGCGACGACGGCATGGCGCGTTCGTGAATGGGAAAACATGGCTGGAGAGTGGGGATTTTGGCGCGCTCGCCTGGTCGTGAATGGGAAAACCCTCTTTTTTGGCGCAGTCTCCGTCTTTCTGTCACTGAGCGAACATCTCCGTCGTACATTCTCACAAAGTCAAAAACGTTTATTCTTAATGGTAATGACATCCAATCGAGATTTTATTGTTGAGGTGATTGAATTGTATGAAAGTTTACCATGTTTATGAAAATGATTATATTACCACGATAGAAAGAAAAGAAATTCGATCCTCAACCAGTTGTTCGACGTTTTCAAAACAACGGATACAAATGCAACGAGAGATGCGGTATTGATAACCCCTAACAATGATCAGAAATCGTAGTAGAGAACTTAAGTTCTTTGTAGTTCATCCCTGTAGCGAGAAATCGTAATGTCGTTGCCAACCTTTCATGTAGTGATGATTTCTATCATGACTGTTTTTTTTCTAAACAAGGGGGTAACAAGCTGGAGTAAATATAAATAAGACAATCTTTTTTTTTTTGTAAGTTTTGTTTGAAATGAAAAAAATAGTGTCACGGGGGATTCGAATCCACGACATTCGGCTAAATACGCCGCTGCGCTAACCACTTGAGCTATCCTGACTTCGATAGTTCGATCCACTCGGACACTAACTCCCCATCTCAACCTACAACCTTTCTAATTTTCTCTCTTTTTGCCATTTTTTGGTGTCGGAGAGGATCGAAGTCACGATAGCTCAAGTGGTAGAGCAGCGGCGATTTAGCCGAAGGCCAAGGATTCAGATCCCGCTCGTGGCACTAGCTTTTTCATTTCAACCAAAACCTTACAAAAAAGATTAAATAATTGAAATAAGTAATTTGGTCAATAGAACACTAAATATAATGAATAAATAAGACGTTTCAGCCATCCTTAAATAGTTCCTCCAATCAGCGGGTTCAAGGGAAAAATCTTTCATCAAATTGATGTGGGTATTACGGCTTCTGTTCAGGAGCCACTTCTTACACCATTTCCTCTTCGATTTTTTGATTTTAATATGTAAATAAACATTAGAGTAGCACAAGAGATCGTCATCCATTTTGAGAAGGTAATTCACTGGTTGACGTTCGGACTTCGGAGCGACTGGCTGTGGAGCGGTCGTGAATGCCCCCTCAAATTTCAGGCACTCCAAATGGAGCTGTACGGCTTGGCGCGGTTCCATTTGGAGTGATCGTGAATGGCCACCTACGCTTTTGTTTGTGTCTGACAGACATCCTCTATACATTGAAATGTTTCCTATCTTTCACACCAGTTCGGTATCTTTTCCATCATTCCTGGAAAGTTTCACAGTTGACACCACTTCCTTCCCTCTAAAGAACTAATATCGCTTGGGTGAGTTCCTGGATGTGGTCCGGTTTGGCAACCATAGATCCTTTATAAACTTAGTGACTGAGAGTTTTGTGGCCCTGAAAAGGGCCGGTGTTGTTTCGTAGCGTCGAGACGATTGATCGAGGCCGAGACCGTGTGAGTGGCGCCGTTGGTGGTGGTCTGCGACCGAGAGGTCGATTCATATCTAGCAGCACAGAGCGTGTCCAGCACGTAGCGTGGCAGACACAAAAAAAATCTTTACGTACAAACCATATAGGAACGTGTTCATATTTACCGAACGTGAGCGGAGCGATTCAGTGCAGACACGTACCAGCACCGGGCAGCATTGTCAACGAGAATGTTTTGCTTGTGCCGGCACGTGTCTGTGGTTGTCTTTTCTTGTCTGTGTGGTTCAATACGGTTAGTATGAATGGACGACAAACAAGATTAGTGCAAATCCAATAGCTTAGGTGCCTATCTATAATAAATTGCATTATAATTTTAATCATGCGCTAATCCGAATTCGGGCTAAAATCCTAATCGCCAATCAGTACATATTCAAGTTTTTATTTTTTTTACTTTTTTATTTTACAAAATATGTATAATAATAACATACCAAATATCCTGAAATATTTGAAAAATCTTTCTTCATCGTCTTCAGGCTCCTTAAAAAGTGTGTGAAACTCTCCCTCCTTTTTTCGTTTTACGCTCATCGGATGAACAGCAAACCTTTCTTCTGCATATTCTTCATTCTCTTTTTCTTCTAATAACATTGCTACAGCAGCAAGCGCTTCAGTCGAAAAAAATGGTAGTTCTTTGGTCTGTAGGTTCGGTCATAGACCACCACCAACGGCGCCACTCACACGGTCTCGGCCTCGATCTATCGTCTCGACCTCACACAGAAGACTTCACAGAGGCCGAAGGTACTTGAGTGCAGCAGTTGGCGATTATAGCCAAGTCGGCTGTGTTTAGAAGGCGAGAATCAGGCTAATGCTGCTAGTACCCTTGCTGTCATCGACGGTGTTCCATTAATGATTTGTGAGAGCTCGTCGGGTTGACGAGTCTACTGTCGTTGTTGACTAGTGATGGGTGAGATCTTGTCGGGCTGACGAGTCTGCTGTCGTATCATTTCTTCTTCTTAACATTAAAATTCTTTTACAACGTTCAATACCCATCTTAGATTTATCCATGATTCCACGATCCAGGAATGTTTCAGAGTCGACACCACTTCCTTCCCTCAAGAGTACGAAGAGTGCTTTGGTTCCTGGTTGTGGCCCAGGCTTTTGATTGTTGGGACCGGCAACTGTAGATACTTTATAACTCAAACGCTTCCTACCTTCTGGTATAAAGGATGAATAATGTATCCGTAGTCACATTCTTAAATCCATAGGGTTAGGGATAAAAGAGGCGGCCACAAGGCCTTCTGCACCTCGACCTGAATAGTTCTTTGATGCTCCCCTGTTTTTATAACTCACTGGCCAGCTTCAGGTTGTTAATCAGCCTCCATAACTTTGCCAGCGGCTCCTTAGTGTAGGATCTTGCTTGCTTTGTTCCTGTCCTAGTTGGAAGAACCTGTAACTACATAGACCTTCACTGAAACGATGTAAAATGTGTTCTGCGGCCTCCTCCTCTTCCTGGCAGTATTTGCACAGTGTTTCTTCTGTCTGTATTTCTATCCAATGCATGTGCCTTCTTAGGCGGCAGTGTACAGGTTCAGTTGCAGTTGCCTTACAGAAATTCCATTGAAAGTTTTGAGGATGGCCCTTCTATGAATATCTTCGCGTGCCTCATGCCTGTGGTATTGTTCCACCAGGTTTTGAACTCATTAAGGATCCACTTTAAGATATATCCTCTTTTGCTATCTTGATGCTAAGGCACAGTAGGTTCAGGATCGAGAGAGTCCGTGTTGACTCCCTCTTTGGTCAACAAGTCAACCTTTTCGTTGCCTCTATGCCCCAAGTCCCAAGGAACCATGCCTGGTCACGTCATTAGTGTCGCTGACTTCCGTCTGGGCCTCCATGCAGTTCCAAACACTCTTTGCCTTCACCTCGCATGAGGCTAGGCATTTAGTGCTGCCTGAGTATCAGAGAAGATGTCTATCTCCCGGGAATGTATTCCTAGCCTTTTTATTTTCCTAGCGCAGTGTTCAATCGCTATGATTTTAGACTGGAAAACTAGCTTATTACCTAGGTTTACCGTCAGTTCGGTCTTTGGATTCATCCCGAAGACTCCAGCTCCCGTGCCCTTGTCAATTTGGAAGCCGTCATTGTACCAGTAGGAGTTTGCGTTGCCCTCCACTGTAATCTTTTTTATTCTTATATAATTATTACATATTTTATTTTATTTAATCTTCTTTAATTTCCATTGTTTATTTACATGCCCTATCCTTGCAAATGGTTGTCCATTTATGAGACTGTGGGCTGCTGCTCTGGCTTCTCTGTGGATAAAAATCTGAAGTGGTGGGAGGTTTGCTACCTCCAGGGCCGCAGTTGGCGTTGTACTCAAGGCTCCAGTGACACTGAGACAAGATTGTCTTTGGGTGCCACTTCATAACCTGATTGCTTTGGTCTGCAGAGTCTTGGTCCTATGGCAACAGACTGGACATAGGTCTTAAGACGCATGTTGGCATGAGGGGCTTTACGACAATTGCTAGCGTACCTCCCAATCCGTTTCCAGGAATTTGAATTTAAGGTTTCTTTACTTGAAAGGTGAATTGATAATGTAGATTGTAGGAGAAAATTTAGTCCAATAAAAAGTAGTTTAGAAACAATCAATACTATAATTATAATTATATATAACCTATCCGATTTGTGTTCCTGGGGTTCCTGTATGTTGTTTCTGTGAGAGAGGGAGGGTTCAAATCAAATTTAATGTGCCTGTGATAAGAGTTTGATGGTTCCCTGGATACATTCCAGTTTAAGATATATTCGTCAGCCCCTTGGGAAGTAATTGTCAGGTCTGAGACTTCTTGCTGACATCGGGTGATGAGGTGGGTTCCGTGCCTATGTTAGCGATGTTTAACCCTTCACCAGTTAGGTAATCTGATAAGGACTTACCTCGGTTGTTGATGTCTGTATGTAATATGGTGGGCATCACATCCATGACTAGTTTCATATTTTGTTTCCTGGAGTACCTCTCAATGTCTCTACCTGATGAGCAGATTAGCCATCTTCTTTCTCTGCCCGCAGTGTTTGCTGTTAGGATTGCTGTAGCAAAGCCGCTGGAACATAGTTCGGTATTAGTGTGGAGCTAATTTTTGTATTGAACACTATACAAGCCCGGAGTCTTGTTGATCCTCTGGTATATTACCTGTGTCTATTGGGGTTTTATTCCTCTCACAGACCCGTTGAGTTCCTTTACAAGGCAGCTTGATTCGTATGCATCAATAAATTATAAATCCTGGGATTTCTGTGACTGCAAGTTTTAACTCATTGCTGGTTTTTGGTGTTTTCTTCACTGTTACATGGTTCAAGTTGTGTTGTACCATTTCAGTGAACCTTGCCCAGTCAGTGTTTCGACGGTTCCTATATGGCATAGGGTCTATTATTCTGATTCAATGTCAAACCTTATAATTCTGAGGTCTGAAATAGAATCTTCATCAGAAACCCTCCAATAACTTATTACATTACGTAGGGTATAGCTGCAAATGGTAATATCCAATACTTGTCTCGATTTGGTGAAAAAAGAGAGGGTTGACCGTATAGTAAGATCTAATCCAAAAATTTTATGAATGACTCACTTCGCTTGTTGTTGCTTCCGCCGACTTTATAGGGTGGCGTTGGCATCATATCCTACAAATAGAGGGAGGTTCTTCTCGCTGCAGTAGTCAGCCAGTCTCCGCAGTTCTTCTGGGGGAGGGTGGTCCTCCTCTCCTGGGAAGTAGGCCGATGCTACCACTGCCTTTAGTTTCTTCCCATCCGTTGTTATCTCTATTTTGATAGGGACTACGTCTTTGGACATAAATTCTGCAAAACAGATATAATTAGGGGATTTTTCTGTCTGGAATCCATTCAACCTACCGTCTTTGCAGGACAAACCTCCGATTTGTCCCTTCCACTGCCAGTGCTCCTGGATGAGAATTGCGCATAGGTGTTATGCGGTGAACGTCCTAGCTGTTACTGCCGAGGCAGCTTTGGCATGATGGATGTTTACCTGGGCCATTCTCATTTACCCCATGTAATTATTCTTTTGGGGGGAGGAGGAGGTGACTCCTCACTCAATAGCTCCTCCTCCATTAGCATTTTTACTTCTGGATAAAGGGGAGGGATCTGGGTCCCCAGAAGGACCATGTCAATCTCCATCCCAGCATTTTCTATGGAAGTAGTCTCCATAGGTGGTGGGACCACTACAGAGGCTTGCTCCTTTAGGACTTCAGAGCCCCTTAGCCTACTCGCACCGTACTAAGACATGGACGATCAATTGTGAACCATCAGGTCAGGCCGGCGACGAGCTTTTCCCAGGGTTCACTACAGGGGGTTGGTTTTTGAACTCCTGAGTTTTCCTTATTAAATTCCTAATAATTCCTTTGTTCTCCTGTAGCGCTATTTTTTTTCACTTATGCTTATCGCCTGAATCATTCCTGAATTAATACGGTTATGATCTTAAATTAAGAGATATGATTACTTTTCTAACCACGAATACTTTAGAAGTCTAGATTACGGGTATGGTCTTGATGAGAAAAGAAATTCAGTTGTTAGTACCAAGCTTTTGACCTTTTTTAAGGTCATTATCAGGGCAGAACAATCTACAGTGTGTCTACAGATTGATATAATTATGTTTCTCACGAACTATTTCAAATTTCTTTGAAGACCAACTCAGTCCCAACATTCACAGGACTGTCCATAAATAATTAATATTTTAAAGAATATACACTGATGGACATAATAAACGCACCATTCTTAAATTTTAATGTATTCTCTTCAATTTTACATATACACCATATGTAAATTTTTATGTATTTGTATATAAATCAGGCTTATTCATATTTTGCATGCCAAAAATATTTTTTGTTGTAAAAATAAGACATTTAAAAGAAAATGTTTATTACCTAATTAACAAAAATCCAATTATTGAGTAAAGAACAAAAAAAAAGTAAAAAATATTTTTTGTCTCCTTTAATACCGAGCATTTCCATCTCTGGCACGAATCACGTCCTTTAAACGCCTTTGCATTTCTGGCAAGGCAAAGATTTCTGATATTCTGAGGAATTCATTCCCATTCATCAAGGATAGTCGTTCCCAACTCTAATAGGACCAGGGTTTCGCCGCCGTACTCGACTTTTAAGTTGACCCCAATTGTGTTCGATTGGGTTCAAACCTGAACTTCGAGCAGGCCACATCAAGCTCTCAATTCCAATATCATTCAGGTAGTCATCCACAATATCTGCTCTATGGGGCCTAGTATTATCCTGCATTAGCAAGAATTCTCACCGATGTGGGGGGGTAAATGGCACCCCATGTTCTCCGTTTATGTCTTGTACCTTTGTGAGGTTAGAGATCTTCTTCGCACAACAACCAACCGGTGCGGGCGTCCACCACAGAACTTCAATGACCCACCATGGAATGCCACTCAAGGAACCATGGCGTACCTTTCTCATGAGCGTTTCAATATGAAATTAAGAGGCCCAACCTTCCCATTGTAGAGTGATCTACACTCAGTCTCCTGGCGACTTCGGGCTGGCTGTATACTTCCTCTATATTGTTATGATCCGGACACTGTCATATTCACTTAAATCGCTTACTGGAGCCATTGAAAAGGTTTAAGAATAAGAATAATACGAAATGAAATCAATGAAGGTAAAAGGAAAGCGATCATTAGCGATAGCAGAATGGAAGAGCATATTTCCAAATGTGCAAATGGGATTAATCAGTACAAAAATAAACAAAGCATTATTTACTGTTTATTTTGACCAGGACAGGTCCTAATTACCTGTAGCTATGTAGAAAGATAACGGATTTAATTTTAAACTGTGTTATGTTTTAGTATTATTATCATTATTTTTTTTATTATGTTTATAGCTTTCATTTATTTCTAATGTAAGTACATGTAAGGGGGCTTAAAGCTCTATTTGTACTTTTAAAATAAATAATTTTTTCTATTGTTTCCTTTCGTGACGTCCACAACGTAGAGATTTCTTGGACGGGCGCCTCGCCCGGTTTTCATTCACGAATATGCAACGAAGAATGGATATTGACGAATGAAACCAAAAAGAATCTCTTAACTTTTTTAGTGTATTCTTTCCGTTCTGAAATTTCGTAGTTTTTTCATTTTCCGCTGATAGTTTTTATTTGCTATTTTTAGTGTCGCAATCGTTAAGGGCAGGAGGTTCAACACGAGATGTGTTCCGTCTACACTGGTTCAACATACGGTAAACAGTAACAGAAAGGGAGAGTGATTGCGATTTGATTAGAGAATGAGTGATAATCCGTGAATATCTTCTCATTCAAAGCTGTTCCTCCGGAGGATTTTTCATTTTATACCTAGACGTAAGTAAAATAAATGATCTGCTCCGAAAATGGAAGGATCACTGAGCAAATGGACGAACGTCATGAAAGGATGGCAATATAGGTGGTTTGTCCTGGATGATAATGCTGGACTCTTATCTTATTACACGGTGAGTGGCACAATCTGCTCGATAGCTATTTTATTTTCGCTTTACATAAAAGTCTCTTTAATATCTCTAAACCGGGCTTCTCTTTTGCCAGCTCAATCCCAATCGAATAGAACCTTTTCCTTTTTTTACCACAAGATAAATTCGATGTTTTGAACGATATTTTGTTTACAAAAAATATCTCAAATTTGACAGATCCAATGATATTTGATAAGTCGTTAGAGTTAATTACCTAACGTCATAGTTAAACTAAAGTCTAGTTTTAAACTAAGAAAATTGCTCTCTGATCGTTTCAACTCGTCAATCCTTGACTCCCTCCTTCTCGTTACATAATTATAATTTAATTTAGTCGAGGAAGAAATGGCGTTTTGTCTATTCAAGCCTTTAAACAAATTCTCTCACTTCCTTCGTAAGGTAGTTTCAAGTTATTTACTCTAAAAAAACATAGTCATATGTTTAATTCGGTTTGTGTGGCATGACCATGACTTTGTTGTTAATATGAAACAATCATGTTACAGCTGAGAAGTTTCAAAATGTCTCAGGTGTAGTCAGTATTATTATCAAAACAACCCATAAACTTTTCCTTTAAACATCATCGAAAGTATATTATTTCTCGTAAATTGACCTCGGAACTATTTATTGGAAAGAGCAAGTTGAAAGTCAACATCGTACAGAATTTGGAATTCACCAATTTTCTAAATAATCGTGGTGAATGGTTTTCTTCTCTATTGCCGATTACAAACTAGTAGTTGTTCAACGTACACTTCATCAGACTTAATCGTTTAAAGCTTTGTGCATTGGTGGCAGGTGATATGATTTTTGCAATTCCTTAGTTTGGTTCAGTTGAATTGATTTTTCTTTTAAAGAAGAAGGTCATTGAATATCATTGCTCTGATTCTTTTCCCTGAGTCTTCTTGGTACCCTAGGTTATATTTCCATTGAGCAGTTGGATACTGCATCATGAAGATGAGGATACTAGGAACCAGTGGTTTTGCATTTCCTAAAGCTAGTCCCAACGAAGGATGGTTCTACTTACAGATTTTAGGAAGAAATTTGTGAGTAGAACCATCCTATACAAAAAGTGAATAGACATACTCACCCCACCTTTATTATTACTATCAAGCAGCATTCTTTCTGGCTTATTGTACTTTTCCTAGTTTTTTTTTCCTTTTCCTAGTTACTTCAGTTCTCTCGACTCGATTCTTCTTTTAAGAAAAAAGTCATTGCTTTTTCTAAGGTTAATACATGAGTTTTTTCTCAATTGAGTCGTAGCTTGCTGCATGATGATGATGATGAAGATACTACAGTGTGGTCATTCTGTATTCCCAAATGTAGCCGTCTGGTTTATTGAACTATTCCTAGTTACTTGGTTAGGTTCAGTCGACTCGATTCTTCTTTTAAGAAGAAAGTCGTTGATTGTCATTGTTGCAATTCTTTCCCCTTGATCTTCTTGGTACCCTAGGTTATGTCTCAATTGAGCAGTTTGGTGTTGCATGTTGATGATGGTACTAGGGAGCACTGGCTTTGTATTTCTAAAAACACCCCACTCATCTGGCTTTTTGTACTTTTCTTAGTTTCTTAGTACAGTTTGATTGATTCAATTCTTCTTTTATGAAGAAAGTCATTGACTGTCATTCTTTTTCCCAGGTATTATTTATACCCTAGGTTGTGTTTCCATTGAGCAGTTTAATGCTGCATGATGATGATGATGATGATGATACTAGGGAACATTGCTTTTGTATTTTACAAAGTTGCCTCCTATTTTCTTCCACTTTTTGTAAAGGATGGTTCTCCTCACAGATTTTAAGAAGAAAATCATTGTCATTCTTTTTCTTAGGTATTATTTATATCCTAGGCTGTCTCCATAGGACAGTCGCTTGATGATGAGAATACTAGTAAGCTGTGATTTACATGATTAAATATTTTTCTGAGCAAATATGTGTTTTGGGTAATCATTGCTTAAAGTATCTGCCCAAGAGATGGTATTAAAAATAGTTTATAGCTATAAAATTATTGAATCAGCAGTATTCAATTTAATTTTTAAACTAAGTTTGTGAAAATATTATTGAATGAAAATACTATGCAGAATTAACAGAACATTTTGATAAACCTTTTTTAAACAATGCATTGAAACAACTTGTTTATTTTAAAATTGTCTATTTATCTCAATTATATTGGCACATGTTTTGTCTCTATCACTTATCACATATCTGTCTCCTTTACCAAAAATTTTAGATAATAATTTTCTGTTTATTTATTTTTAAGTGTACTATGGCTTTATTTATTTTGAGTAAAACAATAATAAATCTGCAGCTTTCATGTTTTATTTTTTATTTTTTTGATACTTTCGATACAAAATCAGAATAGCCAATTTAAAGAGAAGAAATCGGTTTAAATGTTATGCAAGCAAATGATAAATAGTGATGTAATCACTTTCATTACTTGGCAAAATTCCATTCCAAGATAAAAACAACTGATTGATAAATCCTGTTAAACTCAGGGTAGTTTTAAAATAATAATAATAGCAATATTTTATGGTTTGTTTAAAAAAAGTAAAAATTTAAACAAAAACATTGTTTATATATATTAATTTTCCAATGTAGTTTTCTTGAGCAAAGAACATTTTCTATAAAATATATGTGTAACTAATAATCACGTGAGTTAATTGTTGATGTCTGAGTGGTGATGTCAAAGCTAAAAGTTTTCCACCTTCAAGTCAAAATAACTTGGTCTAGGAATACTTAGCATATCTCCAGCTCCTGGGAAAATGTAAAAAAGTGACTGATGCAGTGGTGAGGACATGAGGGGATAGAAGGCGATGAACAGGCTGACAAATTAGCAGAAGCAGGATCAGCCTTCAAACCATTTGAACCAGAACTGCAAATTGGCACATGCCAAAACATGCTAAATGCAGAACTGACTACACTAGCTAAATTCACCAGGTGCAAAACGATCAAAGTTTCTCTACAGCTTAAATTGGGAAAACAAAAACCTCTCTCAGCAGGCAAGAATTAAAATGAAAATAATAAGCCTTTATACTGGCCATTGCCAATTTATTTACCACATTAAACAAAAACTGAGACATAAACCTGCTGACTCTGCCATGAAACTGCATAGACCCAACCAGTCGATCCTTTTCCCCTTAATTTCCACCACTAAGTCTGGCAATGAGTGCAAGATCTTGTTTTCCAGTTTGGGACAAATATTCTTCTCATTACTTTCTCTCCTAAATTCTAATCATGTTGCAGTCACTCTGGCTACCTAACCATGCTTTACTTGCATACAAAATGCATGAACTTATTCAACAGAAAGAGAAATTTGCTACCTGCAACTAATCTTTCTTTTACTTCACTTTTTACCGCTCGCTGCTTTGTGAATATGGTGCCAAAATACTTAAATGTGTTTACATTTTCAATGATTTTCCCATTTATTTCAATAGTTTTCAGCCAACATTCTGTTATCAAACCTTGAAACTAGCAATTACTTAGTTTTCTTATAAATTACTCTTAACCCCTCAGACTTTGTCATTCTTTCTAGTTGTTCATGGGTCTCTTCTAATGCCTTAACCAAATTGCCAAACCACTAAAAGTACATTATCAGCATAAGCCAAGTATTGTCTGTATCGATTGAAAATAATACCATTTTGGTTAATTTCAATATTTCGCATTACTTTACATTTCGCAAAGCTAAGGTTAAGCAGGATGGGTGACAGAATGTCACCCTGTTGGAGCTCTCTATTAATATTGAATAATTCAGAGCAAACACCTATAATTTTTACTTTAGCTGATCTGTTTTGTAGACACAACTTTACCAGGTTGATTAGTTTATTGGGGATAACTAACACTTGCAGAATAGCATGAATCTTCTGCCTGGACAGTCTGTAGTATGTATCAGTCACAAAAAGTAGATATGGTCAACAGTCTGAACAATTTCTGTAGAAACCTGCCTTGTACTCCCCTCAAATTATTTTTTAGTACAGGGTTAATTGTTTATGACAAGCTTTGCCATAATCTCTTATAAACGATGGGAAGCATTCAACTCTGTAATTTTTATGAAGATGGGTGTAATTGACCACTCATAAGGAAAGTTATTGCATTTTATTATATTCTGTATAATATTTTTGAATTCTTGTGTTTATTTATTTATGTGTTTCAGCACCCCCCCCCCCCAGCTTGTAAACAGTTCTCAAAAATGTTCTTTGTTGAATAGAACTACTGTGCAGAATACTTATATATAATTAATAAATTCATAAATACTACTGTTACCTTTTTCATAGCATATTTTTATTTTGAAATATAATTTTTAGGTTTTATGAAATAAAAATGTGCAATTCAGTAAACTAATATTAAAACCAACGGTAATAGTAAAACACAATTTCATATGAATCATTTATTTTTCTTGTAACTCTGTTTATAAAATTGAATGAACATATAGAATACTATTGTTACATTTGGTATCAATAGAATATAAAATAGTTTGGGCACTGAACAGTCGGTCATCACATTTTGGACAGCATGCAATAGTATGATTGTGAACTGCACCTAAAACATTTCAAATTAAATTAAATACTTAATATAAATGAAGTTCTTATTTATATTTATTAATAGAAGATAAAATTGAGATTTTTTCCACTACAGTATCGTGGCGATAAATTTTAAATAAAGATTTTGAACTTTAGTCTGTAGCTTCTTCTTTTTAACTGTTAGAAAGTTCAGTCCTCAATGATTTTACTGTGCATAGGATAAAGTAAGGCCTTTTTATCTCTGTGTTAACAAGATAAGACTATTACGAGAACACAAGTTGTAAGGTAAATTGTACGTATAACTAAAAAAATTGTAAGAACAGTTCTCTAATTGGAGTATTATACTAACGAAACTTTAGACAGTATGTATTATTATTAAGATAATTTAATTTTTAGTACCCACTAAAACATAATTTTTCATTAATTTAATAAATATTGAATTCTTACCATTTGTATAATTGTGATGTATTTTTTAATGATTGTTAAAAGTTTGATCAATTTTAGGCTTCCGATGGCTGTACCAGTATAATAAGTGTACATAAAAATGTGCACCAAGCAATTCAGTATTATATAAAACGAGACAAATTGATCTGAAATTTGTTAAAATATACATAATTTAATTGACACTTTGGCTATTCCTATTAAAAACAATGTTTTCAAAAATTTTATTTACCTGCTCCATATTTAGTCGCCATCCACAACAGGAGGAATGTTGATGTATGATGGTAGACATGCAATACAGATACTTGTGATTGTTTCTTTCTCATGACGAAAAATACCTGAAACGTTATCAAATTTAAATTTCGAAAATGCTCTTAATTTCTGTACACTACCATGGTGGTATTGGAGTGGACTACATATGTAAGAAACAAACTATCTGAATGTGTAAATTATAAATGGTTTTGATTAAAAAAGAAAACTACATAAAGTCAGAACGGGACTATTTACAAAAACTTAATGACTTTTGTGATTTTTTGACTCTCTTAAATTTCCAAAAATAAATTGTAACATTTTGTAGTTTGGCCTGTTGCCATCATATTTAATGAAAACTGTGAAATACCGATGGTCAGGGACAATTAAGCTGCTTGAATCTCCCATTTATTAATTTTCCCAAGAATTTCTTTTTTGTAGTTTTTATTTTTATTTTCTGTGAATAATATTCATTGTTCTTATTAATGGAACCAATTGGATTATTTGATCTCCACTAGACTTTTGAAAATCTCTCTCTCTCTCAAAAAAAAAAGAAGAAGAAGATAATTGTCGCAATTGCAATTAATAATGGATCTTAAATTAAATCCGTACCTTAATCTTAAAAAAACTTTAAATCCGTTTGTTAGAAACATTTGAAGATTTTAAAGAGTCAATGCTAGCCTAAACAGATAGGAAATATTCATATTATACTTAAAAATAGCAGTACTAAATAAAAAATAATAATGAATAACACAAAATACAAGTCAGTAGTCTCATTGTGCCTGTGTTAAAAACAAGACAACATAGTGTAAATATTTGCTGTAATGCATTGTAAACAAATTATTAGGCAGTAATTTTTATTTATTTTATAGTGACAAAAATAGTCTAGATTGTGTCAGTAGTGAAATGTTATCATTCTATAATGTATAAATATAAACCAATTCTATAAATTACACTACTTGTACTTAGTGTATGGAAGTGCAAGTACTTCTTCCATCATTAAGGTGTGTTATTTTCAGACATAAATCTTTCTGTTTTAAAGTTTAGATATGATAAAAATTTTAGCTAGTCATGTTAAATTAAAGTTATGAACAAATATCTGCAATTTGTTGAAATTCCGTATTATTTTCTTTTACAGGAAATTACTCTCAATGAAAATACAATATGCCATATTGTATACATTTTCATCCAAGAAATGGCTTTGAGGAATCATTAATTGATACAAAAACTTAATACCTAACCTATGAAAACATTTAAAGGTTTTAAACTGTAGTTTTAATTTACTCAGTATTTTTGACTTAAGTTACCTCACGATTCAACATTTGAAAGCAACTTGAATAAGTTTTTTTGCACACGTTTCAATAAAAAATTATTAACTTTTGATTTGCAAACCATTGAATGTTCTAACCATCTTAATTTTATTTTTAAAATCAGCAGGAAGTCAAGCAATTTTAATTTCTTTTACAGTAGAATTCAAAGCATTTTCTCTCACCTTTATTTTTATACTGACCAAGCTGTGTCATGATTAGGCTATCGGGTTTATAAATTATAAATTTGGCAACTTTTGTGCCAAAGACGAATAGCCTTCCCTGGTAATCTTAGGTAATGAATTAATTTGGCAATAGTAAATCCAGAAATTTTCATTTCTTTGTTAATAGAACAAAAAACATCTTTCAAAAGGATCATTTACACATCAAAAGGAAAATTTATATTATAAAAGTTAGTAATGCTTATGATGAAATTTGAATGATTTTTAGTATCACAACCCCCGTCAAGTAATTTTTGTTTTTATCAGTTTTATATTGCTAAAATGTTCAAACGTTTCATATCATGTTTCAATTTGAAAGGAATGACTCATCACTTGAATGACAAAAGTTTGATGGATCAAACTAAAAATGTGATAGGCTCTGTTGAACCAAAGATTCTCATAGCAGATTTTGTTCAACTTTAGTTGATCAATTAAGGTTGAATCATGTGAACATGCCTTTTTGTACAAAACCATCAACAGGAATATATTTTTAACTTTTTTATTTATCAGTATGCATTTTTATCAAGAGGCATATATAATTTAATAAGTAAATGCATTATCTCTATTAATTTTTTATTGGAATCATGAGAATTTAGGTAATAAAATCAAAGTAAATTGCAAATAAAAAAGGAAGGTCACTTTTTCTTGGCTAAATATTATACATGTTCAATTAGTGTTTGAATTTAGTTGCACAAGTATTTGAATAAAAGGGAAAATATTACGTTTTGTATAATAATTATTAATTGAGGAATTTTTTTAAGCAAAACTTAATTATTATTATTAAAAAAAAAAAAAATCAATATGAACTAAAAATAAGAGTAACATAAACTGTTTGTATAAAACATACAAACAACCAGTTATCTATGATAATAATAAGTAATTAATTTTATTCAAACATATATTTGTAAACACTTAAGACAAGTGAAACTTATTGTAAAAACTTACTGTTTCAACTAGCTCGAAGATTTTTAAATTCATAGTCCACCAGTAACATTCCAGTATCTATAAAATAAACATTTGTAACTATATATGGTATATAGCACTAATGGACAAAACAAATGCACCACCCTTAAATTTTAATTTATTTAGGTTTATTAATATTTTACATACCAACAATAGGTTTGATTGTAAAAATAAGACATTTAAAAGAAAATGCTCATTACCTAATTGTAAAAAAACAATTGTTGAGTAAAGAAAAAAAAATAGAAATGAAAATGTAAAGAAACATTTTTTGTCCCCTTTAATACCGAGTATTTCCACCTCTGGCTCGAATCACGTCCGTTAAATGCTTTGCATTCCTTGGAAAAGATTTCTGATAAAATCCTGAAGAATTCTTTCCTATTCATCAAGAACAGCCATTTCTAATTCTTCTAGAGTTTTAGGTCCTGGGTTTTGATGTTGTACTTGTCCCTTAAGTTGATCCCAAATGTTTTCAATTGGGTTCCTATCTGGACTTCATTTCACTTGGCCACACCAAGCACTCAGTACCAACCTCATTCAGGTAGTCTTCCACAATACATGCTCTATAGGGACTGGCATTATTCTGCATTAGCAAGAAACTCTCACCAATGTGGGGGGTGGCAAATGGCACTACATGTTCTTTGATTATGTCTTGTAAGTATCTGTGTGAAGTTAGAGATCTTCCTCACACAACAACCAATTCAGTGCGGCTGTCCAAATGCCATCCTCAGAACATCAACGATCCACCATGGAATGCCACTTGAGGAACCATACAGTATGGGGCATCTCCATATGAAATTACGCCAATCTGAAGATTGAGGCCAACTCTCACCTCATCTACAAAGGAACTCGTCCCCAATCTTCCAATATCCAATTCACATGTTCCCATGCTAATTGAAGCCTGGCCATTTTCTGGGTTGTATAAGAAGAGATCCACGAGCCAGTTGTCAGGCGCTGTGGTTATTTCATTGAGCCTTCTTACAGTCCTGGAGGAAATCGAATCATTTCAGACTTGTCTTATCAGATTTCTTATCTCATTTCCTGTAATGCTCTGGTTTTGTAGAGCCTGATGGTGGATGAATCTATCATCTCTCTCATCTGTAGTCCTAGGTTGACCCTGTCCTGGCCTTCTAGTGAGATGCCCTGTTTCTCTGAAGCGCTGAAGAACCCTTCCTATTGTAGAGTGATTTACACTGTCTCCTGGCAACTTCACACTGGCTGAATCCTTTTTCTTGTAATGTTATGACCCTGACACTGTCATACTCAATCAAATGCCTGACTGTGGCCATTGAAAACGGTTTAAGAATAAGAGTTATAAATCTTAAAAGTACTGAACAACAAACCCAAAAGCTATGTTTATTTGATTTAACAAAAATGGATTACTTACATTATCATTTGGTCTGATTCGTACTGGTGTGCATTTTGCTATAGTTATTAAATTCGTTCCATGTAAGTACTGAAATATAAATAATTAAATGGAATTAAATTTCAGTGTAAAGGAAGTCAATAAATGGTATTTCAAAAAATTAATGTGACAAATGGAATCATTGTTTTATTTTGATTTTTAACCCTTAGGTTACTTTTATAAAACCTAGTATCTTGAAAAATTAGGTAGCAATTTTATATGTAAATTCTTAACTTGAAAAGTAAAAATTTAGAACATAAGGAAATCTTTATGTCGTGATATAATTGATAAGCCTTTTTAATATTATAATATTCTTCTCAAAAATTAGGCCAATTTGAAAGAAACCCTCAGTTCCTTTGTCAAGCTTTCGAGTAATCCCTTACATCAGGACTTCCCAACTTTTAATAATAATCCACAAGTCCAATATAGAATTAAGCCAAATCTGATGTAATGGACGGGTTATAGATCTTGCTCCCCTATCTACCTTGAAACAGTAAGGTTCAGTACTGAAAGTAAGTCTTGTAATTATGAATTACTAATAATAGTATCAAAGTCCTGATGTAGTTCTTGAAAGCATGACGAAGGACATGTTTTTTCTTCTTTCAAATTTTCCTTATCCCTAATATTTAAATTAGAATTCTTTTTAAATTATTAAGTCTGATTTCCTTTATCAATATTCATTTTGAATACAAATTTATCTTTCATTCTGTTTCATGTGTTCAATTTAGTGTTAAATACTTTCCTGAGGTAGTTTAAGAATTAAAAATAAATCTTTTTTAGAAGTGAAAATGATTTGATTGATTAAACTTTTGAACTTTATTTATTCACGTCTACCAACCTTGTACACAAGAAAGACGCAACTCATTATCTGGATAACATTATAAATCAGTATAATTTGTTTAAGTTCAAACGGTTTCCTGTTTTTCATTATGGCTGGACCAATAAATTTAACTATTAAGACATACAGTACTGACATCGCCAATACAGTGCGCGAGTTAGCCATGAGTGGCCAATTGGAAGTACGAGGGTCTTCGGGAACTGTAACAGATAAAAGTATTAATGCTACTGATGGTGTATTAATATTAAATATAAATACCTCCATATATGTCAGCCAATTTGTGGTATCCACCATGTATAATGGAAACCAAAAAATCCATATTTTACCTAAAATCATTTTTTTTTGTTATAGAACACTTTTTAAAAAAAAACATTTATGCAAATCAATGAGAGTATGAATGGGTTTGAATCTAGGAACTGTATGTGTTGGGTGCTGAATTGACTTAGCTGATGACAACACCCAGAGTCCAACCTCGGCAGCTGGACAGATAAGACCGAGGTCTGACCCTGGACTGCCAACACCCGAGGTGGGTGATTCTCGAGGCTTGCCGCTAATTTATTGTAAATTACAAACTTGGAATTGCCAGTTCACATACATGTGGGGATTTGAGCTTATATAAATTCAATTTTTGCAAATCAAGCTTCATGAATTTTTTTTAACTGTGACTAATTTTTAAACATTTTGTTCAATCTTGTTGATAAGTAAGTTCTAATTTGACTTGATCAGGGCATGTTTGCTTCCGTTTTATGTATTTTATTTTTCTTTTTCCCAAAGGAGCCATTATTTAATTTTCCCCTTCAGAAATTAAAAATAATAAACTTATCGTTTGAAATGAAACTAAGTTAAAAAAAAATCGAAACATATAGATTTTTTTTGCTGATTTGGTAGAAATTGTTGTTAAATTTTCGCCTAGGCATACTTACGCTTTTTAAAAGACCCAAGTGCTCAATTGCCTTCACCCTCGGAAGTATAACTACTCCAGTTACTGTGCGTCGACTAAAGAACAATGTCTAGATTATTATAATTATTGTTTTAAGTCTATTGACCTTTCACACTGTTTTTCCATTTGAATTAAATATGACTATTATTCTTTTAATTTAATGATTTAATTATGGACATTTTATTAACACTAGATAATGTAATTGCTTTAGTATAGAATTTGCTCATTTTATTAGGCCTATATTTGTATTTTAATCGTCCTGACATCGCTAAAATGATATGTTTAACTGTTAGTTTTGATGATATTGATTTAATGACTTCATGGTTATTCATTTACGAAATAAATAACATTCATTTTAATTTTATTGCACAAATTAACTAAAATGAGTCTCAAATGAGATTTTTTGCAATTTAAAAGCACTTTATCTACATCTGTTAACATTCATAAAATAATACTGTTAACACATTTGGGTATAAAAACTTCGTAACCTTTTTTTTTTTATTCTTGAAAAGCTTAAGAAGTTTTTATAATTCAGATGACAAATATCCAACAAAAAGTAAAGCAAGAAATCTTAACATATTATTTTAAAATGCTTTTAAAATGCTCATACGAATTTCTATAATAATTTTAAAGAAAGCGTAGCGTAAAATGACGAGTTATAATTGCATTTAAATGTTAAAATATTTTTTTGAAGATGAAGTGGTACATGTAACAATGAAAATAATAAGTTCTTTATATTGTTTTCAGTCAAGAGAGAAAATGATGAGAGGAGTTAGAAGGGGATGTGTCAGATTAAAAGGAGCAGTGATTGGCATAGACGATGAAGACGATAGTACTTTTACCATAACGGTCGACTCTAAAACTTTCCACTTTCAAGCTCGAGATGGCGATGAAAGAGAAAAATGGGTTCGGTGTTTAGAAGATACAATACTTAGGCATGCTTATGGATTTAAGAGTTCAAGTTCAGTAAGTAATAGGTTTTTAAATTTCATCAGTCATCATCTAGCCCTCTGAAAACATTGTTTTCACCTTTTTCTAATGGGGAAACTGTTTCAGTTTCGTCTTGATGCCTATAAAAATATGTTAACATTACAGGACTTCGACAAGAAATTAGCAGAATCTGATTCGTATCTGCAGATGGTCATTGATCACACAAAGGTAAGGCATTTTTTTTTTACTGCCGTATTACTTACTAGCTACAAATTTAATTACTATTTTATTTTTTTGGTGATGATTTAATTTTCATTATAAATTGTTGGTTTGAATAATGGAACCTCATCAATATTAGAAGTTAAATTGGAAAGTAAGTCAAGTAAAGTTAGGTTTGTGTTTGTATCATTTTTATGTAAACTTATAATAAAGTAGTAAAATCTTTCTAAAACTTTACCATTTGTAAAGAAAAGAAAAGAAAACTTTGGTTTTTAAGAAATTTTTACTTTATTCATATTACACAGTGGTTGTTCGGAAAAATTTTAATTTACTGGCTTTTTTAATAATTTGTAAGTTATAATTGTTGTGCAATTTTTCTCTAACTTTATTGATATTTTGTTTAGGCTGTAGAAACTAAAATGTCAACTTTAACTGACCCTGATCTCAGAAATCGATGTGAAATAATTTGTCAACATGCAAATGTAAGTATGTTTGGTACAATAGAGTCTTTAAATTCACAAGATATTTAATTTTTTTAATTATGGTTTTTTGTGTAGAGCATGTTGGAACAAATGAAACATACAATTGTTCTTCTTCAAATAGCAAAGGTTGGTATTTTGTATGAATTAATTTAGTAAAATAAGAGTTGAACATGCTTTTTTGTTAATGTATGTCTTTTGTTAGAATACAGCTCATCCTGTTAATGGGACTTACCAACCGATGCCATTAACAGACTCTGACAATACAAAATCTATTGATGGTAAGTGTAACAAATTCGCTTTACATGTTTTTTTAAATTGCTTCGATAACTTTGCCATCGCAGGCGTTCCTTCAGCATACATCCCTTATAACAATTCAGTCGAAGTTGGTATCGAGATTGGCTCAGAATGTGAAGATACTCAACATTCTCGAATGCTCCCTACGGCCTTTGGAGGTAAGCAAATTTTTATGTTTTTAAAATATACTTTTCTACAATATGTCCATGCTTGGCTTTCACATGAGTTTTTTCCCTGTTTGATTTTTGATTAAGGAGTAACTTTTGGAAAAATAATTTTATATCCAGTAGTTACAATTATTTTATATTTGTTTTACAACATATGCATGTATGGTGGCAGTATTCTGGTTGTGACAACGTAACATTAATTAAACAAGTAATTAATACTAGGTGAACCATTAGTTGTTATCAACAATAAAAATACTTGCAGGGAATATTTTAAAAATTGGAACTAATATTATCCAAATTTGTGCCTAGATTGAAACATACATTTTGACAAAGTTGTTGAAAAAATGCAATATTAAAGCCTTGGCCAGACAGAAAGTGATCTGTTGCTTCTATCCTGATTTTGTCAGAACAAGTGATCCGGTTGTATAAAATCACAGATTGCCCTCTCAACACCTTTGGTTCTTTGAGGCACAGATTAAGTTTGTTCTAGGTTAACATTAATGATCAAACAAATATTTAAGTAATTAATTATTTAAATACATAATTAAGCAGTACTATTACTCTAATTTTTCTTTCTTCTAATTAGTTCATGCACTCAGATAGTTTTATTTCACAACACTAATGGTAGGAGTGGTTCCTTGTCTGAACTCATTAGTTAGATTAGAAAAGGAGTCTGCCTCTTTATGACCTGTGCAGTGTTGGTCTATTATGCATCTCCATTGTTTCTAGAGCTCCTCATGTCTAGAGCTTAAGGCTTTTTTAAAAGCCTTTTTAGCAGGTCCTAAAACTTTTTCAAGGTCTCTTGTTTGTATTCTCCAGGCCCGAGCTTTTCTTTCCCAAGAGTCTCAGCCTATGTAAGCTTTCGCACCAACAGAGGATATATTCCACTGTCTATTCTTCCTCCTCTATCTGCTTATTTCCGCTGCTCTGAGTCTATATGTGTATCTATGCTTCTAGAGTCTGCAGTGCTAGCAGTTCAACTATTATTGTAGTCTTAATATGTCCTAGACTTAGTACTTCTGTTGATAGTTTTTGCAATGGTCCTTTGATGAACTTTTTCACATTGTCTTGGGTTATATTCCCATTGATCAGAGGACTAATTTTTAATACTAGTCTAACAGATCCATGTTTTTGGCTGTTTAGTGTGCCACTAAAGGGTTCATAACAAATAAGTGTCATCGAACTTTACTTGGCCAATTTATTGGGCTCTTTGTTACCCCTCTGCCCTGTGTGCCCTGGTTGTTTACCAGACAAGGGTAATTTGTTGTTTTACCTCTGTTGTCTGACAGCCCTATTGCAATCCCAAATGACTCAGGACTTCACCACAGATGTAGTAATTGCCTTCAGTGCCGTCTGTCTGTCCAAATAGATGTATTCTGTTAACGATACTTAGCCTAATATGTAGTTATTTTGTGATCAGCCTTCTCAAATTCTAACATTAATTGAAAAATGATCGGGGATGAGGCCCAGGTAGAAAAACGTAGAGCACTCAATTCTATGTTGAGCTTTCGGTCAAATTTATTGCCTTCATCAGGACTTCAAATTGGAAATTAAGTAACAGTTGAAAGCATTGTGAGGACACCCGTCCAAGGGATGTGTGCAGGGATGTAACTACAATACTTAGCCTTCTAATCTCCTTGGTACAGTGTTCAATACCCTCAGTCACCGCTTGAAGCCAGTTTCATTTTGCCCAAGGCTTATAACAATTCCTTGGTTTATTTTTGTAAATATCAGCTCCTGGCCCATATTTGGTTTTGGAGCCATCTGTATACCAGATGTGGCCAGCATTATTAACTGGGATCTCTTTCTACCAGTCTGCTATCCTAGGTGGTTTAATTTGAAAGATTTTGTCAAATTTGAATTTAGTGGTCATGGCATCAACAGGCATCCGTAGAACGCTGTCTGTCTGAAGCTCCCCACCCCAAGCTTTAATTGCTGATAACACAACAGGGCACTTACTCACTCTCAATAACAATAGAAGGATAAAACGCTCTAAAAGAAAGCGTTTAGGCTGGACTGCTCATTCATTCTATCGCATTCTGTGTGATGATTGCTGGATCTCTTCCCACTGTGACAGATCACTTTAAGCCAAGCCAGGTTTTAACCTTTTAATTCATGCTAAAAATTCTTTTTATCGTGATATATTTTAAAAGTAAAGCAAATGGCCATTTTTGGTAAAATCACATGGATAAAAACTGTGCTTATCTAGTGTTCTCTTAATTTTATAAAATACATATTAGATATGATAGATGAGAATATGTTGGTCCTGCTCAACCACTGAAATATATTAATGTAACAATATGAAAATTTAAGTTTAATATGTGGGTAATGTTTAACACAAAATTATTCACTCTTTGCACGATGTGCCTATTTTATCTTTTTTTCCTGTGAAAAATTGAAACCAATTATTTGACAGTTTGAGAGATATTTGTACATTTTTCCAGTTTTAAAACAATTTAATAAATTAATAATTAATATTGTGCAAGGTTGTAATTAAATTTACATCTCTGTTATTGTTTCTGTATTTTTTCTATTTAAATATTGAATAATAAAAATACAAGCATATATGAACGATAATATAATGATATGAATTTTTTTTAAATAGCACTAAATTTGATGATTGGGGATACATGATAACATGGGCAAAAGTTTTAAGATTTAATGATTGTACATAAAATGCATGAAGGTTTGTGATCTGGACTTTGCATGATTGATAAAAGGTGTTTTTTCCTTTATAAATTGTATTATTTTTTTTAAATTTTAATATAGAGCTATTACAGTATTTATATTTTTTTACCTTGATGGCCTTGAGAATTATACAATAAGTTTTAAAAGTACTAAAAAATAGAATTCGCTTTCAATGAATTTGAACAACACAACCTCAAATCGTTTTAACATAATGGGCTAGCTATATAGTTTATATAAAGCTATGCATATTGTTGGATTGCCATAAATGTACATCCACAGTTTAAAACATTCCAATGTTATTTACTAAAACATAATTTAAATCGATTTTATGTGATATTTATACAAGTCCAACAATCGAATTAAAGGTCAAGCAAGGTAGTATGTTAAAAATAATTTATATTTTCAGAGGGTGTACATATATGTCTGATAAACCTGAGAGGAATAAAATTCAATTTGATCAGGATCAGAGTGTCTGTCATAAAAATACATTTAGAGAAGTTGCATTTCAGTAATTGTAATGTCATGGTATGAGAAGATGGCAGTAACATGTCACAACAAACCTTAAACAACCCCTAAAATGTTTGTCACACACAAAGACAAAATACATACAAAACACAAGTGGTACAATATACGATTGTCATAAATAATTATTAATTTAAAAAACCTAATGATCAATCTGAAGATATAGTGTGACATTATTTGCACTCGCAGACTTGATTATATGTAACCTAACCTTACTCTAATCTTATCTAACCTAACTCATCCCTAATCAAACCTAAGTTGTCCCTAACTCTAACTCTTCCTGTCCTTAACCTTAACCCTACATAATCTAATTTTACCTAACCCCCATCCCATACCCTAAATTCCACTCTAACTCTCCTAACTAACCTGCCCATAATCGTACCTAATCTATCCATAACTAGCTAGTCCATAATTCTAACCCTACCTAACTAACCCATCCGTAACTCATCCTTAACTGTAACCCTTACCTTACCTAACCTCACCTTCATCCAACCCATGCGCTCCCTGTGAGTGTCGAAAAGGGTCATAAATAAATTTCTGTATACTGTCCAAAAATGTATCGATGTTAAAAAAAAAGATATCAGGCACATGCCTTTTGGATAATCTAAACTCTCCTATACTAAATTAAAAATCAATGTTATTGGCAATTGTTTAGCTTCCACTCACACCATGAAAAATGTACATATAGTTGTGAATAATTTTTGCTCATTTTAATTGTTTTATTATCTGGAAACTCGTGATAGAAAATGATACTGTTACTGGCACCTTAAATACATATTTACGAATGTGAAAAAAATGATCTTACTTATTGTTTACATGTTGTGTATATAAGCGTATCATACTGTACTAATGAATTCATGGAATAATTGTTTGAACTAATTGGATTAAAACAACAGGTCTGATTGTGTGATATGTTGTACCAAAGAACTGTTCAAAATGTTGTATTTCAAAATAAATATTGTGTATTTTGGATTGGTAACAATCATGCTGCAAATTTTTTATAAATATACTTGGTGAAAAACTTTTTTAAACTTGTGAAATAGTCAATTATTAAAGTACTTTTATAATTAAAAGAAGAACAAAATTGTATAAAGATTTGAATCAGGTTTGTTTACTTTGTTCATTGTATCCATTAATCAAAGTGTGCCTATGCAAAATATTTGCTGGTTGGCAGCATAAAATAATGTAGAAATAAAAAAAAAATTGCACTTGAAGAAACATACATCTCTCACATGTTGTAAACAGAATTTTCTTAGTGAAATATAACTTTAAAAAATTTGAAACTGATTGGTTTCAAATTCATCTTACTTTATAATTCATATACTTTACTTCAGGTGCCAAAACTCCATCATACATTCTTGAAGATCTGCCAGTTGTTCTGCCATCATCACTATCAACTCCACGAGTAGCAGTCTCTGAAAAAGATATTATTCAAAGTCGTGTCCCTCGTTTTTTTTTTAATTTTGGTAATATCTTTCCTATCATTTCCTCATTTCCTCACTCTCTCTGTCTCTGTCTGTCTGTCTGTTTCTCTCTCTCTCTCTCTCTCTCTCTCTCTATATATATATATATATATATATATATATAACCTGTGTGAGTGTATATGAATGTATATATGTATGTTCATATTTATTTGTTTCATTGTTCTCAGTATTATTATAGAATATATAGTTTTAGTCTATGTAAATACTTACATTATTATCAAGTTTCGATAATACCGTTGGTAAGTATTTTTCTTGAACCTTTTAGTCAATTATATTCATACATATAATCTTAATTTTTATAAAACTAGTAACAGTCTAGTCATTGATTTCAAATATCAAAGTCTCCTACTGTATATAAATGCTTTAAAATTCATTCTTATTCAAAATTGTTTTTCAAATGAGTACTTTTATTGTATATAATATTAAAATTAATGAATTATCTATTCATAGTTAAATTGCTGTTTTTGAATGCCTTTTTTAAAAATAAAAGTTACCATTTTTACTGACATGGATCTTGCCAAATTTAAAGCTTGTTATGTTAAGTGCTTTTATATGCCTGGAAATTATGTGCATGTTTAAATAAAGTAGACACATTTTACAATATTGCTTGAATGCTTTATTCATCACTGCATGTACCCTGCATGGCTGCGTAAATTATTAATAAGTTGGAAGCTTTTTAGTTTTGCAGTACTATTTTCTTAAACTCACCTTTGTTCCCCCTATAATGTGTTGTAACTATTTGTAAAATAAGAAAGTTATGGTGAGGTACAATCTGTTGTTTTAATTAAATATACATATTTTTTTATTGTAGTGTCTCATGGAAACCTTCCTTTACCAGTGGTAGTACCAGAAACCTCTTATTCCAGCTCAGAAGAGGAAGATTTCTTCGATGCATATGATAGTAGTGAATCTTCAGCTGGAAATCCTGCTGCAAGCAAGGATGATCAAGTAGGGTAAGTACAATTTATTTGTTACATTCAATAACTTTCTTGATATGTGGAAAACCCATTGTCAAAAACTGCTGGTAAAAATAAGTCGAATATAGATGACATTTTACTTGGTTATATGCTAAGTTATATATTTTAAATTGGGTTGATAATATGAAAAATTCTTAATACATTCCGATCATACTTTTTTCTTCCAATTCATTTGTACCGAAGCTATTTCAGGAAATGAACTAAGATATATTGTTTAATACAATTTGAATTTCCATTAACAGTCTGTTTGTTAATAATGAATCATATGCGGTTAGAAATATATTGTATTTTGGTTTTGTTTTTATTTTTTATTTTATTTATTTATTTNTTTTTTATATACCAGGGACTGGAGGAGTTCCCTCTTGCAATACTAAAGCTACTACAAGCAACTTTGTTGTCTTTATGAATATTATAATATAAGAAATAACAGGAGAGTTACATATAAATAAATAATTTAGTTAGATAATAACTACATAACTACACTCCTTATAAAACATTCACGTTCCTCTCTAGGAGAGAAATCGCAAGGCCATTGGTGCTTTAGGTGTTTTAGATTTAGAGGATGGTTGGGAAGGATTTGGGAACGAGTTGGACTGGCAGGAGGATGAGGGTCCATCTGGAGACGTCTGTATCGACTTCTTGCAGTTTCGAGGACAAATAGGATTTAGAGGAGATCTGTGTGAAAGGTTGGATTCGAAGTAGGGAGCTTAAAAGCTTAAACAATGTTTTGAAGGGTTTTGGACTGGAGTGATTGGATTCTTTTGAAGTTGAGGTTAGGATGAGGATCAAGGTTTTGTGAAAGTATCTGTTTGTGTTTGTTTTTTTGTGAGATTTTTGAGTCTTTTGTGTAGTTTATATTGTCTATCCTGTTTTTTGTTTATTAAGTGTGAGGGTTTCAAGTAAGTATTTTATCGATGTTGAGTTCCAAAATAATGGACAAATTGGTTACTGGGAGAGGAATAAAGTTTTAATTGATTGAGGCAGAGTTGATACAGCAGATAGTGAAGGCTATTTGGTGACAGTATCATTTTGTTGAGTCTGATTCTCAATTTTTTTATATCCTTCTTCCATACATTACATTTCTGAAGGCCACTGTTGATTCTAGGCATGTGTACAGGAATGTCTTCAGTGTATATTGAATATAGAAAGGGACCAAGGATGCCTTGCAGAACTCATGCTCTGCCATGATATTTATTTGACATGATGTTTTGTATCTATTCAGAACATCTATATGAAAGACACTTGTGTCTACCCTAGGTATTTTATTTCTACATACCAACAGAAAGTACTGTACTTTTCTTGACAGAAAGCGTTATCCTCCATCCTCCCTCACTAATGTTTGATTCTTAAATCGAAGATGAGTCAAGTTCTCAAATAGTAGACAGCATTGATTGCTGGGAGAGGAATAGAGTTTTTATTGATTGGGGGAGAGTTGATACGGCTGTTTGGTGAGATATGGTTTTGGTATTGGTTGAGTCTGATTCTTCATGAATTGCACCATTCTAACAAAAAGGAGAGATGGTCCTGGAGGTTTCTGAAAGCACTGTTAGGTCTAGGTGTGAGTACTGTATAGGTATATAGCTACTGTATATCTATGGTAGGAATATCTAAAGTGTACGCTGAATATAGAATGGGACCGAGGAAGTTGCCTTGTGGGAACACCCGCTTCACCATGATATTTGTCTGACATGATTTTTTTTTTAATCTGTTCAGAACATCTTCATGAAACTCTTGTTTATGCCTTAGGTATTTTGGTATTTTATTTCAATGCTAACAGATTGTACTTTCTTTAACAGAAAGAGTTTTCCTCCATCCTCAAATGGATCGAAGATTAGTTAAGTTGTCAAATAGCAGATGGATGCTGGAAGAGGTTGTAATAGATTGGGCGAGAGTACTGTATCAGGGTTGATAGGATTGTTTGAAGTGTATACTGAATAGAGAATAGGACCAAGGATGCTGCCTTGTTGAATACCTGCTTTTGCACAGTAGATGGGGAGTGAAAAGATGTTGTTTTGTACCTGGAAAATATTCATCCACAAATCATGACTTTTGGCCATTACTAGCTTTATACATATTAGCTTAGCTTTATACAAGCAGCCAGGTGATGTCTGGGTAAAGTTTTTTAATTTTATCACAATCTGTACAAATTATATACATTATGTAATGAGGTACAATATGATTTTACCTTTTATTTTATTGTTTACATATAATCTGAGGGGAGCCAGAAACATAGTGGCTCTCTCACCCTTCTGAATAGTTACATACTAGTCATCTGATATTCCAACAATGTTTCTGAGGACTTTAGATTTGAAGGTTTGTATTCTTTAGATGTTGGAAGGTTTAGCGGTGCCCCTTAGTTCTAATCCATATATCTAAGTCAGTTTCAGTAGTGTTTTATAAAGTGCTAGTTTGTTTTTTGTTGATGTGTGATATTCTTGATAAAAAATTTGTATAGGGGTCCGAAGCATCTGTTTAATTCTTGTCTTTTAGTTCATGTATGTTGTTTCAAGGTTAGACGTGAGTCAAGATAGAACCCAAGGTAGCGTACAAAGTCAATTTTTGGGGTAGGAGTATTTTTGAGGAATAGTGTATGATGGGTTTTGTTTTGTGGGGTAAAATTAAATGGGTGCACTTGCTTCCTTTTATCATAAGGCACCAGAATTTTAGCCTAGTCCTCCATTTGGCTAGTCTATATGTGCCTAGTGCTCCTCCGAAGTAATTGCAGGATCAGAATCAGAGGATAGTACAGCTGTGTCATCGGCAAAGGAAGCTAGGAGATTAGAGGGTGCAGTTAGGATATCTGTGGTAAAGGTGAGGTACAAGTTTTGTCTGAGCACACTGCCCTGTGGCACTCCTGTTCCCAGAGGGCAATATTCGGAGTCGATCCTTGGTGAACTCGATTACAAGTTGTTTGGAAGGACACGTTTTTTACAATTTGTACAGGAGACACTCATACCACACGTGATCAAACACTTGTGCCACGTCAATAAAGGCCCCATGCAGTATTGTTTAAGCTCAAGGGATGAGGATATGTGGCAAAGCACCTGCTGGGTTGTGGAATGTTGATAGCGAATTAGGTAAAGCAATTTTCCAGTGGTACCTTGGATGGGTTAAGATGTATGGCCAGGAAATTTCTTTCTTTGGAAATCACACAGCTTTATTTTCTTTTAGCCGTTTGTTTTAAAACGGTGTTTGGTTACCTGTCAGCCCGTTCCGTTTATTTATAGACTTTATACTGAAAGTTTTATAACCGGGAAAACTCGATTTGGCGTTTTTGTAAGGAGTTACGCATCTACCATGAAATTGCTTTTTTCGTTTTCTTTTCGTTTAGTTTTTCTTTCTTTGCTCCACCGATCTTCAGGAAACTTTACATGGCCATTGACCTCCGTAAATAAATCAGAACCTTAGATATAAAATAAAACATTTGAGTAGTGTTGTTGATTTCATTCTTACGTTTCCCACTTATAATTGAATAACTAATAAAATCTAAACATACAAAGAAGAGAAATTAAGCTTTAAAACGGTTGTAATAACTTGAATTTCCATAAAATACAGAAAGGTTTGGAATTTTTAGGTGAGTCACCGGACATCGGCCAGATAAACATACCCATGGCGAATCGAACCCAAAAGTATTTATTTTATGAAAATGCGTATTTAATAGTATGAAAGGGTGCTTAAAACGATTCTGAATTGAGCTTTCCAAAAAATAATTTTTTTACCTAAATTATTGAAAGCGTTTTTTGGCTTTGGTAACTCTTTATACAGGGTGTCCTTTTTAGGTGGCTCGGCTGAATTTCAAATGTACCAATGATTCTATTTAAAAAAACGTGTTTAATATTTTTTAGTCTAGTTTCAAATTTAATTTTTACCTTTTTTTGAGAAAAAGTATACAGGAATATTTAAAGGATTTTTTACACAGGAAACAATGGTGCAATCGGATTGGTCAAAAAATGGCAAAGTTATGGCAAAAAGTTTGAAAAAAAGTCATTCGGTTTGCTATTTATTAATCATATTTAATGTTAGAACTGCGTTTTGCCTGAAGATGCAAAGATTTGCTCTTAGTAACCAATCTTCACCGGTGCTCAGAGCGATAGAGTAAGAGGAGATGGATTGACAAGCATTTTCTATCCTTTGCCGCAGTTCTTCAAGTTGCTGGATTAAGATTGGCGTAGACACTGCTTTTTAAATAGCTCCACAGAAAATAGTCAAGTGGAGTAAATCGGGTGACCGAGGAGGCCAACAAATCGGTCCTATCCACATATCCCGGAAGTGATGATTCAAATAACGACTCAACTGCCAAGAATTGTGTGCGGGGCATACATCAAGCTGGAGAATCATTCTTTGTCGTTGTAGGACAGGAATATCATCTAATGGTATTGATAAAACCTCCCTCAAAAAATTGAGGAACTGAGCACCATTTAAATTATTTTCGTAGAAACAAGGCCCAATTAATTTATTTCCTAGAAATCCACACCAAATGTTGATACTGTGAACCTAATGATGAAAAGAGTACGAAATTCCCGGATTTTCCTCTGCCCACATTCGAATGTCTGGATGACTCCTGGTAGTCCCCGTTCAAATTCTAAAGTTGCCCTTGGAATTTATTTATTTTTTTGATAATTTGAATATAGTAATTTGAACAAGTATTATCAATTCAATCAAATCAAAGAATCTAGGCCAATCGGTAGTTCATTTAGTGCCATGGAACACAAAAATGTTAAAATATTTAAATGAAATTAATAGGTAGATATTTCGACAATGATGGACGCCTGGTGTATAGGCAATTCCATGTTGATGAGTCAAAGGTTCAAAGAATGCGAGCTTAGCATTTTAAAAAGGCCGGATGCACACTACAACTTTTTGCTCACTTTCATTTGTCCTGGTTAAAGGCTAAAAAAAACTGATGGTATCTCTATTTTATCTCCACTGATCTCTTGTAATCTCTTTTTGTAATCCTCTACTGAGATGTCCCCTTCTTGGCAGAACCTACACGCTGTTTTCGGTCAATCCTAATATTTTTAAGTGCTTAGCGAGTCTGGTAGCAGACCTCTAAAGATCCTCAATTTTCTTCGACTTTGGTGGCTTAGGCGAGTCTTTTTTAACTTAATGTGCCTATGATTTTAACATGATCTATTTGGCAATAGCTCCTTTTTTTCATGGCAGTTCAAATTTTACAAAGTGTTGTGGTCCTGTTATGGCTGAGGTCCTGGCTTGTTCATCATCTTTCGTTCTGCCCTTTGTCCTCTGGGAACAAGAGTTTCTCTATTCTTACATTTCCCAGGGCAGCAATCTTGTTTTTTGTCCTTCTTCTTTCAGCCTTTTTATCTATTTTGCTCTAATTTCCAAGAGAACTCTCCACTAATTTTCTTCTATAAATACCGGCTCCCTGATGGGCTTTTGTAACATGTACCAAATAGAGTCAGCTGTTCTCCCTAGTTTTTGTATTATTTTTTTTTTTTTGAACCTATGAATATATCATAGGTATATCATTGCGCCTGTAATGATATATTACGTCCTTTTGTTGTTCTTCTGTTATATAAGTTTCAATTTTTTTGCATCATGGAGGTGTGTAGGTTGCATGTCCTTTTAGCCTATTTGCAATCTCCTTGGATATAGGTATATCTATATAACCCCCCGATCTCCCTGGATGAAGATGTATAGGGTGGTAGGTTTAATAATATCTACAGGGGCCCAGTGATCAGTTTTTTTCTTATATAGATTATCATTGGCATGATAACTCTTGTATAAAGTCAGAGTTTTGATGTTTAAAACAGTGCTTTTTCTACAAACGGTTTTTACTTTCCTAGGGCGATTTTGGCTTTTTTGGGTGTTGGTTATGAGTCAGCTTTTGGTCAAAGATAAACAGCAGAATGTGACCACACCCTAAAAATTGAGAAATGCTGAAATGGACATATAATAACCAGCGAGAATAGGCAGATGATCATAGATAGTAGGAAATTTGCTAAACAAAAAAGATTGATATTTATCAGATGAAATACTACAATGACACATACTTAAAAGAGAACGAGTTTTACTTTTATTGACAAACATTGAAGTATTAGATGACAGATGGCCAAGTAAAAAAAAGTTCCCTGAAATTCCATTTAAGAGTTAATGAATTGGCTATGCCCTGTCGTCCCAGGGTAAATGTCAGATTAGTTATTGGTCACCCTTAAAGGCCATTGCGCTCTTAGGGTCAAATGCAATACCTCATTGAACTATGAGAGTTGCAGAAGTTGTAATTAAGTAAGAACTAGAAGTAACAGTATTTTTATCTAACTGTACCTATTTCTGTTGGTGTGATATACCAAATTTTTAAACATTACAAAATGTTTTCCCCTAGAATTTCAAAAAATGTCAATATCTTGTTGAAAATGGACATATTTGAAAATTGAGTAGTACAACAATTTCTCAGTTATTTTGTACGGAGGAATAAAACGTGTTCAAAGCCACACAGAGAACAGAAATTATGCATATCGTTCGACGGACTAAATCGTGACCCAGTGATAATCACCTTTTAGGAATGAAACTAATACAAAGGGAATGTTTGCTTTTAAAATTTCATTTGTTCAATTCACAGAAAATTTAATAATACTGTAGAAAGCATTAAATTAGTAATAAATTTGACTCAAATCCCATGCCATAGTCAGATTTTTAGCCAGTTAATGAAGCCAACTGATAATGAGAAAAAAAGCGCAACTGAAAACATGAAAAATATTATCAAACCTCAAGTGAATTCCATTAAAAATAATATATTTTATTATTTTTTGATATAGAATGCACTCGTCATGCTTGTACTGTTGATATATGATTACAGGATTTAATTTCATTTCATGTTTCACAATTATGAATAGACGTTCATATTATTTTGTTAGCCTATTAAATTATTAATCTGTTAATACGTTTCAAAGACGAAGAAAGGGTTTTAATTCCGCAAAAGAACGGCTGAGACTCTTCACTGACAATGTCAAGAAGAAACAATGTATTGAGAATTATTTTATTAAGTAAGATGAAGAAAAACTAATTAAGACTGATATTAAAGAAAGAAAGAATAGCGGCAAGAATGTGATGAAGAAAAAAGAAAAATGGGCCTGGATACAAATTGATATGAAAAGAAAAGTTTAGTTTGATTTTTATCGCGTTCTTTGTACAATATGAATGTTGTAGAATTAAAAGCTAACTTTTCATTATGTGTATTGACTAGACAGTAGACAGATGTGGAATTCCCACACGTAAGTCACAATAACTAAGACTAGTAAGAGAATCCCAATTCGACCTATTTGGATCTAAAGAGCAGAACTGTTGGGTAGTATGAAGCCATCTAATATACAACCCATCCAAGCAGGCCAATCCTCATAAAAATTATCCAAGTTCTTTACCCTAATATCACCATCTACAATGACTTGAATATTCTTTTTGTTCAAGATTTGATCCTTTCCCGCTTCCAGAAGTTCCATTATGTTTCGTCTCATCCTAATCCTTCCGCACAAGCCCAGTCTAATGTCAGCCAAACCGTTAATTCATCAGCGGTTGGAGTGCCAACTTGTATCAACACGGGAATGTCGATGTCCTGAAAATCGTTGGGGTCAGATCGGTCAATCGACGCTTATAGTGCAGATTCGAATGAACCGTACATCTACTTCGCTGTTCCCAGACGCTGAGATAGTACCATCAAGCGCCTTTAGTGCAAGGAGTAACGTTCCATAGGCAGATTTTTTTTTTCTTGTGTAGGTGTCAAGACGGTGTGCCCCTAGGGGCCTGAACCAGGCTATCACTACATAACCGGCCCATTGCGAGAACCAACGGAATTGAAGCGTATAGAAAATCGCTATTGCCCACCCTGTAGAGTAGTTGAACTCAGGGGGTTGGTTCACGCCAAGAAATGCCGATTATCAGTGGCTTGCATCACGAATCGTCTACTGCTGGATATCATCCACCGAGCGGACAACAATAAGCTTAGGTGACCCCGATGTGTGATAAAGCTTGAAGGGAAGGGTACATCGCTCAGGGCCATTGGCCCAGCCGGGAAGTACTCTCGTGCCTCGATAATGTAGCATCACGATCTTACATCCCCCATGGTCCCCTTCATTAAAGGGCACGGTTCCTCTCCGTGGACTTAAAGATGAAACGACTATATTCGCATATTTTTGTAACAATAGCGAATATAGAAAGACCAAGGATTAGCTGGCAATACCAAACTACTTTTTCGGCACCTCGCTCAAGGAGTACACCAAGAACACTTCATAGAAAACTTAATTGCTATTGATTTCGTTTTTGAGACAGGAATTATATTGATTATGTAAATTTTCCATCCCATCTGTGAACACCTGTACTAGAAATTTAAGGTTACCCCTTACAAAATACAATAACATTCATGCTATTTCGTATGTGCTACACCATACGGACAATTGAGATATAATAAATGACCTGGTAGTTTGCGGCTCATGTACAGATTAGATTTCTTCCTATGTGTCTTATTGTTTTAATATGACGTGACTTCTGTTTTTAATCCGTCCGGGTAAAACGCGTTATTTGTACTTTACTTTTGTATGTAGGTTCTTTTTTGCAAAGTTTTTATCCAAAAATATAAGTCAATATATGAATTGCGAAAAAGTGAAAATTTTCTTTAACTGAAACTTTTCCTTTTAACTAAAACAGGACTGAAATGTCAGAAAATGCAGAAAATGATTGATTATTTGATAGTGACATTCAAGTGAAACAACTTGCCTATTATGACTTTATTAATAATTCAGCTGTTATTCATTTATTCCATTTGTAATTGCTTTCATTTCCCCACAGTCAACGTGGGTCTTATTTGACACGACCGATATCAATAATAATAATAAGAGGGAGCACAGTTTATGTCGTGGGATTTCCTGTTTTTACACACTATGTCATGATGGTATGTCGGGGTTGGCGTCACCGCTGTACTCATGTCTTTCTTCCTGTATGCCTCACGTGAGGATGGCAGTGTGTACATAGGTTTTTCTCGACAACCTGTCGTAAAATATGATTCAGTTTAATTTTTGACAAAATATTCAAGCCCAGCAAAAAAAAATAAAAAAATAAAAAGTGGGCTCAGGCCGGAAGAGGAAAGGTCCGATACTGCTGTCGAACGAGGGAGAACTTCAAAGTATGGTTTTATTTACTTATTTTATTATTATTATTTGCCACGAGAGATCGTTTTCTGGCTTAACAAAGCTGTTTTTTTTCTTCCTCTTTTTGGCCAGAATAGCACGTACCCTCTCCAGCTATGTTCCAAATTTTTCTTCTCATCAGAAAGAAACCAACGTTCTTTCTGAATGCTCATTAATATTAAAGAATGTTTACTAATGCGTGCCAAAATTAAAATCTAATTAAAGCTGTATTGAGTAAAATACTTTTTTGTAAAGAAAAGAAGAATTGTTAATTCTTTTGTTAAAACCAAAATTCTATTAAAGAATGTACTATTTGATTCAAATGTGTATTTTAAGATGATTTGGAGGGGGTGTCGATGGCCGCAACGGTTTAGGCGTTGACACCTCGTTCATCATGGTAAGGTAAAGATCCCGGGTTCGAATGCATGGCCGCAGGATTGGACATACTTATAAACGGAACAAAGTATGGAAAAAAGCAAAAATCAGGTTGCTATTAATTAAAACCCGAGAATAGACCTGGAGGAAATGCATCATCGTACAGGGCGATTTGCAGCCTCCCTGCCCTCGGAAAAATTCTTGAGAAGCTCATTTTATATAGGCTTGAGCTGAAGAACACATATGTGAATGACAGTATAGTGCCCGAATAGGGATGTCCACTGAGGATGTAATCTGCAAACTTAATGAAGAAGTCAACAGCGGTGAGAAAAAGTTTGTAGTGGGTATCTTTTTTGACATCCAGGGGGCATTTGATGCCGTAGAATGGACTCACTGTTAAATGAATTTAAAGCTATAGACTGCCCAAAAATATTTTCACCTTAATAGCCAGCTACTTTGACAACAGAACAGCAGAGATTTCTACAAAGCACACCATAACTATTCAGAAAGTCACAAAATGTTGCCCATAAGGATCGGTTCTGGGCCCTCTTTTTTGGAGCATCTTTTTCAACAATCTCCTTCAACAACTAGAAGAGACGGGTATCAAGTTTGTAGCCTTTGTTGATGACCTGGTTATAATAATAACAGGCAATACTAGGAAAGAGGTCTTAGAAAAAATAGAAAGCGCAGCCGCGTTTATAGTTAGTTAATTGGTGTCAAACAAAAAACCTAAAGATAGCTCCTGACAAATGTCAAATACACGTACTGAAAGGGGCATTGGGTACCCTCCCCCCTTAGAGTGAAAATAGATGGTAAAAACATAAAACCAAGCCAAGAAGCCAAATACCTTAGTGTTCTTATAGGTGAGACTGAATTCCTTTCCACACGCCTTAGACATCCGGGAATCCACAAGCTGTATCTTTGCAAAATTAAGCAAGATAGCCAAAACAACATGGGGACTCAGCTGAAAGGCTCAGTTAATAATCTACAAGAGCGTCTATATCTCTATAGCAAAGTATGGAGCAGCTACCTGGGGACGAAAACTGCAAGGTAAAAGCAAACAGGTACTAGAACAAACACAGCGAATTGCTTTACTCAGGACATGGAAGGGGTACAGATCGGCTTCCACTCACGCTCTACAAGTGTTAATGACAGCAACACCCATTGATTAGGTCATACAAGTCCACATGCAAAGAGAGCTGAAGAAGGGATTGCTACCAGGTCTACCCGGCATAGAGGAACATGAAACGAATTGGCTAAAAAATGCACCCTAACAGCTAGCGCCAAACTTTTCTCAACGAATGGACAACCGACACCTGGCAAAGCAGATGGGAAAATAGTGTCAAGGGCAGGCTAACGTTCACGTTCTTTCCCATCATTAAAGAAAGACAAAAGCAGAGTTGGGTGCAACCAGATTTTTGGTCCACACAAATGCTTACAGGGCATGGAAACTTTGCAGTTTATCTGCATAAATTCAAAAGAGCCAATACCTCAAACTGCCGGTTATGCCATGTTCCTGAAGACGTGCGACACAAGCTATTCGTCTGCCCAAACTTTTAACGCCTTCGTCAAGACCTGCGAAACAGTTTCCACAATATATGGCCTCCAGAATTGAAGTAACTTGTGAAAAGCGAACGTACGTATCAAGTGTCCAAACAGTTTACACAGAGGATCCTAGCGGGTAGTAAACCAAATAACTGAATAAACTTTCTAAACCATACCATGTGATTAAACTGTGATACATTTAAGTGTATAACTTTTCAATTAATGAAGGTTTTGGTTCAACATGAGTTCGCCAACTCGCAGACCAAACCCCATCATCTACTATACTTACAAATGGGCTTTTTTCATAAACACCGGCACCCTGAAGGTTTATATGACCTCTGCTGTTGCGAACCTTCGTAAAAAAAAAAAAAAAAAAGTTTAATAAACTGAAAAAATGAATAGGGATATTTGTAATTTATTCGTATTCTATTAAATTTAATCAAATTAACCAATATGTTCTTGTTAGTTGGATAAAACCAAATAAAAAAATACAAATAAAAAAGGTAATCCTCATTTTTAATAACGGATTTACTTGAGAATAGTAAACATGAAGAGTACTCCTTTTGTAAACAAACACCTTTTCTCCATTTTAATCCAGTTGTATTCTCTTTAACCATGGAAAGACATCATCTTTAACCAGAAGTGGGCAATATTATTGTGAGAATGTCATCGAGGACACCGGCAAGAGGATATCACAGAGGTAGTTGGCGTTTCTTAGAGCGTGGTCTCTCGGGCTTTACCCTGATTCCGAAAGACTGGAAGTGCCAATGGGAGGCCTGGTAGTGGATCTGAGCGCATTACGACGCTAAGGGAGGGCAGAAATATTGTCATTACTGCAAGACGGAACTTTTTCCGTAGTGCCCGCCATATCCTAAATAAAGTACAAGATGATTAGGCAAGACCTTTATCAACACAAATGAATTGCTGGCCTCACATCGTATGCCCTCTTCAAACGAAATACAGCAACAGCCCTCCACCAGCACCAACACCAATTGGAATGCTGTTATATTTACTAATGAGTCGCGTTTCTATCCAGTTCCAGTTTCTTCTGCTATCACTATACATACGAACTCAGTGCTCTTAGAAACGCCAAGTACCTCTGCGATATCCACATGCCGGTGACCTCGATAACTCATTCTCACAATAATATTGCCAACTTCTGGTCCAAGAAGATTTCTTTCAATGGTTAAAGAGAATAAAACTGAATTAAGATGGAGAAAAGGCAAGAAAAGGAGTTTGTTTACAAAATGAGTACTTTTCATGTTTACTATTCTTAAGTAAATCCGTTATTAAAAATGAGGATTAACATTTGTTTGTTTTGGTTTGTATTTTCTATTTTGTTTTAATCCAACTAACAAGAATATATCGGTTAATTTAATTAAAATTAATAGAATAAGAATAGATTACAATTAAACCTATTCATTTTTGAGCAGTTTAAAGGCCCATATTTGGGGGAAGGGAGGGCAGAAATTCTAAGGCTTTGCTGATGAGTCGCGTTTCTGTCTATATAGTGATAGCAGGCGCCGAAGAGTCTACCGAGAACAGGAGATGCGAACAATGCCCCAGTATGTGCACCCTTCAGTGAAGTTTGGAGGAGGCGGTGTAATGGTCTGGGCTGGAATTAACATTGGAGGACGAACTGGACTTCATATTGTTGAAGGCGACCTCTGCAGTCCGTTATGTCCAAGAAATTATCGAGGAATACATCCCTCAAAACAGGGATCTCATTGGTAGGATTTTGTATTTCTGGATGACAATGACCTCATAGAGCAGAGTTATTCATCAATGTTTAAAAAACCTGGGAATTTCCCATCTGCCCTCCCATTATCTCCAGACCTCAATCCCATTGAGCATATGTGGGATGCGTTGCAGAAAAGGCTTTTCGATCACCATCCGCAGCCAGTTGACCTGTAACAACTGAGTGGAGCGTCGTAACATCTATGGAGTGAAATTTCTTATGAATTTAGTGGCTATCTTATTAACACCATGCATAACAGGTACTTAAAGGTTTTAGCTAACAGGATTATACGCGGTATTATTATTTTTAATGGCCTTATGCATATTAGCCAAGGTCTAAGACGATTATTATGCGTATGCGTATGGGGGGGGATCGTGCAAAAAATGGCCTGAGGAGACGGTGGGAATCGAACCCACGGCAGCGGGGGGTCTACTAGCCGAGAGTCTCACACTAACCACTCGGTTACCCCGGTCCCCATTATTAATTGTTGAGTATTAATTGCATAAAAAATTAATGTGTCCAATAAACAAAATTATGGAATTAAAACCTTTTATTTCGTTATTTTTCAAAATCCCTTAAATACATTTTACTTCTGTAAATAAACATAATAATTTCTAATAATTTAATGCAATTTATAATAAAAAAAAATGGCAGGGAAAGTAAATGCCACAAAATTGGCAATATCCTTATTTATTTTGAGCAGTTTGTTTGTACAAATCGCTGATAAAGGATCAACATAAAATTACTGCGTGCATTGACACCACACAGCACAATATTTCAGCGACAAAGTTTAAAGCGAACCATCGGTCTTTTTTTCTCTCATTGCCTTTTTCGCTCATGAATTGAGTTTAGGTTAGGGTTAATGTTAGGTTGTATTTTTTTGGCATTAATTTTACAATCATAGCCATGGCCCGCTAAATTTGTCTTAAATTAAAACGGGAGGGGGGAAACATCCGTGCCTACGGCTGTGCTTAAATCATATTTAAATGAAACTTTTGCTATTATTGAAAACCGTTGCTGTCTTATGATTTTTTTTAATGCTAGGGTTAGGGGCTTTTTAATGTAAGGGGATGGGAATATGGTTAGCTAAGGTTAGGGTTAGGAGAAGATGGGATAGAGTTAGGATAAAGTTCAGGTTAGAGTTGGGGTATGGGATAGGTTAGCTTAGGTGGGGTTAGGGTTAGGAGATGTGAATGTGGTAGTTTAGGTTGATTTAAGGTTAGGGGATGGGAATATGGTTAGCTTAGGTAGGTAGTGTTATGGTTAGTAATGTGTGGTGATTAGTGACCGTTAATCGATAATTATTCATAATTCGTGAGATGCGGTCTGGTGTGATGTAGGTTTCAGAAAAACATTTTCTTTATCGTGCCAACGTTTCGATCTTTATTGAGATCATCTTCAGGGCCTGGGATTTACAAACATGTTTACATTTAACAAATACATGTAGGATGTGGAAAAAAGTTAATTTATACAATGCAAAATATATTTTTTATATTCAATCAAAGTATTTCTGCTTTCTCAATGTGTTTGTCTTCTGTGTAATTGTGCCATTCTTGCATGTCGTGTTGAGAGTGCCAGTGAAATATTGCTGTTTTATGTTTATATATGTTGGATTTTGAAGGGGTGGGGAAGGAAGTCGGTATAGAAAAGACATTTTTGTATAAGGTGTCGGCTTCTTTGAGGTGAAAAGAGCCGACGAAGGGAAAAAAAACGTTGGTAATGGTTCGGCCAGATTATCCTTACAGGATTATATAGAAGGGGATAAATAGGAAAAGGAAAGCTAAATTGTTGAAAAATTAGAATATGCGAAAAATGTTTGATGTGTGGAATGTGATGTGATGTGATGATATATGCATGTTATCTATATTGAATTTAGCGTAGCTGCGAATGAGTTTACATGTATCTGTTCTGTAATTGATGCTGTGTTTATCTCTGTTGATGATCTCAATAAAGATCGAAACGTTGGCACGATAAAGAAAATGTTTTTCTGAAACCTACATCACACCAGACCGCATCTCACGAATTATGAATAGTTATGGTTAGTGTTAGGGGGATGGGATACGTTAGCTTAGGTAAAGTTAGAGTTAGGAGATGGGAATATGGTTAACGTAGGTAGAATTACGGTTAAGGCTTCAAGTAATTGTATTTCATGTGGTAAATAGAGATTTTTCTTTCTCAATGTCAGCGGTTTTTACGAACTTTTTCCGATAATCTGTGAACTGTTAAGTAAAATTATTTAAATTGAAATTTACCGTTTTTTACTACTTTAATTTCGTTGTTCTACTTGCTCAAATCAACTAAGTGAACAGTTAATTTTACAGCACTTTTTATGTAGATTGCAATAAAAAATAGTAAAAGCTATCAAAGTTTATCAATAACCAAAACATTCACAAGAATTGGCGGATACGTATCCGATATTTTGGTGTGTAGAATCACCAAAAAACATTTGGTCCAAATTCGTGACACACCACCTGGTCGTTCCCTTGTTAGTTTCAAAGTGAAGTCGACAATCTTATCAAAACTAATTTGCGATTCGTAAATTCCCCAAAGTTAATTGCTGCTAAAATGTGTAGTTTACCATGCGTTCATAGTTTAAGATGGGTTATTTTTAGCCTGTAACATTGAGACTAAATTTATACCTAGCTGTCGTCAATGATCTCATTTATGAATGCTCGAATTTTGTCCCCCATTTGGGATAAATACAGTTTTCATTTATTTATTTTATTAGAAGCTTGAATAATCCACAGCCGAATAATGAGTTTGTTTTTATTTTATGATATAGATAAATTGTGAAAAAAATATTCTTGCCTCATTTTTTTTATGTTCTGTATTAAATTTCCCAAAGGAATTTATTTGACAGTTTCAAGCGCCTAAAAATACCCCAAGTCTGTAATTGCAGCCAAATGACGCACTTTTCATCAGCTAGGAAAGGCGATAATTGTTCAATATATAAAGAATTGAGCAGTTTTACCCGATTTTGTATAAAAAAATTAATTAATTAAAAATGTTTTAAAAAAGTAATGCCGTGGCAGTACAAGTGAGCATGTTCATATTATTAAATAATTCAATTACTAAAGGCGATAGCACCGTGCCTCATCAAAATTAAAGTTAGATTACCTGATGAATAATGAAGTATTAAAAATACGTAGAATGTTTAATATTCATCCAGCTTTCACATTTTTATTTAATTGCATATCAAAACTTATCCCAAGGGCAAAGACATTTTAAAGGCAACGTTCCTATTATGTCGCCGATCATAATGTAAAATTTTCTGCGTTCTCCTCTCCATAAATACATGTTACAAGCAGTGAGTGATGTCGGTGTGTTTGGAATTCGTTGAAAAGCCGTGCGTACTATTTTTCTAAATATTGAATGAACAAGTTTTTTCAACTTGCCGTTAGGTTAGTTACGCTGTATGTCTAAGGACTAATAGTTGCCCTGGATATTAGATGGCAAATCCCACAGTTCCACTATTACGTTAATTTTAATTCAATAATTAAATAACGTTAATTTTACTTTTTATATATCAACACTAAATATGGTTTTCAATTAATTAATCTTTAAGGGTTGAGATAAAGAAGTCAGTGTCACGTGCGGGATTCGAACCCACGACCTTCGGCTAGATTAATTAATTGAAAATAATTTATTTGGTCAATCGAATCACGAAACCTATAGACTAAATATTGTATTAATCCATGTTTAGTTATTATAGTTATATGTTTAGCGGTCATAATTGTCCATATTAATTATTTCAATTAATTATTGTTTTTATTGGTATTGGTTGAAATTAAAAAGTTAAGCGTCACGAGCGGGATTCGAACCCACGACGTTCGGCACAATACGCCTTTGCTCTAACCACTTGAGCTATCTTGACACTAACTTGTTAGAGCGGCGGCGAATTGAGGGAAGAGTTCGAACTTTTGACACTAACTTTTTCATCTCAAACAAGCCCTTAGATAAAAAGAATAATTAATTGAATTAAATATTGTAATAACATAGGATTCCACCTCAGCCTGATTTCTAGGTATAGTCCTAAGTATCTTAGTATCTGACTTGATTGGATGTCGGTAGTTCCTCGCTGTTGATATTTGTGTACACTGTGTACATTTTTCATATTTCAGCTTGTCCTCTACTTTTTCCAGTAGAGAAATTCCACATTACTTGAATATAAGACAAAATTGCGTTATAATTCGCATAGGTAATAATGATGATGGTGAGATGTTAGAAAATTAAGCAGTATAAATGGTATGCAGGATTTTTACCACACTTTTGACCAGGTCAGCAAAGAACTTTGTCCTGCCGACATTTAAGCCGTCTTAGCGAGGCTATTTTTAATATTGGTAAGGTCAATTTCTGAAATAAAACTGATGAAATATTTATGTGATTCATTGGCTGTTTCATTGTCGGAGATGTGATAAAACTTTCTCATATACAGTGGCTTGTGATTGATGGAGGGTTTATTTGTTTTTGCTGGACAAAAATCATCTTATGAACCATTTTTTGCGCCTTGATTCACTTTCTATTGATCCTTCGGTTATTTTTGTTGTTTGTTTTTCTTCATGAGTGGTAGGAATTGGGAGTTAATTTAATTTCGACTAGTATTTTGGATGGTTTCCAGTTCGAGTAGATTCGATCAGCATTCCCGCCTACATTCGTTGCACCAGGCAACTCATTTGTTCAAATTGAGTTGAGTCGTTCTCCATTGGTAGATTTTTACAATATGGTTAACTATTAAAATTTAAAATTCTAAAGAGTCTGGGGGTCATCTTCACGCCAAAACACTCTGATTAACCCTAAAAAGAAAATTCACACGTCCAAATTCGCGATTAATTCGATTCCGGATTTTCATTAAGAGCCGTTCTCATCGAAAAACCCAACTCTCCAAACTAAATAAACCTGGTTGGTTTTACTAAGAGTGCACTTGGGTACCGCTCGTGGAACAATTAATTATTAATCCATTAATATTTTTATGAAAGGTATTGGTCGAGATAAAAAAGTCAGTGTCACGAGCGGGATTCGAACCCACGATCTTCGACTAAATACGCCGCTGCTCTACCACTTGAGCTATCGTGACTTCGATCCGCTCGGACACTTAACTTCCCATCTCAACCTTAGAACTTCTCAACTCAATCTCACCTCTGGAATTTTCCCTCCTTTTTGCTATTTTTTCAAATGCCGTGTAATCTATTTGATTCTCGGCGACAAATGAAATGGCCACGGCGAGCTTTCGTGAAGATATACTTCAGTTTAATTATTATTAAATCCATTATAGTTCGTGGTCCGATTGACCAATTAACATATTTCAATTAATTAATATTTTTATGAAAGATATTGGTCGAGATAAAAAAGTCTGTGTCACGAGCGGGATTCGAACCTACGATCTTCGGGGCTAAATACGCCGCTGCTCTACCACTTGAGCTATCGTGACTTCGATCCGCTCGGACACTTAACTTCCCATCTTAACCTCACCTTTTATATATATATAAAACCGTGATGATATATTTATCACATGAATTATTATGTATGATAGTGTCATTGGTTCAAGAAAAATTCAACCGGGCCATCTAAAAAACCACCCTGTATATATTATTTTGTAAATAAAGTTCTTTCTTCATTCATTGATTCATTCACAATTTTAAAATATATAACAATTCCATTTGGTCTCTTTCAACCAATTCAACCCTCTTCGACCAGAGAAAAAAAACGAATGAGGAAATAGGTTAATTTTTTTAAACAGATGTCTATGGAAGAAATTAGCACAGATCCTTAGAGTTTAACAGCATTTAAAATCAAATGCGTTTCTAAGATTAACACACGTTATCTTCGCTGTTCGTTATTGTAAACAAGCACAGATGGTTCGGCCCATATTTTGCTCGTAAAAAATTAGTCATGGCCGGAATGAAATGTTTGTCAATTGTTAAAAAAAAAATCGCTAATGGGTTGTTTGGTGGTTATGAACACTAAACACCACACACACACGTTATGAACACTAACACTGTTGGTTTTGTGTGACTAATTATGATTATTATTTTTGTTTTTGGCCTTATGAATGGCATATTAATTCATATCCCTTTATTCAATTGTTAGTTAATTATAGCTTTAACGTTAAGAAAAAAGTATTCTCTTTCTCTTCTCTTGCTCTCTTTTTCTTCTTTTTTCCCTTTTATTTTGGATATAATTTTTACTTGCAAATAATCGAAAGTAGATATCTAATCTGCAACTGCTAAACAAGGAACTCAAATTAAAAGGTCTATCTACTCCCGTCAGAGGCAGAATGCCTCTCTCAACATCACTTGCCTCTCTCTCTCTTTGATACCTGCGGCACTCCAACATTTCATGTCATCTCTGGCCCCACAGTATTCGCGATCACATGAGGAACACAATTTATTTTAAATAGATACGATCCACAGATGTATGACCAGTCCTTAGAAGCGTAATCGATGAGCAGAAATATTTACTTGTACCACTTCCAGAAAGCCAAGGTTTCTTATTTAAAGTGAGAAAGAGGCCTGCAATGATCTCCCACAGTGGCCGATAGAGATTGTTGCTATGCCTTAAAATCTTTTTCTTTTGCTTTGAAGGAATTGCGGATATCGGATCTGGTTAACTTTAATCGCTGGGGCTCCTGTAGGTGCTGCGCTTTTTGCTAGTTGATCCACCATTTCATTGCCCTGTACTCCAGAGAGACCCCTAACCCAACAAACATGTCGTTTGTAGTTAAGTTCCAAGTTGTAAAATTTTTGTGCTAGTGGAGGAATTAAATGGTCGAATTTTGAATGAAATTTTTATTAAATCACCGTTAATCTCGAAAAAATATTTCTATCAGTTATTATCTTCACAATGTTAGCAACGGACATGGTTGGGAGGCCTAAATTGTGCAGTTTTAGTCTAAGTTGGGAAAACGTTATCTTATGCCCCCTAATTGTGAAGAAACAAAGGTAAAATGGAGTCATTATTTTAAAAAAATCTATATGCGTCGCAAATAAACTGCATGTGCGCATCGTAAAATGATCTTCCTTGCGGGACCCGAATTTTTAATAATCTCTTTAGACAGATCTTATAGCTCTCTGCACTTTACGTATAGCATCCTTAACTGTATTATGTGTTTCGCGGCTTGGATGTAGTTAATATTCTTTGTAAGCATTTTTCCTGGACATGTCACATTGATTACCGTCATGGGTCACCTCCTTTAATAAAACCTTTTAGAGTGAGGGGATATTCTTGGGGATACTTTTTTCACATGCTTGTTTTAGGACATTTTAAACTCATCGTAACTTTAAACTCTGAACGGCTGGAAACAATGCTTTCGGCAAGCAAAGTCTCTATGAACTTGTTCCAATCAAATAACAAAAGTTTGCGGGATTACTAAACGAGAAATAGTAAAAAAACGTGTCATAATTCCATTTCTATCATTCCTATATTTTTCATTTAGGAGGTTAACTGTTTCCTTGTTTTCTTGGACTAACAATAAGTCCGATAAACTTGGACCAATTTAATGGACAATATCGCGACCTGACAGAGTGTGCGCTGTGGGATGATGTATTTGAAATTGAAACATATGTCTCCACTAAGGGATTGAGGTGAGGGTTGTTGAAATTAATAGATTTGGGATGTCTAAGAGTGTCACAGGACACTAAAGTAGATAATTTTGAGAATCAAGAATATCTGATTTATTAGGTTTGTACCCTCTTGACATTTAGTATTTTTATAGATTGTATGTACGATAGAGGGGTTTTCTGCTTCGAGAGGGGGAAAATTGTCATCATAGAGTGTGCAGCACGTCAAATTTATTGACTGATATTACAGATTCATTGGAAGCTTCTGTGTGCTTTTCCGATTATTTTCAGTTAACTTTTTATAAAGATCGCAATGTTTACTATTAGCTGGATGATTCTTGCCGCAGTTAAAACAAATGATTTCAGTCGGATTTTATTAGCATTCATTAGCATTCTGCTCCTTAGCATAGTTTGGACCTCTAAGTTTTCCGCGACACCGAGAAGCAACTTGGTTAAACCTCAGGCAATTCCGATATTGTCTAAGTGATGGTATGTAAGGGCGAACCCGACAGTACACACCGTATATTTTCACCGCTCCAAGAATTTTTTTGTCCTCGGAAGGACATTATGCGAGATACCATGAGAGTAACTTTCACTTTACCATTCATCGGTTCATATTTTTTCATTCTTTACACTGTCAGTACATCTACAGGGGAACTAAAGAATGTAAGAAGATTTTGTCACAAAGTTTCACAAACACCAACATGTCACCATAAGAATAGCACCACATTTTATTCCTTGATGACTCGAATAAAGCTCGAAACGACGGCAAAAAATGAAAAAGGCGCTACCTCATTCTTGACTGCTCCTAACGAATCCAACAAATTATTCTGTCAGATAATTTGCCATTTCGTCTGTGTTCGTCGTGATTTTAATCCTATTCTCCCTTTTCTTTCGACTCCTAAGTTAGTATTGTTATTGCATTTGGGATCTTGGAAGAACCATTTGTGAAACAAACCCTCATGAATCCGACGGACATCTTTTGATTCCACAAAAACAGGAAGTGCCAAGGTCATCCTTGCCAAAACGATTATTTCCTAAATTAATACGAGCTTGTTCCCGTTTTTGAAGGCGTTCTTCTAGCAACGAATCCCTATCTATAAGAGAATATTTTCTTCCCGGTAGTTGGTCTGCCGGATGCACTCTTTTGTTACTTTTATTAGTATTTTAGGGTGTAGAAGAAACAAATGCCATTAAAGCTAAGAAGCTTTATTATAGGAACATTTGTATTGAACAACAGATTTGGTCCAATAGGATGATTCCCGGACAGATTTATCGTCACCTCCACCGGAGGATGACATTTTGAAGACGGTACGATCAAAAATCGCTTACTAATTCAAAAAAGGAACTACTAAATGTATAAAAAAATATTGAAAAGAAGAATGCACTAAAAAATTAGAAACCAAAATTAAAATGCGATAAGTTAGTGCCCGAAACGTTTACACAGAACATAAACAAAATTGATCCGTTGGCTAACGCGTCTAGAGCAAGACTGGGCGTGACTAATTATGAACGGACTATTGATTACAAATTGTGTGAGATAGGAAAGTTAAAAAGAATTTTTTAATACACTTTATTAATATAGTTTATATGCACCTGTTCTCTAAAATTAATTGACTATAGGTCAAAGTTGGACCGAGTATCCTTTGGCTGATACAACTTTTCTAATAACAGCAGTCTACTCATTGATTTTTTATGTTTTATGATTTCTTCGCAGTTGTGATAACTCATGTCGACAGCTTGAAAGGGTAGGTCTAGGGAAAAATTTGAGCCGGGCGGGAAAGGCGTCGACCGCCCCCTTGAAAATCGATAATTGAACCGGATGTTGTAAAGGCCTTGGTTTGAAATTCCTCCCGACTCTTTGAAAAACTCTGTTCAAAGTGGAAAAGGTGGAAATCTTGACTTGACCAAATGAAAAGTGGTAATAAGTGATATTTAATGGTTGCGATGTCGGCCGCGGATCGATGTATATTTGTGGTGACGTCATTGGGCACATCTAGGCTGCGTTGCGTATTGCCCTCGGCTCCGCTGTCTTTGCTTTCCCATCGTAATCACTATATCCTCCTCTCGCTTTCTCTGCTTTCCCTTTCTCTCGATCCCCCTCCCGTTTTCATCGTCTTTGTAGTTGTACCAGGCTCGATCTAAGCTTAGTTAGTCTGACTTGGTACTCTGCCCTCGTCACTATATCACTCGTTGTATAGCCTTGGTCTCGTTCCTACCCTGCTCTCCGCCTCGTCACGATGTTTACAAACACACGGTCGCGGCAGTCTCGACTCGCAGATCCTCACCTCCGGCCCTTCTCCCCGTGACCGGTGGAGTTTTTTTGTGCAGTTCATCTTCACAAGGGCCGAGAAGGAAATTGTCAAAAATGTTGAGAATCCTCTCTTCGAAATGGACGAGTTTCAGCCGCAGGGATTCTGTGACTGTGAAGTGAGTTTCATAGTTTTTTTTCCAAAGTGCACATTTTTTCGCATTTACGTCACAAATTGTATAAAGGAGCCCGATGCGAGTCCTGCTCCTTCCAATGCATGTGCATTTTTATCTTAAATAAAAAATAAAAGACGTTTCTACCTATTAACTCCTTTAATTACAGCCACAGCAAACACAATTTTTTTTTCAAAACGGCTAAATTGCCAAAACGAAAATATTCATATCTCTTTGACGTTAAAAGAGTTTGTCCGTTTGGCATATGAATCCTTTCTTCAAAAGTGATTAACTTACCTGTAAACATATTAAATTTTTGACAAACCCAGTCAAAGGAGCTAAAAATAATTTTCAATCCTGCCGCATAATTTCATCAAATAAAAAAAACTTTAAAAGTACACACACCACATAACAAACATTTAAAAGATTCTCGTCTAATCGTGTTATTGACTAACAATTGCTCTTCAACACATAGTTAACGTATTAGTGGCTGAAAGCCAGCTCATTCTTTTATCGCGTACCATTTTTGTAAATTAAAACTATATCTACAAAGTCCATGGTTAACTTATTGGCTAAAAGCTCGAAATGCAGCTTGCCATCACAAAATTTCATTTCCTTTCTTATGTATTAACTAATGTTCTCTAAGATATTCAAAATATATCATTTTTATCCTTTTGACATGATTATGTCATTTACATATATTACCATGTATACACATATTACCATTTAAAACATCCAACTATTCACGCCATATTATTGATAAAGAAATTCTTTATTATTTTTTGGAAGCTCATTATTTTGTATGCCTAAATACGTATTTTCAATAGGTACATATCACCTTATTGACTTAAATCACTATAAAATGACACATATCATCTTATTGACTAACAATCATTTCAAAGTACACACGACATATTATTGATTAACAACTGATTATTATTTTTTTACACCCATTGTTTCATATGCCTAAACACACAATTTCAAAACCTACATATCATCTTACTGTCTAAAAACTCATTTTAAAAAGCACATACCGTCTTATTGATTAAAAGCCATTTTAACATACATACACCATCTTATTGACTAAAAAATTATTTAAAACACACACCACCTTGTTGACTAAAAACTAATTTTAAAAAGACGCAGTATTTTATTCAGTAAAAACTCATTTTAAAAGGACGTATTCAGCATCTTTGTGGCTAAAACCTCATTGGATGCCCATTATTTTCTAGGCATGAACAAGTATTTTCAAAAGCTACGTATACATCGTCTCACTGACTAAAAAGTCAATTTAAATATGCAGAGTGTCTTATTAAGGAAAAACTCATTTTAAAAGGATTTAAAGCATCTTTATGCCTAAAAATCATTTTAAATGGATACCTATTATTTTGTTGGCATAATAAACACGCATTTTCAAAAGCTACATATTCCATATCTTAATGACTAAAATCTCATTGTAAAAATTTGCAATAACTTTTCACTAAAAACTCATTTCATATCAATGCCCATTATTTTGTAGTAGGTATAAACAAACATTTTTAAAAGCTGCATGTACATCATATTACTGACTAAAAACTCATTTTAAAAGACGCAGTAACTTATTCAGTAAAACCTCATTTTAAAAGGACGTAGTGCACATTTATGATTAAAAAGTCATTTTAGAGGATACCCCTCATATTCTAGGCATATTCGCTCATTTTCTAAAGTTTGACTAAAAAGCCATTTTAAAAATATACAGTACCTTAGTCAGTGAAAACTCAAATTAAAAGGACGTGTACAGCACCGAAATGACTGAAACCTCAATGGATGCCCATTATTTTCTATGCAAGAACAAGCATTTTCAAAAGCTACTTATACATCGTCTTACTGACTAAAAAGTCATTTTAAAAATACACATTATCTTATTCGGGAAAAACTCATTTTAAAAGTATGTAAAGCATCTTTATTACTGAAAACTCATGTTACATGGATGCCAATTATTTTGTAGGCATAAACATGCATTTTCAAAAGCAACATATACATCGTTTTACTGACTAAACCTTATTTTAAAAAGATGCAGTATTTTATTCATTAAAAACTTATTTTAAAAGGACGTACAGATTCTTTACGAATAGAAACTCAAAGTGGATAGTCTTTATTTTTTAGGCATATTAACGCATTTTCAGACGCTAGGGTAAATATCATCTTCTTAACTAAATAGTCATTTTAAGTATTTCCAGTTATTTTCTAGGCATAATCATGCATTTTCAAAACCTGCATAAACGTCATCTAATTGACTAAAAATTCATGTTAAAAAGACACAGTATTTTATTCAGTAATTACTCATTTAAAAGGACGTCCAGTATCTTATTAAAAAAAAACCTCATTTTATGAGGTTGCCCATTATTTTCTAGGCGTAATTACGCATTTTCAAAACTACGTATACGTCATCTTATTGACAGTATCTTATTCATTAAAAACTAATTGGAAAAGGACGCACAGCATCTTTAAGACTAAAAATTCATTTAAGAGGATGTCCATTATTGCGTAACACGCATTTTCAAAAGCTACATATTCCATCTTAATGACTAAAATCTCATTGTAAAAATATGCAATATCTTTTCACTAATAACTCATTTTAAATCTATGACCATTATTTTGTAGTAGGTATAAACAAGCATTTTTAAAAGCTGCATTAGAAACGTAGTGCACATTTATGACTAAAAAGTCATTTTAAAGGATAAAGTCTAGGCATATTCACGCATTTTCTAAAGTTTCGTAAACATCATCTTATTGGCTAAAATGTCATTTTGAAAATACACAGTACCTTAGTCAGTGAAAACTCAATTTAAAAGGACGTATACACAGCATCTTGTGATTAAAACCTCATTCGATGCCCATTATTTTCTAGTCACATTCGTGCTTTTTCAAATACGTATATATCATCATATTGATTAAAAACTTATTTCAAAAAGACAGTATCTTACTCACTAAAACTCATTTTGGGGGCAAATTATTTTATAGCTATAATCACGCATTTTCAAAACCTGCATAAATGTTATCTAATTGACTAAAAACTTATTTTAAAATGACATTGTATCTTATTAATTAAAAACTCATTTTAAAAGGACGTACAGCATCTTTATAACTAAAAACTCATTTACTGGATGCCCATTATTTTCTAGGCATATTCACTCATTTTCAAAAGCTATATAAAGATCATCTTATTGACTAAAAACCTATTTTAAAACATTTAACATTTTCTTTATAAATTAAAACAAGTCTGCCATTTATTGTTCGTAAAATTAACATATATTATCAAAGATACGTTCTTTTGTTTCCTTATTTATTCATTATTATTTTATTTTAATAAGTCTACTCTGTTATTAGTCTTTGTCTTGATTCGTATTGTTATTTTCTAAGGATATTGCTATTTATTATTTCAACGGATGAAGCAAAAGATTTTTCAAAGTATACATTATTATGTCCTATTGACAAAAAGTTGATGAAACAAGCAACACGTGGTTAGAATACAGTTGGTTTGGTTTTTTGTAGGATAATTAAGTAACGTAAATGGGGGTTCCGATAATGTGCTTTTTTCAAAGGATACAGATTTTTCTCGAGCCCTGAATTTTTCCTATCCTATTCTATGCGATAAACAGTCACTTATTTGAGGTCTCCATTGTCACAAACAGGCATGGTTATTAAATTTTCATAAGACCTTTGCCTCTCAAATATAAGGTGTTTCAATCGGTATGTCGCCTGTCCTATTAGCTTATCTGACCTGGCGGTTTTGATACCCCAGAGGTACTTGAGAGATTGAACTATTATTTTATATAAATAAACCTTTCGCTTTATCTGCTGCTACTCCACATTATGTTACTTGAAATGAAGATCGAAATACCTTATACTTTATAATTTTGAAACCCTGCTACTAAAAGGGTCTAAATATGGTATACAGATCTTGAAAATGGAACGTGAGTGCAGAAATCACAACCTAGATTTTGACTTAGCGAAATCCCACACTAATAATATTAAAAGCTGAGATCCAAGGTAGGAGTACTCTAGTAGTACTAGGTGGTGCACAGATTCTAAGGCAGGTAAGCAGCACTAAAGGCTTTCCTTCAACTCAAAGCTGGTCCGGGATGGCTTATCTCCAACTCCTGGGAAAACGCAATCAGGTGAGTCTGATGTACCAGGAGGTGATTGAAGGCGACGAACTGTCTGAGTAGCTAAAGCAGCCCATTCACGCTTAATGTGGGACTGAACAAATGGGTGGAGAAAGAAATGAAAGAACAAAGAAGTTCCGCAACATCTCATCCATGAAACCAAAGCCTTCTCTCAGCATTAAGCAAAATAATAGACATTTATACTGCACTTTCAATTACAACCTTAAAAAAAATGGGACAAACTGTGAAAGAAACAGTCGACTCTGTCATGAAACAGCAGAGGCATCGGAACCACCCTCAGTGTGTCTCATTTGTTACCGATGTCTCATTTGTTGTTTCTCATTTTGTTACCGATTATCTTTGTTCGCCTACCTTCGTTGGCTGGTCTGTCACACCTGTTTCGGCATTTCGTCATCATCAGTGTGTCTTAGTCTCTAGAATAGATGATTTTCAACCAATTTGATTGACCGTTAACACTTATATAGGTCTGCCTATCTTCGGTGGATGGACTGTTAGACGCGTTACGGCATTTCGCCATCTTCAGTGTGTGATTGATCGAAAACCAGCTGAAGATATCCAAGGGGGAATCTCACTATCATATCAATAGAAATGATGAAAAGGACTATCTTTTAAAGAGATTAAACAACAAACTCACCCCACCGAATTAACATTATTATTTACATTAATTTGCTAGTCAAAACATTTGATGGATAATAACTATCTCTTAAAGAGATCTCGCTATCAGATCTGTTAATTTTGTTTTACGGCTAGAGTTTATCTGTTTTTTTCTTTGACTACTACAGAAGTTTTTCTTGTAATTAACGGGCAGTCTATCAAGGCAAAGAACGATTATCTTCCCAGCAAGCAGATCGTTTGGTACAATTCTACAATACATATCTCTTTATAAACATTTCAATCAGTTCTAATCAACCGAACGTCTTTGATCACTACATATTTGTTTAAAGAATCGTATTTCTTAATTTACAAGGCTTGCATTTTTTCGAAATATTAGAACATTTCGGAGAAAAATAGACATACATACAAAATATCTTGCTTTAAGAAACATACAAAAATAAAATTAATGAACAACTTCTAACTAGCTGACCCCCACTGTACAAGCTCCTTCCATAAAGTAACTTAGTAAACTATCAAACGGACAGTTGTATTTCTTGAGAGAGCTTTTGAACCAGCATTGAACCTTTGAACAAACATAATTTTGTTTATGATTTCTCTATGGGCCAGAAACCCGGGTAATATAGTCACATAGGACATGTTCCGGTGATAGAATATACAATGGCCAGCATAAAGGACTATTATTTGTCTTCGTTTTGGGCTGCTGAGAGATAAGTTGATTTTTGTTTTCCTGGTTGAATGTTAAGAAACTGATTTTTTTTACCCGAGGCACCCATTGTGTAGTGATTTCTTTCTCTATCCATTAATTGAGGTGGGCCGAGATTTATTTCTGGTCCAAAGGGTGTGATGGGTGCTCCTACCTCCTACCTACTGTCCAATAGTACGACACCTTGATGATGGCGAAATGCCGAAACGCGTCTGAGAGACCAACCCTGCGAGGATACATCAATCAATTTACAGAGCTAATAGTTATAGCATTCGTCGTACCATCAAGACAATAAACAATTTTATTGATGTTTTTTCTTCCTGGGAAATTTAGGCAGGAGAAAATAACCGGTAATGATCAAACAAACTAGTTGAAATTCATCTTTATTAGAGAATGAAACACACTTAGGGTGGCGAAATGTCAAGCGCGTCTGACTGAAAGGATAGATCAAATTACAGATCTCATACGTCATACCATTAAACAGTTTTATTGTTGTTTTCTTCCTGAGTTATTGGTGACAATAGTCTCCCTTTCGTCCTCTGTGCCTAAATATTGTGGAATAGACAATATTTGGCTAATGCTTCGCAGTCAAATAGTACATGTTCCGATGCCTCTGCGGTTTCATGAGAGAGTCGACAGATTTCTGTCTCAATTGGTCTCACTTGTTTGTAAGGTTGTACTTGAATGGACAGTATAAAGCTTTATTACGTTAATTCTTGCCTACTGAGGGAGAGAAGTTTTTGTTTTCGTGGTTGAGATATTAAGGAACTTCTTCGATTTGTTAGAACCTGGTCAATTCAACATGTAGTCATTTCTTTTTCCACTTGTTGTGCAGTCCCGCGTATAGTATGATTTGGCTACTTAAGCTAATCGAACAAATTGTAGCCTTGTCGCCTTCCATCACCTTCTGGCACATCAGACTAACCTGATTGCGTTTTCCCAGTAGTTATATAAAGATATGTCCAGTAGTTGGAGATACGTTAAGCATTCCCGGACCAGCTTTGATTGAAGGAAGGCCTTTAGGGCTGCTTGGCTGGATGAGAATCTGTACACATTTTAGCGCTACTATGGTACTGCGTGGATCTCAACTTTTAATATTATCGGTTTGAGAGAGGTTTAGGGGTTACGCTAGGTTTAAATCTAGGCCTGTGATTCCTGTCCTCACGTTCCACTTAAGATCCATTTTGATATCATAATCAGACCCTTTAGTACTGCTTGGCTATCTGAGAATCTGTGTACCTTTTAGACCTGGGCACTACCGGAGTATTGCGTGGATCTCAGGTTTCACTATTATTGATGTGGGGTCTAGAGGTTTCGCGTTAAAAAAATGGGTCTTTGATTCCTGCCCTTACATTCCGTTTAAGTTCACTTTTTAGTGGTCCACTTGACCAATCTTTCAATTAATTGAAAAATGGCAAAAAGGAGGGAAAATTCAAAAGGTGGAGTTGAGATGGGAAGTTAGTGTCCAAGTGGATCGAAGTCACGATAGCTTAGGTTGTAGAGTAGCGGCGTATCTACCCGAAGGTCGTGGGTTCGAATCCCGCTCGTGACACAGACTTTTTATCTCAACTAAAACCCTTAATTAATTGAAAGAATTCCATTTAAGATCTATCTGTATACCATACATAATCAGACCCCTTAGTACTGTTTGGCTATCTGAGAACCTGTGCATTTGTAATATCTTTTTAAATTTTTCTTGTACACAAAGTTCTCAGGTTGTAAAATTGATGTGGGAGTCTAGAAGTTTTGCTAGGTCAAAAACTGAGCAGTCTACTCCACGTTCCATTTTGGATCCATCTGTATGCCATAATAAGGCCCCCATTAGTTAGTCTCTAGTTCTCTTAAGGATTTTATAGTGGCTTTCTTTTAGGTTATGTTTTATTTCATTTTGTCCTAAGAGTCTGCTCTATATGCAATGGTGGCAATCCCAGTGTTCTTCAAGTATTGCTCCTGTAATTTTCAAACATGCCCTCTTTTTTCTATTTTTTGAAATTTATTTCGTGCCTTCTTTTTCAATTTTTTTTGCCACAGTACTGGGTCTCATACACAATGGTTTTATAAACACAGTAGGCTTTTTGTATTATTTTGTGTATATATGTTCTGCCATGATTTTGATTTGGATACTTCACAGACACTATTAAGCTTCCTTCTTTTTGTGAATGTATTATTGTGGCAGACCCACATCTTCACACCGCCGTTTTACTCATTTGAGATGGAAGAGAAACAAATCAAATTAGCATTGTATTATATTACTCCAAGACAATACTAATAAATGTAATGAATATAATAATATGTATTGTAATAAAAATGTAATAAATATACAATATAGTGATGTGATAAAAATTGAAGGCTAACCTTGAAAAAAATTAACTTTTCAGCGGTTAATAACTTACGTATGACCTCGTTTATTATATTGGCACATGTTAAAAGATTTAAATTGACCTGGATTATTTCTGCTGTAGTAGTTTCCAGTGCAATCGATTAAACACGTTTTGTTCCCTTTGTTTTATTGTGTTCCAAATCTTTCTGTTAAATAACACTCGAATGTTTAGGGTATATTCTGAAACTGTAATAAATAAATCATTAGAATCCAGTTCGGAAGTTTATCAAGGAAAGAAATAAACCAAGCAAGCAAGTATTTTCATATTTTAGAATTTGACTTGTGCTTTTGACAATAGTGCCAAGCTAAGGGATACCAAACGTTTATCATAGCTACTATCTAAATAATCGGTAGGGGTGATAAATTGAAGGGCAGACCGTAATCAATTCAAACAAGGGAGCCTGTAACCTTCAACCTATCAATGCTTTTTCGCCGAGGAAAAATATTATTCAGCATCTTATTACATTTGGAAAGTTGATAGATTCAATTTATCATTTTTGACGATAATTCTATTTTTATAAAATAACAAGTTTAAGATATATTTTGAACCTTTAATATATTTATTTAAAATTTTAAAAGTCCCGTTTGTTTGTTTTAAAAGATATAGTTGATTTTTAGGAAGTAATTAGTTTCAAATGATCCAAAACGTACAGTCAATTTACAAACTATAAATGTGAACCTGTAATTTGTGTGTTACTGGTCATTTTGGTCCGTCAATCCTCGCTGAGTTGGCCTATTTATATCCGCCTCCAGCAACTCAGGAGAATATGGTACAACGAATGCCTAGAAGAGAACACCAATTGGGATGCTGTTATGTTTACTAATGAGTCGCCTTTCTGTCTGAATTCCAGTTTCTTCTGCTATCACTATACAGACGAACTCAGTGCTCTGAGAAACGCACAACTACCTCTGCGATATCCACATCCACCACTGGATTAAAATGGAGAAAAGGCAAGAAAATGTGGTTCTTTACAAAATGAGTATTCTTCATATTAACTATTCTTCAGTAAATCCGTTATTAAATATGAGGATTAACAATTTTTTTGTGTTTGATTTGTATTTTCTATTTTGTTTTAATCCAACTAACAAGAATATATCGGTTAATTTAATTAAAATGAAAAGAATATCATTTAACTATTCATTAATATCATCACATCAATAGAATATCATTTATCGTTAGAATAGAATGATTACAAATATCCCTATTCATTTTTGAGCAGTTTAAAGGCCCATATTTGGGCGAGGGCAGAAATTCCAAGGGGAATTCGGCTGAAATCGAACAAAAGACCGCGGCGTTCGACGCGGTTGCCACTGGGGTTCGGCGCTCCCCCCAAAAAATAGGCCAACTCAGCGAGGATTGACGGACCAAAATGACCAGTAACACACAAATTACAGGTTCACATTTATAGTTTGTAAATTGACTGTACGTTTTGTTTAAAACAAACAAACGGGACTTTTAAAATTTTAAATAAATATATTAAAGGTTCAAAATATATCTTAAACTTGTTATTTTATAAAAATAGAATTATCGTCAAAAATGATAAATTGAATCTATCAACTTTCCAAATGTAATAAGATGCTGAATAATATTTTTCCTCGGCGAAAAAGCATTGATAGGTTAAAGGTTACAGGCTCCCTTGTTTGAATTGATTACGGTCTGCCCTTCAATTTATCACCCCTACCGATTATTTAGATAGTAGCTATGATAAACATTTGGTATCCCTTAGCTTGGCACTATTGTCAAAAGCACAAGTCAAATTCTAAAATATGAAAATACTTGCTTGCTTGGTTTATTTCTTTCCTTGATAAACTTCCGAACTGGATTCTAATGATTTATTTATTACAGTTTCAGAATATACCCTAAACATTCGAGTGTTATTTAACAGAAAGATTTGGAACACAATAAAACAAAGGGAACAAAACGTGTTTAATCGATTGCACTGGAAACTACTACAGCAGAAATAATCCAGGTCAATTTAAATCTTGGCCAAAATATCTTCTACTTGATTTAGAATTTGGTGGGTACTAAAAAAGGGTTCCGTCTTGCAGCAGTGACAGTATTTCTTCCCTCCCTTAGCGTCGTAATGCTACCCTATTGGCACTTCCAGTCTCTCGGAATCAGGGTAAAGCCCGGGACGCTCTAAGAAACGCCAACTGCCTCTACGATATCCACTTGCCGGTGTCCTCGATGTCTGATTCTCACAATTATATTGCCCACTTTTGGTTCAAGATGATGTCTTTCCATGGTTAAAGAGAATACAACTGGTTTAAAATAGAGAAAAGACAAGAAAAGTTCGTTTACAAAATGAGTCTCTTCATGTTTACTATTCTTAAGTAAATCCGTTATTAAAAATGAGGATTAACATTTGTTTGTTTTTGGTTTGTATTTTCTATTTTGTTTTATCCAACTAACAAGAGTATATCGGTTAATTTAATTAACATTAATATATTAATAGACTAAATTACAAATCCCTAGTCATGTTTGAGCAGTTTATTACGGACCTAGGATATTACTTTGGGAAACAACAACGCTCAAGCTCCGTACTTCATATCCGACCTTACCATCCGCACAGACTTTCGGATCCAGTTTGCCCTCGAAACCGCAAACGTAAGATACAGACCCCCTTCATAAAAACCTTGCATCTTCATCCCAACCTCAGCCTCCCAACAATCCAGACACTCAAGAACAAAATCCTTCGAACCATTGCTCAAGCTCCCTACTTCATATCGAACCTTACTATCCACATAAACTTTTGGATCCACTTTGGCCCCGAAACCGCAAAAAGTTGGTACAGAGGCCTTCATAAAACCCTGGACGGAAATGTACCGTCTACGTAAAGCGACGATGTTTTTACCAGAGCCCGCAAATTTGTCACACAATTGAAAATGACAAGTTCCTTTTGAAAATCATTTATCAAAGTAAACTATTCTCGGTTGATTTTAGTGAGAGTCATCGTTCGGAGTGCCTGTTGAACCTCTGCTCCACCTTTCAGTACGTTGGGGTATTTTTTGCGCTTGGCATTGTATTTATTCCTCTTAATCTTCGTTAAATCTGATTTCTGCAAGTTTAATTTCAAAACACTATTAGTCATTGTTTTTGTTTTATATATGTATATGTATTACTTTAATATAACGAAAAGAAGAAAACACTGACCAATAAAGTTTGAGGATTTCGCTCGCCTGTCACATATATCTTCCAGTACTTTCCGCTTAACTACAGAAGTTCCGCGCTGTCGTTCTAGTTGTCTGTCACTTATTAAGCCGGGAACACACCCGATGCTACGCCAAGCGACGCTACCCGTTGCTACCCGACGCAAATCCAAACTCCGATTTTCCATAAGGTTGCATTACCCCCGTGCACAACTGCCCGATGCTATGCCACGCTAACCTACTCTGCGATCCCCACTGTCCTGATTTTCGTCGGGTCGCATCGAATAGAGTCGAAGAACCGGATACTCATATTTTTATTCAAACTAAATGTATTATTGTAGTTATATTAATTACTAATTGTAGTTATTTTAATATAAACCAAATTAACCAAGATCAAAAATTCATTAATTTTTATTTTTAAAAAATAATTGTAACGGTTTGGTATAAAATCTATCAAAACACCAGAATATCACTTTTTGATATAATGAATTTAACTAACAATTTATTTCATGGTTTTGCTCGTGCGTCAGACCGGGTCACTCATATTTTTTGTAGTTTATTTCAAACCAAGTACATGTAATTTTGTCGTTATATTAATTACATGTCATTTTAATGTAAACCAAGTTAAGCGAGATCAAAACTTTGATGGTTAGGAATAACTTTATTTAAAACCATTAAGTTTAACAAACAATATTAGATGGTTGTGCTCATAAAATTTAACTAACAATTTATTACACGGTTTTGCTCATAAAATTTAACTAACAATTTATTTAGTTAAATATATTGTTAACTATATTAACATCCTCCGGTCGTTTCAAAACCAAATCGAGCCGATCGAGTCATTAAGCAACAAGGTTTTGCTCAAAATAATGCATTAAGAACAAAAGAGGCGTTGCGAGCGTGATACACGTTATTGTCATACACGCTGTGTGACTGTACGCGGCGTATGCTTGCGTCGGGCAGATGTGCACACCCTACCAAAACGTGACAAGGCGTCGGGTAGCGTCGCATAGCGTTGCATCGGTAAGTGTGGATAAGTGTGTTTTAGTTCGTGGTTGTGGGTTGTATGTACGACTATCTGTGATGCTAAAGCGTGACCCAACGGTTTTTACAAATGCCCAGCATTTATTCAGACAAATTCAGCATATCGAGTTTATATTACTTGATTACTGTTCGTGAATTTTTTATGTTTTTATTATCTATTTTTTCTCATAAATAAAAGTATTACGTTGCTTTAATAATGAATATATAAAAGTTACAAAAACATCGAACATCGATGGTTTGACGTGGATGTCCCATCCATAGACTCAGCCTCCTCTATTTACATGACCCATAGACTCATTCCGTTTGACCGGCACTTTTTACATCAGGAAATAAGGTTCACGGGCTTCCCACCTCAGGTTCAGGTAGCAGTGGGATCGGTTCAATTTGTCGTCACCCTTTTTCCATCTCAACAAAGACCTTAGATTAAAAGTATAATTTATTAAAATTAGTGAATAAGTTATATCGTCTTACTCCCAGTTTCGTTTATTTTGCCAATTTGCATTGAATCCACAACAATTTCCGATCCGTTGGATTCATTTCAAAACGAAATCGAGCCGATCGAGTCATTAAGTTGTGTAATTATTACAATCATCGCCAGTTATCTTTAAAACGATGTTAACTAAATATCCCTTCGACCTTCCTCTAAGCAAGCTGCAAGTTATACTTATCGGTCTTTTCAGATAAATATACCAGATAATCCATAAAAATGCACTAAGATCGAAAATAGGCCTTGTTTGAAATTTTTGAAATTACCGTACTTCTTTTAATGTAATTTAACCCAGATGTGTAATTTACAGTCAAATGTCATGCACCTTTTGGGTTATTTGTTTGAAGTGCAAACCTATTTGGTGATAATTGCTCTTTTCTATTTGTTTTATTACAATAAAATATTGCGTGATATGATTTTCTCTGTATGCATTTCTCGAGTAAAGCTTACATGTTTTCCATTAATTTTAATTAAAGCATCGAGTTGTCTTGTGTTTCTATCAAGTTTGCAACTTTGAAGGTAAAAATTATTTACACGTCTAAAGTTGATTTTCTTACACCGAACACATGTCACATCGAGCTCTGACTCGCCCTCGCCGCACTAAGTAAGGTTTAATTTATCCAAAAAATACTCTGGTTTTTAACCGACACAACTTGAGCAAGTTTGTAAATTTGTCCTCAAATCTTTCGAAGTGTGTAAATGATTGGAAACGTTGAAAACTTAATAACCCTTTTTGTCTACACATTTATTTTGATTGGATTTTTTCAAACATTGGTTGAGGTTTTGCATTTGCTTACGGGTCCTTGACGTCATTCAAATTTTCAGATTGACCTGCTTTTGGTAGTTCATGCTGTCTGTAGTTATGATCAAACCCAAAATAACACTTAACGAGTTAAATCATCAGGGGTATTTTCTTATCTTACAAATCACCACGATGTTTTGACATCCGATGCCTTTTTGTTTAAATTCTCATCCACTATAGAAAATATTTGTGCCATTTGTACACACAGCCCTGAGATATAGGCTCTCCTTATTGTTTGAAGAGGTTTTCTGCCTGCTCTTACTCCTCGACTTGTCGCCATTACAATTTATCTTTTTACATTGTAAACTGTTCAATTGTTTCAAGATGAATAACACGAAAATAATCTCGTCCGCGGGTTAAATCATGGGGAACATCCTGCCAACCCGACCACGCAACAACAGGTATGCAATTGCCTTAAAATGTGAAGAAGTATCAAAATCTCAGGACAAGGATGTTTAAACGAGTTAAATTAGTCTTTACAATATTCTAAACGCTATTAGCAATAACCAATGTTCAAAGTATTCCCTGGTCTATTCATTTTTTTAAGTTACCGCGTTATTATTTGTACATTTGTTAAATTTTTTCATGGATAATATATTATACAACATATTTTTTATAATCTATGGTGTATTGATACATTTTTTAACAATTCGTCAATCTTTTGATGTCTGAATGATTTCCATTTGTAGATAGGCAGCAACATCTCTGAGAAACTATGCTCAACCGTGATCTTCATTCTCTCAATTAATGGTCAAGCAGTAAACGGAATTCTTTTAAATCCTAACAAATCCCAGTACTATTAATTATTAATTTCCAAAAAGCATACCAAGGTCAACTCCAAGCTTACATGTGACCTTGTGAACTCTATTATTGAAAAGTTCTTCAAGCCTCCATATTCTTTGACACCTTAGCTTTTTCACTCCACAGAAAACTAAACTTCTTTATTAAATCCATAATAATTCATTTAATCTCTTACTGTATCACAATTTTTTCACTTTCCTTGGGCTCTTGATTGCTTCAACGCCTTCAAACTTCTCATCATTCCTTCATTAGATACTGTTATGATCATGCACGAAGAGATCATATTTCTTCCTTATGTGTGGTGGTTAGTGACCGTTAGTCGATGATTATTCACACACACACAGATCGTGAGATGCAGTCTGGTATGACGTAGGTTTTAGAAAAACATTTTCTTTATTGTGCCAACATTTCAATCTTTATTGAGATCATCTTGAGGGCTCAAAGTGTTGGTTTTCTGAGTAATTGTGTCATTCTTGTGTGTCATGTTGAGAGTGCCAGACACTTTGAGCCCTGAAGATGATCTCAATAAAGATCGAAAGGTTGCCACGATAAAGAAAATGTTTGTTCTAAAACCTACGTCACACCAGACTACATCTCACGATTTCTTCCTTGTATTAATGTCTTCAGCAATCTTATACCAAGCCTTCAACACTCCTCTAGAACTTTAGCCTTATCCTTCAGAAATTGTAAGACTATCGAATTTGTTTCCCTGGGAAGTACATTTTGCTTCTACTTGGCTTGTTTCATCTCCATGGCATCTAAGTTTTTAAAAACAACATGAATCTTCTCCCTTTCTTTGCTCTTCCTTTCTTTTCCCCTATTTCCTTTTATGTTCTTTATTTTTTGTCTCTTCTTTCTTAATGTGTTTCATCATTCGATTATAAATAATTAATATTTTAAAGAATATATTATTATCATTATTGTTTTGTATATTTTACTGACTACTGTTGTGTAAGCTCAAATCTGCATATGTACGTACATGTATACACACTCATGTGCAGAGTTGAGCCTATCACTTTTCACAGACTGCTGGCAATTCTAGCTTTTGACAATAATGAAACAAAAATGACAACAATAAACTACCACCAGGCCTCGAAGATCTCGTGTGTTGGCAGTCCGGGGTCAGACCTCGGTCTGCTCCATCCACCCACTAAGGTTTGGCCCTGGGTTCCGTTTACAGCTTGATCATTACAGCACCCAACACATGCAGTTCCTTAATCCAAACCCATTCACACTCTCACTCATTCTTTCCTATATTATATACCATTCACTCAATTAGGATGGTGGAGTACTGGATATTCCTCCATCACCCTTTACATGTGTTATATAATGAACCTAATTGAGGGTCGATGGAGTACTCGATATTTCGCCATAAGCCCTCTTATACTGCACATTCACGCCAATAAATACATTCAATCTCAACACACACTAGGTACTCAAAACTATCAGTACTATTTACAGTAAAACAAACCTATTTCCTCCAAAAATGAGAACAGAGGACCCAGATACTTGCTGCCTTGTCCAAGCATGATTATCATACCAGCTGGCATTCCTACACACTCTCTGTATGGAGCCAAGGAATTGCACCCTTCAATTGGTCGGCACATATCAAGCAGCCTTTGGCCCAACAGTAAGTGTTTGTGTGTCAGCCTCCCACGGCCTATCCTTAATTCGGTCAGAATGGCTTATTTTCTATGAGTCAGATCCTCCGACTGCAATCTCTTGTTACATGAGAGCTTCTTTGCCGATCCGGCCCACTGGTTCTCATGATCATTCATATTTTATTATTTGTTTTATTATTATTAGTATTATTGTACTAATGTTTATAAAACTAAATTTATTTCTAAGAAACATGTAAGATGGCTTAAAATCCTATTTATACCTTTAAAATAAATAAATAAATGCTCATATCTCTTAAAGTTAAAATCACAAATAAAACTCGAACCTACCTTGTTTAATGAAATGTAAAACCCATGGCACCGCCCGTTACTGCATAACAGTCTTAATCTTGACCTTTTTTGGTTGATTTAAAATTGTTTAAAAACTATTTTTTAGTACAGTTTTAAATGATGTTCACCTCTAAAATTACATCAACTTTCTATGGACATGACAGTGTCTGTTTTGTTGAAAATCCTTAAATAAACTTTTTTTTAAATAATGTTACAACACTCGTCTGTACATATTAACAAGTAATTAAGCGATAAATTAAGGTTAATAATAATATTTCTTTAATTGTATGCAGGATAAACAGTGTTTTTCTTCAGTAATTTACAGTTTCACTTATAGAATATAACCCTTTAATTGATGTGTATTTCAATTGTTTTATTTTCTCCCCAAACAGAGAGGAGTTTGAAGAAGAACCCTGCCCTCTTCCGAGCACACAGGCAGAAAATGGGGAATCTTCTCATGCCTCATCTTCACGCACAGCGGCTCCAGCTACTCGTAATTTCATTAAACCAGATGGCACGATTGATTATGATTGTGAGTGAAATTTTACTACTGCTTACAATTTTTTGTTAAACCAACCTCATGATGTTTTTGTTAAAAAAAAGGATTATTTGGAAGTTCCTTAAGTTTCAATCCCCTTAATTCATCTTAGATTCCAACCCACGACCCTTCTAGAGATGAGATGAAGGCATTATTATTTAGACCTCTTGCATCCTAATATTCATAGGATATGGATCATCATCACAATTGGTTATTAGATCTGCGCCCTCAGGGCAAAACTGGATAAATCAAATTTTCTCAAAATGAAATAAGATATTGCAGTAAATCTCTTTAGGACTGACAGACAGTACGATTTTCAAGTTGACAAAGAAACCATTTCCATTAAACATGATGCGCCTTTTTAAACATCTTGAAAAGTTGTGTCTACATTTTGATAATGATACTTATCATACCTATGGTCATAATGAATATTTGTCTAGGTGGGACAATTTATGTTTTTTATCTACTAGTATGTTGCATTTCTTTAGTTGGTAACTTGACTTATCAAATTTTACCCATAAATAACTGCATTAGTGGTACAATACCCTAAAATTGTGTTAGAAACCAGATAATTGTCATAATAATACACCAGAAGTCAAGGTGTAATTAAACAAATAAAAAAAAAAATTTGTAGGACAACTACATTGAATTTTATGAAATATGAGTACACTACTATAAAAGGGTACTGCAAAAATTTAATTTGTATCAAAGGTCTAAAAATTTTAATAACAGCCCTAAAAAGTGTTTTTTTTTGCTTTATCCAATTTTGCCCAAGGATGCAGAGATATTTTATGAAACCTAACCCTAGTAAATTAAACGCCTCTGAATTGCCAAACAAACCAATGACTTTTTAACTGGCTTTAGTTTGATCCTTTCCGAACGTTGTGGTCTGCCTGTAATTGTTTTGGCCTGTCAGGTGTGTTTTGACTTGTCGCCATCTTAAGGAGTCAGTTTTAACAAAATTATTATTAAAAACAACCATACAACCTGTGAAGATAGGCAGACCAAAATGATTCAAACCAACTTAACTACTCTATCACATGTTGTCCTGGTTTCCAACTTCAAACTTACATCCTATTTTTCAACGTATACTTGTGTTTTATTACCTGCTCCAGTGTATCTGCCAGATCTATCTTACTGCTTGATTCTACTTTAGTCGGGTAATCTGAACAGAGCTCAATCCCAATCAATTGGGATTAGCAAGATTCTACTAATTCACTGTTTAACCAAATGTCTGTCCTACCTGAACATGTTTCTGTCAGCATAGATAAAATGTTTTTGTTTAGAAAATATAATTGTCTGTGTAGTATTAATTGCCAGTTATTTTTGGCCCATTTCTAATTGCTGATTTTTGCCCTAATCCAAAAATTGTGATGTCTGCATGGTGATGAACCTGTGTTTGGCTTCACTGAACTGTGTGACTTTTAGTCTGTTTATCATTGTTCTGGTGTGACACATATTCTTACCATCTTTAGAGGTGAATTTTCACTAAAATGATTATCAAAAACTGTACAAGCCGAAACTACAAAGATAGGAAGACCAAAATAATCCAAAACGACAACTACACTACCTCCTCTGTCCTATGTTTTTCAAAACTTGCAGCGTATCTTTCAAGTGTGTACGTTGTGTCGAATGGTGTGTCTACCAGACCTGTCTTACTGCTCGTTTCTTCATTATGGGCTAATCGGAACAGGCTTGATCCCAATCAGTTTGGACAAGCAGGATTCTAGTTTACTTTATTCCAATTTTGTCCATTTCCTGAGGCTATATAATTTACTATGTTCAAATAATTCAGAGTCAAGAATGAAAATTTTTGAACTCAAATATTCTGAAAAAAGTTTTGTGGCTGCATCACTACACCTGTAAATCTGCCCTGAGGTTTTTCATTTTTCTTTCCTTTTTTATAAGCCAAATATTGTTTCTGATTAAAATTTGTATGCTTTTCTGTTTGTACTTATACTTTTATTACGACTTGTAAAGTAATTTGTGTCATACAGAAGGAGGAACTACCCATTGGGTGTGATAGAAGAGGATCTAATCACTTAACAGTACTTTCTCCATATAATTAATGCACAATTAAAAATCCATAGGCTGTACCAGGATATGAACTGAGAACCGCTAGCTTGGCAATTATAAGTTGGCCACCCAAACCACTCAGCCATTGTGGTCCCCTACTTCATTTTGGACAATAAAACACAAACATTTCCTAAGACACTAGGAAGAAAGAACATTGATTGATCTAATTTTTTATTTAGAGAATACATTTTTTAGTACTTTTAGAACTTAAATGTTTTTTAAATTGAGAAATTATATTTACGTGATTCTTTTAGTTCTTTCTCCCATCTAAACATCTCCAAACTGAATACAGGGTTTTATATATACATTTTTTTTCAGTGCTGTACGAGCCATCATCAGAAGACACCACAAACAGTAAGCTTTAAATATAAAAAGTATTATATTTTTAAGGAGGATTAACATTGATTTAAAATTACAGTATCTATGGAGTCACAAGGTTCAGTAGTGACACATCTCCTTTCCCAGGTTAAAATAGGGATGGATTTAACAAAAGTTGTTCTACCGACTTTCATTTTAGAGACTAGGTCTCTTTTAGAAATGTACGCAGACTACTTTGCACATCCTGATATGTTCATTAGGTAATTGGATATTGTTCATTGATCTTAAACACGTGTTTCTATGTTAAATTTTCCTTGTAGAATTGCAGACCTAGAAACAGAAAAAGACAGAATGGTTCAAGTAGTATTATGGTACTTGTGTTCATACCATGCTGGAAGGAAGAGTAGTGTTGCAAAAAAGCCTTACAATCCAATTTTGGGCGAATTCTTTCAGTGTCACTGGAATTTAGAGGATTATGAGGCGGACCCCAATGCACAATTAATTGAAGATGGTCCTGTCCCCTGGTGTAATGGAAACCAACTGACATTTATTGCAGAACAAGTTTCTCACCATCCGCCAAGTAAATTACAGTTATTCGTTATTCAATTTGTTATTACTAACCATTTTGTTTTTCCAGTTTCGGCTTTTTATGCAGAGCATTACAATAAAAGAATATCTTTTAACGCACATGTATGGACCAAATCCAAATTTCTGGGCCTTTCTATAGGTGTTCACAACATTGGTAGTGGAGTAATAAATGTTATCGATTATGACGAAAAGTACACAGTTACATTTCCCAATGGATATGGAAGGTAGTTTTGATTTTTTTTTTTTTTTAACAGAATTATTTGATATGTAATGAAAATGTGGTTTTACAGGTCCATTTTGACAGTGCCATGGATAGAATTAGGTGGTGTAGTGAATATAGCTTGCGAGAAAACTGGTTACAAAGCTGTTGTCGAATTCATTACTAAACCATTTTATGGCGGTAAAAAGCATAGAATAACTGGAGAAATATTTGCCCCGAATGAGAAAAAACCTTTCGTCACCATTACTGGAGAATGGAATGGTGTAATGGAAGCCAAATGGTCTGATGGTGTATGTAATGATACTATAAATAGAAGAAGTGAATTACAGAGATAATTAAAAATTATTTCAAATTCCAGCGATGTGAACCCTTTGCGGATGTTCATAAATTGACAATAATAAACAAAACTGTCCGTCCCATCGAATTTCAAGATGAGAATGAATCAAGAAGATTATGGAAAGAAGTGACAGCTGGATTAAGGTAGGATTTGCATAGTTTTATTTCCCATAAACAGATTAAAAAATGTCATTTTCACGTCTTGTAAAATAAGTCCGTAGTGTTTTTTTTTAAATAATTTAATTTTATCCAACTTATCTATAGAAGCAATATTTTTTGTCATTGTTTAAACACTGAAAAGCAATTAGTTTAGGACTCCCATCTGGCCTGAACCTTTTTGCATTGTACCAAATAGCTAAAAACCTAGATCCATCATGGATTAAGAATAAGTAAGTAGGAAAGTAATAAGACATAAATTATACTATGACTCACCAATCTTGTGGACACATGCTCAGCATAAACAAGCTACCCAAACATTGAAAACAACCCCGTCAATTGCTCATCAACTGCTAAACTTACTCCCATTAGAAATATTTATACAAGAAGAAACAAAGAAAAAGCTCTTTTAAGCTTCTGAAACAATCAAAGATGGGTACTAAACAAGGCAAAAAGGAGGGAAATTTGAAAGGTTGGTTGAGATGGGAAGTTAGTGTCCAAGTGGATTGAAGTCACGGTAGCTCAAGTGGTAGAGTAGCGGCGTATCTAGCTGAAGGTTGTGGGTTCCAATACCGCTCGTGACACTGTCATTTTTATCTCAACTAAAAACCTTAATTAATTGAAGAAAAAAAATCCTATAAAATCTGAACAGACTACAAAGGAGAAGAAGAGTTCAGGAGGAAATCAGGTACAATGATATGGAATACAGATGGCTCCAAAACTAATGAAGGAGCGTTTTCTGTACAAACCCAAAATATGATCAACTCATTAAGGGCAGACCTTTGTCTTTCAAGTTGAAATAGAAGCCATCGATGCTTGGCCTTAGAAAATTGTAAAAAAGGCACTGGAAAAAAAAACCAAGATCGGGTAGCTAAGCAGCTATTTAAAGCATAAGCATATAAAAGTTACATCAAAATTACTCAGTGAATGCATCCAAAATCTTCAAAACCTGAGGAACCACAACAACCTTGTACCCTTGGGTACCAGGACACAAGGGAATTTTGGATATTGAAAAGGCACACACTGGGCAGAGGAGGATCTGCAAGATCATATATAGGCCTACTCTTAACATAGCAAAAACAAATAGAATCCTCCATCATGGATCCAAAAAAGATAAAAAGAGGAGTGTATAAACTCTAGGGGCACTAGACATGATACACTTATAATAAAACAACCGTCATCAAGACTGGCAAACTCGCTGCTACAGTTAACGAGGACTAAACTCAGAGAAGTGATAGGTCTACAGGCTGCTGGCATCTGAGAAAACATCTACATAGCATGGGTATTCGATGAAGACCCCCATATATAGGTTGTGCAATGAGGAGGAAAAAACAACTACCCATATCATCTTTGAATGTGAAGCAACTGCTCAATGGAGATACAAAGAAAACACAGGGAAAGGAACTGTAGCAATGACAGTCAATGGCCTAGTATTCCTTAAAAGGGGCGGTAATACAGTAGGAAGTCTTGGACAAATTGCAAACCAGGTCTTATAAACAACTGTTCCATCTGCCTCACAATACTGATCATTATATAAAAATTGGGTGTGATCTTGAATCTCTTAGCATCCAAATTTTGATCATAAGCTGGCTAAGTAAAGCGCTAGCTGCAGATAAAAAATCGCTTCTGAAGAGATCTTTTGAATTTGTTTTGTTCACAACGAACTTTTCATCACCTCGTAAAGAATATTAAAATGCACAGGAAAGAAAAATATGAAAGGTTCACAGATAAAAGGCACCTGGTTCATATAATACAACTGTGCACAGGATTTAATAAAGAAAAATATGAAAGGTGCACATATTTAATTACTCTCAGTAAGTCAGGCAGTTGTCATAAAGGCACTAAATGCATATGCTTTCTCCAAACTTGTCTGGGAGTGCCTTATTGCGTAATGCCTCTAGAAAAACAAAACAACATTACCTTAAATTGGTTCTGAGCCATGAAGGTATAAAAGGAAATGAAGAGGCTTACCAACTATCCAAAAAAGGAGGGGCAGCCCTCTCACCCACGGGGCCAGAACGACAAATAGGTGCACTGGAGTGTGTACTTAAGTTGGAACTGAAAAAATGACTTGAGAAAGAAAAACTTAAGCACTGGACAAAATCACCAGGTATGCCAGGTATGAGGTAAGCTAAGAGATTTACCAGTCTCTCAAAAAGGAAGGCGAAGGAACTCCTCTCACTCGCTCAGCAGGCAGGATTTGAGTAAAATTATAGGCATCTATACTGGCCCTCTTAACTACACCTAACTGATGGACAAAGCGGAGAGAGAAACATGCCAACTCTGTCAGGAGGAACCAGAGCCATTGGCACATAGCCTTTTTGAATGTGAAGCATTAACCCGGTTGAGGTACAGGCACTTTGGCAAGGCAATTCTCACACCAAACGAGGTGCGCAAACAGGTACCGAGGAAAGTGCTTAGGCTTATAGGAAAACATGCATTATCCAAGGTATGGTTATAATTCATAAGGGTTCCACAATAAACTATATAGGGTGCAGTGGAGGAAAGGATTTTTTTTTAATCCTCATTTAACCCCCCAAAAACAAATAACAAATACTTGCCCCATGTGTCTTTGCATGTACTTATCCACCCACCTTATTTCCCTGATGTAACCTTCAGATCTTCACTTATTCTGGGCTATGCAATACTAACAAGGAGAAAGAAATAACTCGAGGGCTGCAGAATCCAAATTGAAGAGTTAATAACTTCAGACGTTCTGGGAGTAAAATTACAAAATTAGATGGAATACACAACAGGTAGTTAGTTGGTGAAACAAGTTGTTTATACATTTTGTAAAATTAAATTTGTTAACAATTACCTAAAATTTTCATTGAATTTTCCATAACAAAAACCTCTAGGGACTTATTTTATGACCCAATAGATTCTTTCTGCGATCGCGGTGAAAAGTGGGTTAGGTCAAAAATTATAAAAATCGAGTTAAGTTAAGTTAAGAAAATATCAAAAACCCTTTAGAAAGTTAAAATTGAGACATTCAGAAAATTTTATCCGCTATATAATTTATTAGAAGACCTATAAATATGATTATTTGAAAATTCAATTTTTGACCCACTTTTTTCACTGCAACCACTGATGTAACAATGATGGTTGCCTTATACATTTTTTATTTATTTATTTATTGTTAGGATGAACAATGTTGCCCAGGCATCAAACGCAAAATGTAATTTGGAACAAAAACAAAGATTAGAGGCTCAACAAAGAAAAACTCTCGGGCTAGCTTGGGAAACCAAGGTAATTTTGAATTGTATTCCTTCCTGTATTATTATTATTTTATTTTAAAACTCATTAACCTTTTATTTTCTCATTATAGCTATTTCAGCCTGGTGATGAAGATAACTGGGTTTTTATGAAGCCATTGGCTGACAGACTGAAAGCAAATGTCCGATAATACCTCCTCTGCAATTATTAAGTAAAGAAAATTTGTTTGTCTTTTCTAAAAAAAAAAGAAAAAAAAGAGGAATTCTGAGAACAAGACTAGATAGATAAAATGCAACCAAGTGTTGTTTATATATATTTTATTTATAAATGCTACCATTTTTATGATTAGAAGAATATTTGATTTTCCATATTACACCGCAAGTACTTTTCATCCAGTTTCAAATTGAATTTGAGCATTAATAAGCCGGTTGGAGGGAAAAAAAATTTGGCTATTTCCATATTTTAGGATTGCACAATAGCTAATTGTTTTATGTTTAAATTTTTATGAATAAATAACCATCCCATTAATAAATAACCCTAACCATCCCTAATTTTTATTAATAAATAAAGATCAAACTATCGTAAGGCACATAGTGAATGGGTTAGTAAATTACAAAAAGATGCATTCTTGATAATTTAGGTACTGTAAAAATTATATTAGGCTTAAACGGGATGTAATAGATAAAAATTGTAATATAAATTAATTATTAACAGTATTAAGCTAAAGGTTATTTAAAAAATCTTAATTTTTTTCAGAAGACTTCAAGAAGTTTAGTTTTATTATGATCATTAAATGGATTTGCTGGTGTATCTATCATTAAATAGTTTTTTTTTTTTTTTTTTTTTTTTTAACTGTCAAATAAATATTAGGTAACTTAAATGTAAAATAAAACTTTTTCCTTTAATTTAAATTGCAATTTAAGATATTGAATTTTTCGAAAATTGTTGATATGTAGGATTCCTAGGTATATAGTTGATACAAAATTTATTTGTATATTATGTGATAGATTATACTGATAAAAAATTTGACATTGGTATTATAATTTAAAAGTCGTAAAACTTTACCCCTGATTGGTCCAAGATTTAACGATACACGCTGGCTTTGCAGCCTGCTAGAATGAGTATCACTTTTAATTTTTTTTTTTCTGTTTGTACAGCAACAAGTGGAAGGAAATAAAGAAGCTTGGGACAGAGTCAGTTAATACAAACCACCTCAAATCAACACAATTCTCCTCTATCCCATGTGAATTGAAAATAAACTGTCAAAGCGGAAAGGAAAAGTAATGTCAGTTAAATTTCTGCAAGGTACAATTCGCGTTGTATTTTTAGAAAAGCTTCTTGGAGTCTTGTGGAATCATGTAAACCAATTCATTCCAATGAAATACATAACATATTTTGAAATTCCATACGAGTTCCATTTCAGTTTTGTCATTATTATTATTATTATTTATTATTATTATTATTATTTATTATTATTATAATTTTAGCCATCCCTTTGAACAAGCATGGATTACTTGCATTATAATAATGCTGTTTTAATTTTTAGATTTTCACGAGGCCATTTGCTTTGTGTGAAATGACTGAGTATTGTAAATTTCATCTTCAAACACATCTTATTTCTCCACACAGATATTCAACTATGTTTAGCTTTTATGTTACAGTTTAAATAAATATTCATTGTTTTTGAAATGAAAATTACAAACTCAACAAGATTAGATAAACATGGCACAATTTACCGAGTTGTGTAAACTTAACACACTAAATTAAATAAAAAAATTTGTTATAAATTAACAATTAATATATCTATATTGCATACATATTATGTAAAAAATTACTGCAACTGTGTGTGTTTATATATATATTTAGAATAATATATATAATCAATTTAGATAATACCTAAAACATATGTACAAACAAATTTGTAAAAAAAAGTCATCGAGTTGCCTATTGGAAAATTTCAAAATTTGTTGGGGGGGGACATAAATTTGAAAAAATTCTGCACTTTGTGAAAAAAGTGACGTTTGCATTGATTTTTTTTTCTTTGGCGTTTTTGCATGAACATGTTTGCTGTTCAAAAGTTGTCTAAGGTCCTTAGTCGCAGTAGCATGGAAAAAATCAAAAACTGTACATTTTAGAAAATGATTTCCTATATAACTTGAATTGTAAATAGTGTAAAATTGAAACATTGAGCATTCAGCGTTATTATTTTGCCTTTTATGTAAATTAAATAGAATATCAAATTATTATAACAATTACGTTTTTTTACTTAAAAAAGTGTCAACTTTATAAGCTGTGATAACAAAACCTTGAAAAAAAAAAAAAAAAACTTGGTTTGTCTATATAAGCACTGTTGAAAAATTCAACTTGCCCCAGTTTCAATTTCATGTTGAAAAATCGTTAATCAATTTTTGAAAGTTCAAAATTCACATTTCTACCATTATTTATAAATCGAAAGGGATGTTTTAAAAAATTTGTTGTTTTTGCAATATCCACACAATAATTTAATAAGGCAAAGAATGTCTGAATGAGTTAGTCAGGATTAAATAACTCAGAAAGAGCAATAAAAACCTAATCTCTATTATGTGTATTATTTATACTAAAAGAAAAGAACTTATATTAATTTCAGTGCCTTTTTCATTGCCTCGTATTGTACAACTGTTTGTGAATACCCTGTTAAACGAGATCATAGTTGTCTTCCACACTTCTTTTAACCAATAATATGGCCTTTAATTAAACCTTTTTTGCCTTGCCAAGTTATTAAATATGTTTACTCATTTCAAAAATATTAAACTGTATAAGAGCAATAATTTTTTTGGGATGGACTAGTTTTTCCAAATGAAATCGGTCATTCTTTTAACATGAAATAACAATACATTTAATTAACAATTTGACAATGAAAAGATATATTTTTGTCGCCTTTTACATTTTAACCCTTTTTATTCTATTTATTATTAAGAAATAATCTATTTTTAATAATAATGGATAAATAGGATAAAATATTTAAAAAATACAATATTTCTTTTGTTCAGCTAAGTAGCATTTTTTACGTTTTAAATTTCATTTCAGTATGCTAATTTTGGTTACTAGCTTAAGTTTATAAAAAACTTTGTGTGTGCCTTTTCTTTTACAAAGTAAATCTACTTTTTGCCTGATTTTCCTTTTAACTAAATATTACTTAAAGAATTGTACTAGGTTGAGGTGATTTTTATTTACTTTTACAATTGATGATCAGAAAAATTATAATTTAAGCTAAGTTTTGAAAAGAAGTAATTTAATTCCCCCTCCCATGTTTAAGTTGAAACTATAAATTTATTGTTTAACCAGCACTGGGTGTACCCCTTGTATTATTTTTTCCCACTTCTGCATTTCAGGTTTGTGCCATCTTCAGTGAAGAAATAAAGGTGGCACAAAGCCAAAAAGCATTCTAGTAAAACAAAAGCGACTAGGCAGGCCCTCGCAATTATAAAAAACAATAGAAATTCTCATTTTGATTACATTTTACAGGCTAGAATAACATTTTTTATAGTTTCATATTCTTATTAATAAAAATTATATTATTTTATACTCGGGTTATGATGAATTTTAATGTACATCTTTATGAATAATTAGAATTGCATGTAATATTGAATATTAAATTATTAAGGGAAGATGAATATTTATACTAAACAATGAGCCAAACTATTTTAGAGCATATAGTCATGTCTTTGTGACATGTTGATAGTCCTTCTAGTTAATAGTTATTTAGTTTATTCGTATTAATCATAGCAACATAGTAACTTCAATCTTAAAAATAAGCATGCCTTTGTGCCTATTGAGATTTACTGTTATAGCGCCTTAAATCGTGTAAACACATTAAAAAATGTAATTTTAAAAAATCCAGTACCTGATTTTACAAAAGATTAGTGATATAAACAAAAATATGTTTATATAATTCCTGGTAATGTTATTTTAAATCATTTGTAGGACAGCTATTTTTCGTTCAAAGGATGCGGTACAAAATAAATATCTTTAAATATTTTATGAATGTTTTTTTCTAAAAATTGACAATCTACTTTTTTTGGCAAAACTGTTCGTACAAAAGTTATCTTTTACTAAGTAGATATTTTAAAATAGGTAATTATCTTAGTCTCAATGGGAAAAAAAAGTACTACTAGTGATTATTGCACACTGATGTTGAAGAATTTGCTGAACAAAAGTAAAAATAATTTAAAATATGTGAATAATAAGTCAAAAGAAAAAGTGATATTATTTTAATCCCGATCAAGTTCCTAAAAAGCTTTCTACATGAAACAACAGACAACGCATTGAACAGTAAACAGGGATGAAACTTCTTTAGAATGTAACAATATGAACATGCCACAATCTAATAATCCTATAATCACAATATCTACCCATGAACACTGGATGTGAATGCTGAAAACAATATTTCTAGCGTGTAAAGATTGTCCATTTAATTTGTCATATCATTTGTAATTGTTATTATTATTATTGAGGTGTATATATGGTAAATATGTATATTGGTTTTGTGTATATAATCTAAATTGTTTGTTTCATATCATTCCTTCCCAAAGTTTTATAAAATGTCACATGGCTTGTGCCTTACTTGAGCTAACAATGTAAATACATGCTTCATATTATATTACAAAAGAATTACAGATTTTGAAATATGATTTTTTAAAGATGTACTGTATGTTTCCTTTTCTGTTCCTTACTTTCTCTTAGTACATATGAAATAATTATATGTATAATAATCCTCTACATATAATCAGTTTGCTTTTATAGCTTAGGTAATACAAAAGTACAAAATTATTATTTTTCATTTGTCCATTTCATTTGAGGGAGGAGAATAGGTACGCAGATAAAATATAAAATTTTAATGGAGATATTAAGTTGTTTATTTTTAATGTCCTTCCATTGCTGGAACTCACAGTGCTGATTGATAAACAAAGTTATATTGGGAAATAGGAAGGATTTGATCAATAGTGATCATATCTAGTCAATTTTACTCATCATTGCTTGCACATTTTGCATAACTCTTCATATTACAACTTGCTTTTATTATTTAAAATTTATTTTCTTTTATCTTCGCGCTGTCATGTTAATTGCAGGACTACAAGTAATTTATTATAGAAATTGAATGATAATAAAATAAATAAATAGAGATAAATTACTTTGGGGGGGGGGAATTGTAACGAGGTTCTGACCACGCTTTCAGGACACCGAACATGAACTGTAAGCCCTCTGGATTAACATTCTGGAAAAATCCAAGACATGTTTCGAAACAAAAAATCTGGAGGATCAAGGTCTGGAATAAACAGTGGTGTTGAAGGAATTGGATGAATATCTTATGACTTTTCCTTGGTTGGGAAGTGTGGGACTTAAGTGTCTATCTAGCTGTGACAGAACCACATTCTACAAAAGCAAGAAATGCTGTGACAGTTTCTCGAACAATCTTTTAAAGTGGAATTTTGGGCTGGTTATACCATTTTTTGCGTGATCATGTTTGAAGATTAGGTTAGATAGGGTGAGGGTTAGACAGACTAGGTAGTGTTACTGTTAGTATTAGGGATGAATAGTTTAAACAGGGTTAGGGTGGTAGTGAAAGGAATTAAATCACATTAAGATCTTCTGATTTTTATGTAAACATAAAACTGTGTGAACGAGTGTTATTTTGCTGCTGCTGAACTCTCCGGTTAACAAAAGTGGCAAACGTGATGTGCTTTTGGTCTGAATACACTAAATGTTTTGTGTAATCGATTTCGTGTTAAGTTAGGATCAAGGTTAGGGTTGAGGACGTATAGGCTTTGTTAGGGTTAAGGTTATTGTCAAAGTCGGGTTAGGCAGGTAGTGTTATGGAAAATATGTGTTTGTGGGTTGGATACACAATTTTTTTGCGTAATCGATTTCGGGTTAGGTTATGTAAGGTCATGGTGGGGTTAAGGTTAAGGACGTGTAGGTTTGGTTAGATTAGGCAGGGATAGGGTTACTGTTAGGGACGGGTTAGGTTATGTAAGGTCATGGTGGGGTTAAGGTTAAGGACGTGTAGGTTTGGTTAGATTAGGTAGGGATAGGGTTACTGTTAGGGACGGGTTAGGTTATGTAGTGGTAGGGCTAGAGTTAAGGGCAATACGTTTACACGGATGTGCTTTTGGTTTTGTTTAATCCATCTATTGTATTATTAACTTGTACGGGACCGTAGTGGTGGAGTGGTTAGAGCCTCCGACTCTTATTGTTCTATTAGACAACTATAGATTTTACAACTACATTAAATTTAATTCAATTAATTAAGGTTTTTTAAGTTGAGATAAAAAAGTCAGTGTCACGAGCGGGATTCGAACCCACGACCTTCGGCTTGATACGCCGCTACTCTACCACTTGAGCTATCGTGACCTCATCGTGAGGTCGAATCCCGCTCGTAACACTGACTTTTTTATCTCAACTTAAAAAACCTTAATTAATTGAATGTTCTTAATTGGTCAAGCGGACCACTAAAAATAGTGAATTAAATTTAATGCAATATGAGCACAATAAAAAAAATTACTTTAAAAAATTGATAGTTATTCAGATATCGTGAGATGCGGTCGGGTGTGATATAGGTTTCAGAAAAACATTTTCTTTATCGTGCNCAAAAAAAGATCGAAACGTTGGCACGATAAAGAAAATGTTTTTCTGAAACCTACATCACACCCGACCGCATCTCACGATATCTGAATAACGGTCACTAATCTCTACACATTAAAAAATTGAATTTATACCAAAGGTATTTTGTATACTTTCAAATCAGAACCCTCAAAAGTTTGGTTTTTGTCCAGCATATCATCGTCATTAAGGTTTGTCGCCATTTTCCGTGGTGGGTTTTACCTAAAATTATTATTAAAAACCCTAAAAGCCAAAAATGCGGAGATAGGCAAACCAAAATGATCCAAAACGACTTCTATCTTTTAATCCTTCAGCAGCACGTATCTTCCGGGAGCTGGGCTGACCGTAAAGCCCTCTCTATCATCTCCCATCCCCAGAAACCTCCACGTCCCTTTAACCCTCAGCAGCGAGAGTTTTTCTTTGCTGGTTTCCCAAGACATGTTTCCCCCGGGAGTAGGCGTTGAGATTGACCGTGTGAAAACCACAAGAATAAATATTTCAATATGCATGAATACAGGATACAAATAAAAAAAACTGCAATAATTTTTATTGACGGATGAATCACAGGTGATGAAAATTGTTGAGTTATTAATCTAATTGCGAGTTTTTCTAAAAATACTACGAGAGATTGTGGAGTGTTTTAGTAAGCAGAGATTGTAATAAAAACATCATAGTTTTAATGCATTTTGCGATTTTTTTCTTGACATTGATTTGGTTTCCGCTATCCAGTTAGATATCCAGTGAAATTATGAATAGATTGGGCTTAAGAATCTACTACGAACTTCGTTTTTTCCCCTTTTACCGAGGATTTTGCTATTCCACACGTAAGAATGGCACGACGTTCGTGTGAATTTATACATAAGCGCCTCTGGTATAATTTGAGGGATCCACCACTTTTACTCGTACCTCACAACTTTCTCCACCCAGGGTTGAGGTCATATTCTCTCGATGGGGGAACGCTTTCTTGCCAGCCGGCTCCTCGGAAACCGTGAAAGTAATAAGAATTGTTCTTGGCCCGTCGAACTAATCGGTTGTATTTACCTGGAGTTAGAATAATGATATACTCGTTTGAAAATTGGCCAGTTGGTTGTATAAACTATTGTAAATAATAGTGCAGAGATTTTAAAATCATTCGAATATTTTATAATATTATAAATTATAATATTTCATTGTTAGTGATTGCAGTAGTTTGATCTGGTCTAATTTTAATAAAAACCACTCGTATCAAAAACCAGTATTTTTACTACTCACTACTATACATACATTAACATCACTCTACAACATAACTGGTAATAATAAAACACTCATTAACCCCCAAGACCCAATCCGGGTTCTCCTATCAGTCGCAACCACTACGTCACATCTCGCAACATCCCCCCTTTTAAAGATCTAGTCTTTTTGGACACCTAATTTTCCATCCATATCTGCTCACGACTTGTGGTGGTGTTTCAGCTGCAGGTGTTGTCCCTGGGGATATAGGTGGCATTTCTTTTGGGTCGTCGTCCTTTCGTACTCCAGTTGTTGATGATATTGCTTGGCCAAGTGTAGACTCATCTCTTCCTGGTTCCTGGACTTCTCCACTTGCCTGGGTAGTAGGAGTATAAGGCAGACTCTGATTATGATGGGAATACGGAATTAAATGGACCCGGTTTCTCCTCACCGTCCTTTTATCTGTCTCTACAATGTAAGATCGCGGTTCCTTGGCTGGAGTGATAATAATACCTGGTCTTTTTAAGTCGGTTATCCAGACTTTGTCTCCAATGTCGAACGGATCCAATGGGTGTACCCCATGTCTTTCGTCGTAATTCTGTTTGTATTTCTGCCTGTACTGTTCTTCTTTTACTCGAAGGAGTGTCGTATCCGGTTTTTTATCGAGATGCTGAGCTAAGCGTGGTAATGTATCTCGCAGTTTCCTACCCATGGAAAGTTCAGCTGGTGAGAATCCGTTAGGGAGTGGCGAGTTCCTGTAAGCCAAAAGCGCTAGGTAAGGATCATCTTGATTTTTCTTGAGTAAGGATTTGGCTATTTTCACGGCTGCTTCTGCACTGCCATTGCTTTGATGAAAATGTGGACTGCTGGTTCTGAACTGAAAATTGTAATCCCGAGAAAATTGTATGAATTCTGAGTTTTCTTTAAGACTAAACTGGGTGCCTGAATCCGATCTTATTTCCAAAGGTATACCATGTCTGGAGAAAGTTGCCTTGCACTTATCTATAACTTCCTTTGCTGATAGAGTTTGTAAGGTGGCTATTTCAAGGTAACGAGAGTAACAGTCAGTTATTGCTAAGAACCATTTGTCTTCAAGTTTGAATAAATCTATTGCTGCTTTTTCCCAAGGTCTTAAGGGGAATTCTGCGGGCAATAATGGTTCATTCCTGTTCACTCTATGCTCGATGCATTTCTGGCAAAACCTCACTTCTTTATCTATGTCGGAGGAAATGCCAGGCCACCAGACACAGCCTTGTGCTCTTAATCGACATTTTGAGACTCCAAAATGGCCAGCATGGATACGCTGTAGTATGTTTTGTCTAAGTTGAATTGGCACAATAAGTCTCTCTCCTCGCACAAGTAGTCCATTCACTGTAGAGATTTCATCCTTTACTGGGAAATAAGGTCGAAGGTGAGGTGAGATTAAATCTCTGGAAGGCCATCCTTCTCTTGTATATTCGGCTAGAGTTTTAAAAATTGGGCCATTTTCTTGTGATCGACGAATCATCTCAATGTTTTTGTCTGTTGTTTGAATGGAAGAGACTATTGCCTGGACATATGCACCGATTTCCTCGTTCAGGTCATACTCTTCTCGCTCATCCAGTGGACTCCGTGAAAGGCAATCAGGTGCTGCCAGGTGTTTCCCAGGAGTGTAGGACATTGTATATGGGTACCTCATCATTCTAAGCCTGAGCCTTTGAAGTCTTGGAGTCAAATCATCTAAGTTTTTTGTTGTCAATATCCGGAGAAGTGGTTTGTGGTCAGTTTCTACTTCTATAGTCTTCCCGATAATGTATTCCTTCAACTTGTCGCAGCACCATGCTACTGCCAGCGCTTCACGTTCGATATTTGAATAGTTCTGTTCGGTATCTGAGAGCATTCGAGAAATGTATGATACTGGTTGCCACTCGCCCTTTTTTTGCTGCTGCAAAAGGACACCTCCTAGCCCATAGGATGTAGAGTCAGCAGATACTCTTGTTGGCAGTTCTGGATCATAGAAGGCTAGTAGGGGTGCCTCAGTTAAGTCCTTTTTGATTCTCTCAAAAGCCGTTTTCTGTTGTGGTCCCCAAGTCCACTCATTAACCGCCAAGACCCAATCCGGGTTCTCCTATCAGTCTCAACCACTACGTCACATCTCGCAACAAATTGTAATTGTGCACAAGTGTTGTCATGTTTATTGTTGTAATTAATATAAAATTTGTTGCGTAATTATTGAATAATCTTCTTTGATTAGTATAGCAATATGGTAATGAAATAATATTGACTAAAAATATTCACAGGAGACTCGAGAGGTGCTATGCTCTTTACTCGTTGTCTTGAGAGAAGTTAGGCGTGAAGACATACACAAATTATGCTTCCTTGTAGCACGCCGGGTTTGACAGATTTTATTGTGGAGGTTGGATCATTAATTGACAGGGAAAAGGATCTGTAGATAAATTATTTAATTACCCTATACCAATTATATATCAGGTACGATTTAAGATCTGCCATTAGGACGACATTCCATACCTTATCGAACGCCATTTCTATGTCTAAAATAGCCTAGCACATAGTTCTCTTTATTTTTCAATTCTTACACATATCACGAGGAACGCGGTTGGGCGAGAGGTTTAGGCGTCTGACTGGCATTTGCCACGCTAGTGGTTTTGGGTTTGATGCTTGGCATAGCCCATAGAATTTTAATTGAAAATAATATGAAAAACGTATAGTAAAGTTGTTCTGACCCCTCGTCCACGACACCCAACGTAGTTGGACGTTAAGCCAAGCCCTCCTTTATGACAGGAATTACTTTACTTAATTTCTATATAACTGTTAAAATGCCTATGAAAGGGAGGAATATTTGCCGACCGAAGTTTGAAATTGGTAAAATCACGTTTTTAGGATTTTTGATGACCATTTTTGTATCATCAATTTCGCGTTACCAGGGAGTGGGCATGGGTTGGGTTAGGTTAGGGATCGTTAAGTTAGGTAGGGTTAGGTCATGGTTAGGTTAATTTTATTCAACTAAACTGAAATGTAACCAGTGTCTCATTATTTGAACAGGAACCAACCGGAAAAAAACCCAGACATAATCCACCAAATGGACCGATAATCAAACAAAGCGCCGAGAACGCACCCCACTCCCACAACCTTATAAAAGAAACTTGACTGAACCGAATCTCACAGACCAACCCAGCGAGTATAGACAGGTTAAATTAAAGATTCAGACAGGTATACGTAAAATAATTCCACCCTAACCCTTACCTTTTTTCCAATCGCTGTTGGTTTTTCTATAAATAACCCTTACGTTTGTATTAATACAATTCCGATCCCTGTAATTTAAAGAGCTAAATGCAATTGAGTAATATCGATATGTAATTTTAAGTTTTAGATGAGGGTTAGGCTTAGGTTAAGTTAGGAATGGCTAGGTTAGGTTGGGTTAGTGGTAGGGTTATGTGAAATTAGGAATGGCTACGTAGGGTTAGAGTTAGAGTTAGAGTTATGTCAAGTTAGGGATGGTTAGTTTAGTTAGGGTTGTGTGTATTAAGACAACATTGAACGTTGTAATTGGTTAGGTTGGGTTGGGCTAGAATTAGGGTTACATCAGTTCAGGTGATGGCCTCATGAGCTCATTGAGTGACAACAGTGTAAAGCCTTGATATATGAAACAACGAGGCACGTTTCCTTGCTTGCAAGGCAAATCCCGAGCCTATTCTCCAAAGTATGCGTTAAGTCAGGGGTTAAATGTCTGCGAAAGGCCAAAACATATTCTAACCAAATTTAAACGCAAGAAAACTGATGGTCTATGGCTGAAGTCATTAACTATTCCTTTTTCCTAGAGGTGAATCGCCTCCACCCTAGAGAATTGAAATTGACTTTCATACGTCAAAACCGTAGACTGCTAGAAGCAAACGATTTTCAGTTGCACTCTCATCTCAGCAAGAGTAAATAACAATATTAACAGGTACGTATCAAGTATCCCGTGTGAAAATCGAATTTGTTTCCCACAAGATACAATAGGTGAGAAGAAAATCGGCCATTTCAAAATTACCTTATTTTTCGTCGATTTTCCGATTGAAACTAAGCGAGGAAAAATAATTGCATAAATGCACTTCATATGCTCCAGTTATTTTCGTGGGTATCGGAACATTCGACCTTATACCGTTTTCACAACTATACCTTTTGTCATTCTATTTTGTCAAAACATCTAATCAACGTTTTTACACTATGAATGTTACTTGCCAGTTATATCACACTGATTCTTCTTGTGACGACATCCTACAAAGACTTAGTTGCAAAACGAGATGGCTGTCGTTCGTTCACAGTGGCTGTGGACTATTCTCGGAAAACAATTGTAATATTGATTTTTCTTGTAACGCGCAGTCAATGGAGACAAGAATGCACTGTGAAAAACGACTAGATTTTTCCTTCTTAAATCTATCTAATTTCGTACTATTTTTAATAATATAATACCCGACTAAATTCGATTAATTGAATAATCCTTTGGACGTTTCTTGATCTAATCCCTTAAAAGTTATAAATGTCCTCTCTTAATTTTTGTGGCTTTTAAAAATGGGCAAATTTTTCTTTCCATCCTTTAAATAGATTAGCAGCAATACGGACAATGCATAGCTGAAGTCACAACCAAAATGACAAAGGAGTCTTAATTTTTCTCTCACACTTTTCCCCTTCACATACACGTTTCCCTAATTCTTGTCAGGGTTTTGAGTGATTGTGCCAAATTGTTACTGTTTAGATTTTTACATACAACATCAATGTTGTATTCATCACGATCAAGATCATCAAGTTGTTCGTTGTTTTGGAATTTGTTCCAATCAGCTTTATGTAGTTGCCAGCTGCTATGTTTGGAGTTTAGGTTGTTTTTAATTGTTGATTGGATGAGGATAGGGAAACGATCTCTGCCAAGTCCCGTGAGAGTGCTTCCAGTGCCGAGCCAGTGAGGGTGTACCAAGTAAATTAAGGCTGAAGTGCGGGACTGACAATACTGAGATCAATTCTCGAAAAAGTGCCCGACCGGGCACAGAAATGGGTGGCACTTCTTGAATTTACGATGTTAAGGTGGTTTTTGTCAATAAGGTTTCTAAGTTACGGCCATTGTGGGTTGTATAATCCCCGTATCAAAGAAACTTATGTGCATTGAAATCCCCAAGCAATATTACCGGGGGAGGGAGTTGGAGGAAAAGATCTTCACGTTCATCAGATATAAATTTCGTTGTGGTTGAATTTAAATAGAACATATAGTCATACGTTTAGGAAAGAGGCAGCGATAACTTGAAGATGGGAAGATAAGGACAGACCTTGAAAGGTGACGGTGTTTATAATCAAGAGGCCACACCACCATAAGCAATTTTGTCTGAGAAACCATCTTTTCTAATTTTTTCATAATTGCGTAGTGTAAAGCTATCAGTGTTAAGGCGGGTTTTTTGAATACTTTCAACAGATAGGTCAAATTCATTAATTAAATATTGTAAATCATTACGGTGAAAGTTTAAGCCACAAATATTCCATTGAAGAAAGTGAAGATGCTACATGTAGTGGTAGGATTAAGTATTGGGTTGTGGCAAAAGGGTTTGTAGCGGTCTAAATAAAGAATTAACTTAAAAATGTAATATACGACAAAAACAATTACTTATTTATTGGGTTACAATTGGCAATTAGATGAACTGTGCACAGTTAATAACATACAAAAGAATAGGAAAAACAATAAAAAATTATCACCATGAATGTCGTCGAGTAACGTGTTCCTTGTTCTCCAGTGTTTCTATAGGCTTATACACCTCACCTCTAGTGAAGAGGTCAATCCTCAAAACGAGATGGAAAACGTACTCGGCGCCCGTAGCAGGTCTGATGAGGAAGGCATTTTGATGTTGATGCTGGGACGCCGGGTGTTGATGGTTCTGGAGGGTTTTCTGTGTCTATCTGTAGGTAGGCAGGTTTATGTCGGTCGATGGTTACTCTTCTGGTCGAACCTCTGACGCTTATGTCAAAAAACTTCCTTTTCACCACAAGGAAGGGTACTTGGTCGATTCATAAGAAAACGTGAAAACATTTCCGCAAATCTGGGTGTTCTTAGGTCTTCGTTGAACCGTGGTAACTAGGATTTGAGGGCTTTAATCGTCGCATGCTTTCCTGGAGATCCTTCGCAAACTGATAGCGATCCTGCGGATCTGGTTGGTTGAACCGGGCAAACGTAAGGAGCACCATAAACCATTGAAATTATTAATAATATCGGTTTTAATTTTACTGTTTTACTTTTCTGTATTTTAAATGTATTTAGAATGGAAAGAATTGTTTTACATGATATATAACTAGTTATTTTGCTTTGTACCACTTGTTTTTGGTGTTTTGACCTTGTTTTCGTGAGATAATTTAAATTTGAGCCTTGTGAAAGTGGGCGTTTACAGCTAATTTTGTCCAGGTTTAGGGTTGATTTTGAAATATTTACCTCGGGTGTTTTGGGTTGATTCCTATTAACTGTTTGTAGGAGTTGACAGTTGCAGGGATGCAATTAGTCGAGGATTATTGGAGCTAGTGTGAACAGTAAGCAAAAGATCGCTCATGTGCATTGAGGTGATTGAGATGTTAGGTACTTTTCTGGAAGAAAGTGCACAAGTTTTGAAAGCTTAGCAGCGTCTTCGGCGAGGATTCAATTTTAAGAATTTGGGAGGAGAGGTTCGGGGGGAAGAGGATTGAGGAACAAACGAAAATGATTGAATGAGGGAAGGAAGATTATGGATAGGAGAATGAAGCTATTTTGGAATATAGAGGTTTTTGTCTTTCTTGACGGGAAATTCGTTGTTTATAAAGGATTTCAGTCTGTTTAAAAGAAACTTTCTGTTTTTCGAATGTTTTAAATTTTCTTTTCAGCAATACGGGGCATTGATGGTTAAAAGCCGGGTGAGATCCAGAATAGTGTATACAATGGGATGAATTTGAACATTTAGAGATTCGTTCCCCCACAATTTCCGCAATTTTTGGTTTTATAGTTTTTAATTAAATGGCGATACCTGAAGCATGAGAAAATCGGGTTAGGGGAAAAGGGCACCCTCTGATCTTGAAGGAAGTCAAGAATTATTTTTTCAGGAAAGTCATGTTTTTGGAAAGTAAGAAATAAAGTTGGGGTGGAAATAGATTTTCCATTTATGTTTTTCTTCATTCTTTCAACTTTATTGCCTTGAGATTCGAGTTCAGACATGATTTCTATTTCAGAGCTATGTAAATATAAATTCAGGAATGTACACAACGCCCTTTGAAAACTTTAATAAGCGATGGAGGGTGAAATTCCCGTTTATATTTTCATAGGTTTTGATATTTTAAAGGTTTAAGTAATCGTTTTTATAGTTAATATCAAGAAGAATAGATCCATTGCGGAGAAATTTTAAGAAAGTTTTTGGGACTTAACTTTATAAACTTGCATACTTTAAACGGTCTGAAATTATTGAAAGAAATCTCTTTTAAAAAATTCTCGGGACATACCTAAGAATTTTCCGCACAATTTTCCAATTATTGTTAAGTTGTTTGGTGGGTCGGTGGCTTCGTCTCGAGAGAAAAGTTCATTTCATTCATGTTTTGCAAACTCTAATACAATTAAATGTGATTTACACCGACATCTTGGTAGATATTAAAGATTTTCGTTAAAGGATTACAAAAGAAGAGGTTTCTCTCATATTTCACCGATAGACCTCAAAAATTTTGGCTGGCCACAATTTGGAATTTTCACACCAGCGCAGAAAGCCACATATTGTTAACTTCACAATGTTAACAGCAAACGTGCACTCATTTTGGCGCAACGCCTTATATAACGGATATCTGTAAATAATTTATTAGAGATATTAAAGTAATATTTAGTGTACAGAAGTTTTTTTTTTACATAAAAAGGCAATATAATGTTTTTGTATTTGAAATAATTTTTGTATCACGGTAGAATGTATGAATAGCCATTTTTTTTTTTTTTAATTTAAGGATAACACTGTAAGGTACAAGATTTTGTCACAGTAACCCAAGGGCAAGTTCTTTTTTTCATTCCTGCATGATTGGCAAAGCTGATTTTAACAATGCTAGGAGGCGTCAAGGGAAAATTTCTTATTGAAAAAAACCCGCGTCTACCGTGGTGGTTAAACACTTGTAAACCTGAGCGATAGATCGTAAAAAACCGCAAACCAACATAATTGTATAAAAATTATTTCAAATCTCCTCCTCGTCGTAGCTCCACTTTGCCGTAGTAAGTAGACTTTCACACGAAGAGAGATACGTCCTTTTTTGCAGTAATGTTAAAATCATACAATCAATGTACGGGGGGGCATGCAATAGAAATTGAAATTGATGATCATAAATCGTACACCTGTTTCCACAGTTCGCCATCATCTTGCATCTGAGGAAGAAGGCTAGAATTTCAACGATATCGTCTCTCGAAGATTGGAAAATTTTCCTTTTTGAAAGTTAAAATTACGAGGTGAATGGGTTGGTCAAAATCCAAACTAACGAACTGGACTGCCTCGGACCTAGGCGAATTTTCAATGAGAGTTTTTTTCTCGAAACCGATGATGTGGTACAACGATACTCAGCGAAAAATATCACTCGTTCACAGAGGATGAAACGATAATTTTTTAATTGTAACTAATTTACAATAATTGTAACTTAACTAAATTGCATAAAGTATTAATTAAGGTTTTTAGTTGAGATGAAAAAAAGTTAATGGCACGAGAGGGATTCGAACCCACGACGTTCGGCTAGATACGCCGCTGCTCTACCACCTGAGCCATCGTGACCTCGATCCACTCGGACATCAACTCCCCATCTCAACCCCACCTTATGAGTTTTCCCTCCTTATGAGCTCAGGTGGTAGAGCAGCGGCGTATCTAGCCGAACGTCGTGAGTTCGAATCCCTCTCGTGCCATTAACTTTTTTTCATCTCAACTAAAAACCTTTATTAATTGCCTTGTATTAATTGGTCAAGCGGACCACGAAAATAGTGAATTAATGCATAAAGTATTTTTATTTCACCTAATGTTTTATGTAAATAAGATTAATGACGTAAATGATGTCATGATTGGGATAGAACGACGAGAAGTCTACACGGATGGGCTGAAATGTAGGGTGTGATGTGGTGGGGGTGGGTTAAAGTGTAAAGTGGGTTAAGGTGGAGGTTGCGGTGTAAACTGTCATGCCGATTAAGGTGGTTGGTCAGGGATTGTTAGGTGGAGGTTGAAGTGGAAATTGTAAGGTGGAGGCTGTGTGTGGTGGACATGAATTCGCCGTCAGAGCCCATAAAGGTGGAAGATTGGGTAAGGTGGAGGTGTAAATTGTGAAGTGGATTAAGGTGGAGGCTGGCTAATGGGAAAGCGAGGAGCTGGTGGTGAGAGGAGGATGGTTCACCGTCAGATCCTGTGAAGGTGGTAAGGTGGAGGTGGAGGTGGAAATTGTAAGGTGGAGACTGTGTGTGGTGGAGGTGAGTTCGCCATCAGACTCCATGAACGTGGAATATTGGATAAGGTGGAGGGGGGTGTAATTGTAAAACAGAATAAGGTGAAGGCTGGTTAAGGTGAAGGGAAGGAGCTGGTGGTGAGAGGAGGCGGGTACACCGTCAGACCCCATAAAGGTGGAAGGTGGGGTAAGGTGGAGGTGGAAATTGTAAGGTGGAGGCTGTGTGTGGTGAGTTCGCCGTCAGACTCCATGAAGTTGGAAGGGTGGGTAAGATAGAAATGAAAAGTACAAAATCACTGCTGGCTGAATTCAAAAATGTGTATTGTTATTCATAACTTTGAAAAATCACTGGTGACTAAATTAGCACAACATAAATCTTATTTACATCTTTAACTCGTACACATTAATCGTTAATTAATTAACACAACAACCTTTTAGGGATGTGGTAATCTTTCTGAATAAATAAAGATACTTTTAGGTTTAACACTTGTAAAAAAGTTGAAGAAAGTCATTAAATTAAAGTCGTTAATGGAAAGACTTAGTATTCGTTTAATTTTATTCAAAATCATAATTGAACTGTTGGTTTAATATTATTATTATTTTGAAAACAAGTAGGTAAAAAATTGTACTTCTATTTCCTAAATAAATTTAAAAAACGTCTGAAAGTCTTGGCAAGTGTTGGACCAGGCTAATTACAAATAAGAAAATCCATAAAGTGATCATAGAGATCAGGGTAAAAATGTTAGAAATGGCGTGATTAAATGTTGTGTAACAGTATAAAATTAGGAATCCTGCTAAAAACAAAACATACTATTTTGTATTGAAATCATCAGAAGGAAAAATCTCATATTGAAATTTACTCAAGATTTCCATTAAATTATTTATCTGTTAGCATTAAATTTGTCGCAGTTTCGAACAGAATACTAAAACGGACTTGTTGTTAGTGTCCAATCTCTTTCTCTATTTTCGGTTGGTTCTCTTTCTTGGGTGTAGTGAAAATCATTTCCCTTCTTTTGAATTTTTCGTATAACAAAATCCTTATCGCGTTTAGCGCTTCGGTTACGTACTTTGCCTTAGCAATGATCTTTTTTGGCAATTGACCCCATTTATTATATAAAAATTTATGACAAATATGATATAAAATCATAATTCAATTTATCAGGTAATTTTACAGAATAATAAAGACACCTTAGCTGGAAAAAGGTTTCATGTAAAATTAAATTATCATAAAAAAAACTTATAAACTTATAAATTATTACAATTCGATACTTCTGATACATCACAATCGTGCTTTCGATCTAGATGAAATGAATGTTTCTTTTGTTATTACTTAATAAAATATTCTATATTACATTATATTTCTACGCCGAGAATTTGCCGGCTTCGCTCCGTGGTCAGGCGGGGTTACTTAACGTAATATTAAATTAAAAATGGGCGCCACGCTGTTTAATATGACACAGAAACAGCGAACCGTAAAGAAAAAAAAGAAAAGAAAAGAAATCAAAGAAAATTAAATTAAAATTAACTAAGAAAAAAAGAACGTAATATTTACAGAAGGAAACAAAAAACACATTTATTCCAAAGGAAACTGAAATAATAAACATACATCAACCTTAATTTTCTACGGGTAACATTTTAACAATATAATTACAAACTTACACACTAAATGAACCTTAATTATCTTATATCTAAATAAACATTCATTACAAGCTAAACTTTCCTGGGAACCAGTGTCCATCTATGCTTCTTGTTTATGACGATTGAAAATCCCCGCTTCCAGGAAAATGTGGAGCACCTTCTCTAAAGTTGGGTGGGTCCGCTGTCGCCTTCGTCGATCAAGGAATTGATAGTTTTCTATTGATCCGGCCAATGCCGTTGGGATCTCCGTCTCGACGCACCCCGTACTCTTTTTCCAACTCTTTAACCTACACTAATCTTAAGCCTATCCTAGGCCATATTAATTTTTGATGGACACACCGCCAATTTTAGTTTCGGAGACATTATTGCGGATGCAACCCCGGTTAAATAATAATAATAATAATATATACATTTTCTGTTACGAACATAACAATATTGCATATAATGAATGGCTTGGGAATCTACTTTCCCCAAGTTAACCGGTTCGTATGATTTATTTTCTTCGAAATCTAGAACAATATTAAGTATGCACCTCTCGGCCGTTATTAGCCTTAAGTAGCCTTTGAAAATAATTCCTTTTTATAAGAAAGTACGACTTACCTTGTATACAGCTTAATCTGCCCACGTATTACGTTTTCTTTCGTAAACAAATTAAAATAAAAGAATCTAAAGATTTGTAAAGGTTTCTTTTCTAAATCTCTCAACAGCATAGCTCAATATTAACTCGATTTTAAGAATATTTTTGTATTAAAATCGAGCAGTTGTGTTTAGAGCTAGAGCCGCAGTCTTTATATCATTTCTAGCTGCGTCCTTAACCAGCCTGTCGTTAGGCCTATTGTTTTTTTGTTTTTTTTTTTTTTTGCGTTATGAACTATGCATATTAGCCATGTGACAAATTCGTATATGTGTGTTCAAATTTGGGGGGTTATTGGGAAAAAAGGGCCAGGGGCAACGATGGGAATCGAACCCACGACCGCGGCGTGAGAGTCTCTCATGCTAACCACTCGGCTACCGCGGTCCCCAGGCCTATTGTTACTGTACCATTTTACCCACATAAAAATTATGTTTTGAGCATTTTAGTATCTTCCATGCGATCGACCAGCCTTTACTCTATAATAGTTTCGTGGATTAGGGTTGAGGTCAGAAAAACACATAGTGCTTTTGTACCAACGCGAGATTTCGACGATATATTTCTTCTACTTCAGGGTGTACAGAGAACAATCTTAATTAATTTTACATTCATATAGACGTTTCATATACATATAATAAGATTCACGTATCATATACTTACAGGATACAGGGTGTCCTTTTTAGATAGCTAGGCTGAATTTCTCTTTCCTGAATTCCTCTATGCACGATTTTCATTTTTTTATTCGGCAAACAACCTCCAGGGTTAAAGCTACCCAAATTACATTATATTTAGAAATACATAAAATTATTTACACAATAATTAAAGAAAGTTTATCAATTCAGTCTCACTTAAGAAGCCCATAAGTCTATCTGTAGTCTCTCGACAGTCACGTAGAATTTCCCATAAGCAATCCGGCAAGTCTTTGACTCGTAGGACGCATATTCTCTACAGAACACGAGTAAATGAGGGCTAAAAAAATTGCTAGGAGTTTTTGTTTGCGGTTGAAGGCGTCATCGATAGCTCTTTCAAGTTGAACCAGATTATCTCTAGTCCCTCTTCCTTTCCTAAAACCGCTTTGGCCTGGTGGAATCAGACTTTTGGACTCAAGATACCAATGTAGACGATTTGCAGCCACTCTTTCCATAAGCTTGCATAAAGAGAAAGTGAGTGCTCTAAGTCTGTAGCTTTTAACCTCATATGGAGGTTTCCCTTTTTTAGGATATGAATGGCAATGGCATTGGACCATATTTTAGGGAAAAGACCTTTTTTAAGATTTTATTTATAATTTTAAGTACAATAAGCTTGCCATTATGTTTCAAGTTCTTGTACATACTTTACCAATCCCATCTGGTCCAGGGGTAGTGTCTTTCCTAGAGTTGATTGCATAGAAAATTCAGTTTCTGAGAATGAGAGGTTAAGTGGATTTAATGGGTCATGATATATTGTTAACGGAGGCGATTCACGTATGTTCTTAATTGAAATAAAGTGGTCTGAATAGTTTTTAGACGCGGGTATGTTCGACAGATGTTGGCCTAATATATTGGTAAGCTCTTTAGGGTCTGTGATATATTCATTGTTTCTTTTTAAACATTTGATTGATGGGGAATATCCTTTTCCCATTATCCTACTTACTGCGTCCCAATGGATCTTGATTGGCGTATCACAGTTTGTATTTTTCACAAAGTTTATTCAGGAGTCTATATTACTTTTTTAATTATCTAACGTGCATGTGCCATAGCATTTTTGTACAGGTCAAGGTTCCGAGTAGATGCCTGACACAGAAATTTTGTGAGGGATTTTTTGCCTTTTCTGCAGTGATCATTCTACCATGGAACAGGGTTGCTTTCGACCTATAGGCCTCGTACGTGGAATAGTTTCCTGTGCACTATCTTTTATTTTTTTCAGGAGTGATACTAAATTTTTATATCTATCCAATCAGCTTTTGATTATTTCCTTGAGGTTGGTTTTCTATCATAGATGAAGCAGACCATCAATTCAACGATTATTGGATAATGGTCACTACCGTGTAGATCCGGTAAGGTTCCCATTGTAATAAATAATGATTCAGAAATCGTGAGATGCGGTCTGGTGTGATGTAGGTTTCAGAAAAACATTTTCTTTATCGTGCTAACGTTTCGATCTTTATTGAGATCATCTTCAGAGCACAAAGTGTTTGTCTTCTGTGTAATTGTGCCATTCTTGCTTGTCGTGTTGGGGGCACTCTCAATTATACAGAAGACAAACACTTTGAGCCCTGAAGATGATCTCAATAAAGATCGAAACGTTGGCACGATAAAGAAAATGTTTTTCTGAAACCTACATCACACCAGACCGCATCTCACGATTTCTGAATAATTATCGATTAACGGTCACTAATCACCACACATTGTAATAAATGATGTATATGCGGGCTACATAATCTTACTCAATCTTTAAAAAATTTCCTGACCTCGCACAGAGATGGGGAGGAGAGAAAGTGCCATTAATAATTTCAAGGCAACATTTGGAACGTAGCTTTTCACGAAAAGACAGATCTTGAAAGGATTAAAGTCTTTAAAAGTCTTGTTCATTTCACCGTCATTTAGGTACATGAGTAGAAATTGTTTTCACCATATACCTTTCCTATTAAAAACACTTTCCTCCTCAGGAGGGTCTGGTGGAACTTTTTCATTCATTTCGAATTATTTATATAAAATGAAAGAAAGAAAAAAAAAACATTTCTATAAAACTAAAAATACTCATTGATTGTAAAATATAGAAAATTAAGATGAAAAAGACATATCAATAAGGTGTAGTCCTTGAAAGGATTGGAGCTGATAAGGTGCCGAGGCTCAAACGATGTTTACGGTACAAGGTTCAAGCAAAGACTCGCGGATCGATATTTAAATCTTTAATTCATACGCAGCCGACGGAAAATCACTGATGAATAAATTAACACTTCAGTGATAGACTTATTTCGGCATTGTTAGCGCATTCTTGTAGGTATTTTAAAATTTCGAGAATCGCAGCTTCCGCGGTGAAAATGGTCGTAACGATACCGTTCACTGAATAATCGTCTGTGTAGTGTCGTTGGGCAGCTTCCTACAAGTTTTTAAAACTTTCTTGTTTGTCCGCAATATCCGTGTCGTTGGTCACTGTTTCTGGGGCGTATCCATTGACTTTCCACTGAATTGTGTTTCTTGGGTTATTATTGTAGAATATCTTCTTGCAAATAGTAGCGATCATTTTCGTGAAAATAAAGTATTGCTTCCACGTCCCTGCTCCTCATATGCTTACGGGGTGGTACTTATCATCTAACCTTTTGGCTATAAATTTCCCAACGGTTTTCACCTTTACAGTTTTTTTTTTATAGAAGTTGTTTCACTGCGTTTTCAAAGAACATGGCTGTATCCGAGCAGCTGTCCTACAGTGAACGCCCCCATCCACCAGATCCTAGAAACAACGCCGTGTTTAGTCGAAGTTCTCTTGAATTTGGCTATACACGTCTAAATTGCAAGATTACAGGATACATTGGTAGTTAAGCGAGCCCACCGGGTTCTTTTCCAGGTCAAGGTCAAGGATATTCTACCACAAAGTCTTTGACATATTCATTATACTGTGGGTTCCTTTTCACGTTTCATCGCGGGTTTCCACGTTAACCTTAGGTCGAGATCTACTCCTAAATACATAATTAAAGTTCCATGGCCAAATAAAAAATAGAATAAAAAAAGACGAAGGAACTACTACAAGAAGACCAAAAAATAGCATGTTTTGACATCATCTCTGATCTTAAAACACCCACAGCTGCAATGGGACGTATTCTCAAAGTTACACCCATTCCGTTTATTATTCATATTGGCTCCTTTTTTGGCCAAAATGTCCGCATTTTCATTGCCCCTGTCCCGAATGCCTAGGGTGGTCAGGGTCTTAAGTGCCGCCTGTCTGAGAAAATGGCTATCTTCCTGGTGATACTAGTCGTTTTATTTCCCTGACAGAGTGTTCAACTGCTATGATTTCAGACTGGAAAACTGAATCGTTTCTACCTAAAGTTTAAAGTCTTTTCATTCTTCGGATTCACCCCGAGTACCCGAGTGCTACTATCCGATTTTGTGCTGTCAGTAGACCAGTAGAAATTGGCCTTCTGAGGTATTCCTTTGGTCCACTCTTCCCTCTCTGGTATATGGTATTGTACTTGTCGGTGAAGTTAAAATTTGTAGTACTGGCAACGATTGGAAGATTGTGAGAGTACAAAGTAAATGAAATAACAATAGACTAACATGCAATATCTTCTTCCCAAAAAATTGAAATTAAAGTAGGTATAATCGAACAAAATAATAAGTAAATTAAATTAAAAATTGCAAATCAAAATATTGTAATCGATTGATTAACAAAAGTTGACCACGAAAAAATACCGGATCCGGATAATATTAGATTTAGTTTGAATTTAGTTAATGCTGTCTGAATATGAACAGAAATTAACAAAAAATTATTACTAACTATTAAAGTAGAAATTATATATTATAAAAAAATATATATAATATAAAAGTAATAATTGTTCCTTAAATTATCCACTGAGCACATTTGGGTTAAAAGAAGAAAAAAATGATTAATCAAGCTTGCATGCAAAAATATAACAAAAAAAAACAAATTCAGATCTTGAAGTGCGATGTCGATGAATGATGGGTTTACTGTTAATGAAGGAGATTCAAGACCCTGCGGTGAAATTCCAGATGCCCTTTAAGCGAAGATCAAACGAAGTTCCTGTTTTTGTTGGTCGAGTAGCGAGATTTTCTGCCAATGATTCTCACTGAAGTGGCTGAGCCGAGGACAGGCGATACCAATTACTCGGGACGATAATTTCCACGAGTATCGACAAAGTTCTCCCCTTTTTCCGAAGACGAATGAACGAAAAAAAAAAATGAAAAGGGTGAAGCCGAAAAAAAATGGAGTCGAATGGTCAAAGCGGAATGTTATTGTTGTTCGAAGGCGGATTATTTCGGTCAACAACTGGAACATTTAAGCGTCATCTATTTCTCTATTTTAAGCGTCTATTTCTCTCTACACCCAACTATAAATATTTAAATTCATTTACTAGAAAAAAATTATTTTACATATTCCAAAAAGGTTCAAAAATAAATTGAAATGGGAAAAGGAGAACGAAAGGAAAAATTATAAAGGAAACATTTGTTCTTGAAAATTTAGTACATTTAACATATTAAGAAAAATGGACGAGCTCAAACACACTTGTTAATGTAAAAAGTAGAGCTTATTCTAAAAAATAAATATTTTAAAATTATTTTTTTCTAGGTTGTGTAGTTTTGGGGGGAATTTTTGGAATAAACCAGGGGTAAAACTGCCAGTTCTTTGTATGTAGGTAAAATGTCTGGCTTCACTAAAGAATTAGTTAAGTGGTGTATAACTTCGAACCACTGTTTTTTCCTTCTGTTTTTTCGATAATCAGTAATTATTTGCCATTCTCAGATGATATGTAGAAAAATGCTTTGAAAATAATAAGTATGCGCTTAATAATTTTTCATTGTTCGACGGAATAAATAAAATAATTACTACCTTGTTATACAGATCTTGGACTATTACGGCGTAACTTATCTACATCTTAATTGGCTTATTTTTTTTTACTTTTGTTCAATTTTACAACTATGTCCAAATAGCCTGTAAATATTACTGTATACTCTTTGGATGGAAAAGGCCTCATAATATCGTCCAATTTACTCCTCTTAACGTCTAAAGTATTTGAAAAAATTTGCCTTAAAATAATATCAAAATTAATGTCCTCTAACCTAAAATCTAAATTCCTGTGGAACAGATTGGCGCTTGAAAGTAAAAGTGTGTCCCACCTAATTGAAAGGTGCAATTATTTGGCTTCATATAGAGAAAGCGTAGGAATGCCACCCGATATGATAATTGTGCTTGGGCGTAGCAGTGAATCTGGGTTTTCTGTTCCGATTCTTCGAGGAAATAAATTCTTCCAGGAAGTTTTATTGTATATAGTAATGATAGTTCGATGTTCCTAGCATGTGTTGAAAGTGAATGCATTTATAGGCGTGAATATGTAGAGTGAGAGGACCGAAGGCGGGAATATTCAGTACCCATAGACCCACAAATAGGCTTGTTATTAGATTCACTAATTTCGTGGTCCGCTTGACCAATTAATACTATACAATTAATTAAGGTTTTTAGTTGAGATGAAAAAAAGTTAATGGCACGAGAGGGGTTCGAACCCACGACCTTCGGCTTGATACGCCGCTGCTCTACCACCTGAGCTATCGTGACCTCGATCCACTCGGACATCAACTCCCCATCTCAACCCCACCTTAAGAGTTTTCCCTCCTTTTGCCATTTTTATTAGAGGTGTTATTAGAGGTGTAAAAAATGATGGAGAGATATAAAGTATTCTACCACCCTAACCCTACTACTAACCTAATACTTGGTAAATAATAATTAAATAGTAGTAATAATAATATATAAATAATGGTAAATAATAATTAAATAGAAGAAAATAATATATAAATAATAATTGGTGTAACTAAGAAAGAAGGTACTGTGAATGGGTGTGGATTTAAGAACTGATTGCGTTGTGGTTTGAAATGACCAGCGGTTGATAGCTCTTAACCCTGCCGTAATACCCACATCAATTTGATGAAAGATCTTTCACTTGAACCCGCTGATTGGAGGAACTATTTAAGGATGGATGAAACGTCTTATTTATATTTATTCCGGCTTGTTACCCCCTTGATTAGAAAACAAAAGACAATCATGAGAGAAATCATCACTCCACATGAAAGGTTGGCAGCCACATTACGATTTCTCGCTACAGGGATGAACTACGAAGAACTTAAGTTGTCTACTACGATTTCTGCTCAGCGATTAGGGGTTATCAATACCGCATAACTCGTTACATTTGTATCCTTTGTTTTGAAAAGGTCGACAAACTGGTCGAGGGCCGAATTTCTTTTATTTCTATCGTGGTTGGACAATTATCCAATTATCCACCACTTTCCATAAGCATGGTAAACTTTTATACAATTCAATCACCTCAACAATAAAATCTCGATTGGATGTCATTGCCAATAAAGAATAAACGTTTTTGTCTTTTTGTCTGCTCAGTGACCGAAAGACGGAGACTGCGCCAAAAAAACAAAAACGCGGGTTTTCTCATTCACGACCAAGCCAGCGCGCCAATATTCCACCAGGCACGGCAGGTTTCCCATTCACGAACCCGTCATAACGTCGTCGCGCCGTAGATGTTTGAAGTGGCGGGATGGAGTTTGACCGGTCGAATATTCGGACCGAGGTCTGACTCAGGACTGCCAACACCCGAGGTGTGCGATTCTCGAGGCCAGCCGGTAGATTATTGCAATTGCCGGTGGAGTGGGACAAGTGATAGGCTCAAATTTGGCTAATTTCTCTTAAAATGTATCCAATCTTTCCAATCAGAAGTCCTCAAATTGTCAAAGCTTGACTACGTCATTAACCTCACTATCCACAACGAGCAAAACGTCTACGTGAAGCTTTCAATCCAGTCTAATCCTACTGCCCAATTGCATTCTATTGTATAATACTTTCCCTTACAAAGGACCCAACATAGCATAAAAAACAACGGCCTCGAGACTCCTCACCCCTAATCCTTCTTACTGAGTGTCAGTTTTGGCATGTTTCTCTTAACACGTGTCCTCAGGGAGCGGTGTTTATTTACTTACATAAACGTTGGAATGCAGCTCATGTGTTAATATATACTGCCAACGATTATGTGAAATATGCATGGGCTTTTTTAGCGGTTGATGTCAGTTGAGTAATCGGTACTTCAACAAGCTAAAATTGATCAAATCACCTGTCCGAATGGAACGAGTGAATTTGTGAAGAAGAGCCGAGTGAATATTGCCATTTATCCAACTAAAAACTATTTCCTCACTTTCGCCCTATTTTTTTACCCTGGCCGAACTCAACAACATTCATTAGTGTCAGGAATGAGCAATAAGCAATAAATATGCTTAGAGAAAAAATGGATAAAAAAAATTCTCCGGGCTGTTATGAAACTGTGAGAGGTTGCGTCAAAAATTGGAATTCACATGAGCAACGGATAACAGCCGCGCCATTATTATGTTAACCGTGAAGATGGTGGAAGATCGGAATCCGTTCTGTGAATCAGCCACCTGAACGGCGATATTCATGAATACGGTGAGATAATCTTTCGTATACGTTATGTTAAAATTGGATCGCGAGATGAAATGAAAATAGGTTGTTGATCCACTGGCCAACCGCGTCACGCCTTTATGGAGGAAGCGAATATAAAAGTAGAAAGGATTCTTTTAACAAATTCAACATGACATAACTCATCTGTATCTGCTTCAGAAACCAAACAGTGGCATGGAGCACATAACAGGGCATAAATTGCCCCTTTTTAATATCGTCAAATTAAATTATTTAAAGTTTGCGTAGACAATAAGGTTGTGAATTAGTTCTAGTTTTCTTTTAGTTTTGAACCCATTATCCATGAAATCTACGTAGTATTTTTTCCCGCATCCAATAACCCTTGGAAATTTTAAAATTTTGAACGTTATTATAACTCGAAAGCTTATACGCAACCATTAGCATCTATAAAATATTCCTTTATGGATTGATCTTATCGGTTACTGTCCACTACTCACACCCATCTTAATTTCCTTTTTAACCGTCCATTCATTTTTCACTCGATTAGTGATTTCTCTTTTGATCCTGGGTGCAGCGAAGGGAGCAACTTTTCTTCACCAACCCATTTTAATTGTCCGTTATTCGAGCACGTACGACCTCCTTCTCATCTAAACCTTGAACCAAAAATTTACTACTTTTTAATGTGGTATGTTATTTAGCCGCAAAATTCTGATTTATGTATTGTTCTGAGACTCCCTTTTTAGCATGTTTGTCTTCCACCTCGTTACCTGAAGTTCCCTCATAACCTTAATGTTTTTGCAACTAGTCTTTTTGCTTACCAAATACCAGGTATTTTCCAGTAACTTTTATGTTCGTTAATATCCAGAGATTCTAATGCATTTATAATCATAGTATTTATGTTATAAAATTGTGGTTATTTGTCGCCTCGAGGCTTCCTTGACTTAGCGTTTTTGCAACTAGGTGGGTCGCCGTACCTTAACTAGGCTATTTGTAGATAATGAATACACCAGGTGTAAGGCTAGTAAATACTAGCCATTACTTCCATAATAAAACGGGAAAACTGAGACACCTGCTGACTCTGCCATGAAACATGAGAGGCATCGACACGTGTCCTTTATGCATAGAGCACTCCCGAAATGTGTTTAACTACCTTAAAGAACCTTAAAGGTATCGCGCTTTCTGGGTTATGTAAATAAAGTAGGTTCAATTTCCACAGTAGATTTTTTTTAGGTTACAATAGAAAAAAGAGCTAATAGCCGGACCTCAGGAAAAACGTTTGTTTTTACAAAATATCATATGAAAATTGATGACATTAATATGCAATTATATTTGACAGTAAACGCATTCATTTAATACCTCTATGCAATACTCATTGGATTTTTGTTTGATGGAGAGTCAGACATCATCAGCTACTTGAGTTATCCCTATATTGCTCGGGAAATTTGGATGTGGATTTTTGTAGGTCTAAATCCGCACATATACGTACATATATACAAACATGGGCCAAATTGTGCCCATTCGCTTCTCGTAGTCCACCGGCAATTCTAGCTTTTGCATTTACAGTACATTGCCGGCAAACTCGTGAATCACACAGCCCAGGGTGTTGGCAGTCTGGGGGCAGACCTCAGTTTCATTCGTCCAGCCACCGAGGTTGGGCTCCGGGTTCTATCAACAGCTAGGTCAATTCAGCATCAAACGCATGCAGTTCCAAACCCATTCCATACCCAAATACATTCACTCCTATTTACATACCATTCATTCAATTAGAGTTATGGCGTACTCGATAATCCGCCATAGATTCTCTCACATCATACATTCCCGCTAATAAATACATTCTCTCTCAACAAAAATTAGGTGTACACAACAATTATTACTATATATAATAGAACAACTCCGTTTGGTAAATTTTGTTCTAAATCGTATACATTAATAATACTCAAAAGAGGGCTAAGGATGAAGGCCTTGTGAAAGACCTCGCTATGTTCGGTAAGGGCCGATATTGGAATCATTAATCCGTACATAAATATCTCTAGCCGATATTAAGGAAATTATATTGTTGATGATGACCATGGGGTTCGGTATCTTATTTGCCATTTTTAATACTAATAAGTTAGTATCTATGATGTCAAATGCGGCAGCCGCCAGGTTTTGTCTGATTGTTAAGACGGCTCCGAGGTGAATGAGAAGTAAGTATTGCAGCTTCACAGGTCTTATTCAAAATTTCCTCGAACCAATCGTAGCTAACTTGAGAAACAAGTTCTTGGGGCCCATATTCCTCCATTGTGTCAGAAAATGTAGCCCAGTAAAGCGAGTGGGTGAACCGTCGTTTATAAAAACCACATCATTCTCTTCAATGGTTAACAGTAGTGCATACCTGTTAGAGTCGCTCCATTCGGAGCCAAATGTTATTTGGTTATCTCAATCCATTATAAATGGTTTCGGCAACTTCTTTATGAGAGCATCCCAAGTTTGACTTGTAAATTTATTACTGGGATTATTGTCAACAGAAAAGATTGATAAGGGCTGAAAAATCGAACGTGAATTTGGATTCTTGATCATGAATTCTTCTAAGGGACAGGTGACATAAAGACTAAATTATTTTTAATCAGTATGGTAACATTATCCTATCCTCCCCATCCAGTCAAAGAAATTGAAAATTTGGAAAATGAATTTTTTGTTGTGGACGAAGCCACGTTTCAAAGAGAAGTACATACTATATCGATTGAGTAATAATCTGTAAGGTGTTCTAAAAGTCCTGTTTTTTAATGATGGAATGAGAATTCTATTGTAAAATACTTAAGTTTATGTGTGGTGTTAAACTCATTTTAGACTACATTTATTTATAATTTTTATTTTGAGGATTAAGTTGAGGTAGTTCATGTGATGACTACACGTCTGATAAGCTTTTGAAATAGTTTCTATTTTGTCTGCGCGGTCAATATATGTTTCATGATTTAAGTCCGATAGTGTTTCTTAGCATATATATACTCTACGAGAATTTTTCTTTTATTAAGGGATTATTTTGTAGGAGCTGCCTAAGATGGTTGGCGGTTTTTCTGATTGTTTGCGAATTTGAAGTTTATTTGTTGTAAGTAGGAGAGATGAGTCTTTTCTACCAGGTTTTGTTTGTCCTGTACGTATGGGTTTTTATAAAATGTCAAGAGGAGAGTCCGTGTTGTTTTGTTTAGAATTTATTTCATGGGTTTCAATGTGTGGAGTTCTATATTTTCTAGAAGATTAAATCTATTTGATTTAATGGATAGTGGTTGTTGAGTGAAGAGTACTAGCATTAGCTTTTTTCCTTTTTTTCTGGAAAATTCAGGGCAGGTTCTGTCGCTAGATCAGATAATACATTTCGTTTCTCCCTCACAATTATGATCATATTGGAGCCCACAATTCTCGCACCGACTTTTGCCTTTGCACTATTCTTGCAGATGATTAAAACGGAAAGAGTTGCGACACTGCCTAACTGGAGGAACATAACGATCTACTGGGTAACTCATTCCATAAACAGATACATTTTCAAAGTGAGAATACAAGTTCCTAATTTTGATATTTTTGTAGTGGAACTATTAGAGATTGTTTCTGTCATTCGTCTGGGATTTTTAATTTTGATTGTAGATTGAATTACCAACAGAATTTATTGATCTTAAAGGTCAATATGAACATTTCGGATTACCCACATCTTATTTATAAAAAATGAGGGGATATATGCATAAAGATTGTAACGGTTTAAGAAGGAGGCATATACAAAAGAATTACGTTGGTTTTGAAATCAATTTTGATCCTATACCGTCTATATATATATATATATAACGCAGGGCGGGCGACCAGGACCCGAGGGGTTAAAAGCCTAGGTAGGCCCGAACCCCATTCCTAAAAGGTCCGGGACCTGGCCGGCTCACGAGTCCTGCATAAACCTTTTGGACCTATTCACAAACCCCAGGATTGTGGACCATTTTATCCCGGGGAGTGTTTTGGTTATGTCCTCTCCTTCGAAAGTATCAAATCTTTCCCTAGCATACCTATCGCATTCTGCAAGGTAGTGTCGAGCCGTTTCTTCTTTTGTTTCGCAGAAGCGGCAGAAGGGGTCTGGTAGAGTACCCATTATGAAGAAGTGTCTTCTCAAGGGGCAATGGCCCGTTAGGATACCTATCAGCCTCCTTATTCCCCACCTAGAGTTAGAGAGTAACCATTTCGCTTCTTTAGGTTTGATTTCCTTCAGAAACTCCTTCGATTGCCTGCATCCGGGGGACATATTCCATTCTTTAAGGAATTGTTTCATGCCCCAGCAACTTATACTCTCTTTCGCTGTGCTTAGAGAGTGGGATAATACCGGTTGTGGCCCGACAAACGCAGTATTTGATTCTTCTTTGGCCAGGCTGTCCGCCTCCTCATTGCCATAGTGCCCCTTATGAGCAGGTATCCATATGAGGGTTACCCTATTCTCGTACCTGGTAGTAATTCTATTAATGAGTTCAACGGTTTCCTCTACCAGCCTAGATGTTGATAACTCTTTTTGTAAAGATTTAAGACTGGCCTGACTGTCGGAAAAAATTTTAATATCTTTTCCCTTAATCTTGTTATCCATGAGTGTTCTGCAGCAAACATTGATGGCCCAGACCTCTGCCTGAAAGACCGAGGTGTTATTACCAAGAGGAGAGGAGATGCTGATCCCTAATTTAAGTATATGTATTCCAGCACCGCTTCCCTTGTCCTTAATGAGTGAGCCATCGGTGAAGCAGTCTAGGCTACGATGGTCATCATCTGCCCTATAGTTATAATCACAGGGAGTAACTACCTGAAAGTACTTTTTCCCTAAAGGTGTTTTCACCTTTTTATCACTTACGCCCAGTAGTTGGTTGTTGACCTTACTCAATAAATGTAGAATTTTCGAGTGACCTATATTGTTTCCCTTATGGTTCCAGCTACCTTCGCTGATTAATCTATAGCAGCTGGTTAGTGCTCTAACCTTGACCTCAATGTGTAGAGGTGTAGTGTTAGTTATCACTTCCAAAGCTAGGGTTGGTGTAGTGAGAAATGCTCCCGTCATCATCATACAACCTAGTCTTTGAAATGACCGTGTTAATAGCCCCTTTGTTTTCAAGCCCTTTCCACCATACTAGGGCTGCAAATATCCTATACCGTCTAGTAGCGATCTTATGTAATATTTCGTTGATATATTTCGTTATTTAAATCCCGATGAAAACATTATTTTTTTCCAATTTCATGCATTCTGAAAACATGTCTGGGAGAGTCTTTCCCCCTGCTTGAATTTTACATGGCAAAATAAAATAGTAATTAGATAAGTAGATAAATTAAGTTAAAGTAATTATTCTAAATACTTTGTAAGGAAGGTTGATTTTCTGGATTATTCCAGGTAAACAGCACTATTGTCCGTCATCGGAGGTAAGAACAGAAACACGTCCGCACCTTATCGAATTCACAACACGACTATAGACTACCTTTGTTCGGTTTTTTAGTTTCATTGGTTGATTGATTTATATAAGCTCAACTCCGCTTAATCTCGACATATGGTTTATTTGCCATTTTTCCACAGTCAATTTTCCATCACCTTGTTTGTTCTGCGGTCTTCGCTTTAAATTTCAGGCTAATGTGTCTACTTGTTAAGTTAATTAAACTTCTTCGTGGTTGATTTAGATATTACATTATAGTATGTAATGTAATTTGAGATTTTTATCCTTTTAGCTGTTTAATCCACACTCCTAATGAGCTTTTTAAGCGCTTGAGCTTTTGTAATATGGGTAGAAATGAACCTTTTTTTAACTTATAATGTAGCATAGTACATTTTCGGAGTCTCAATTTATCTGTGGTGTCCGCCTAAGCGCAACCGCAGAAAGTGCGTTTATGCGTTAGCGAAAGGCCACAGTTGAACAAGGAGAAACCGCATTATCGGTTAACATTACACACGAACGTCAGAAAAGCCCATGAGAAAAAGAACGAATTCGTTTTTATATTTTGTTGTTATTTAATTATACTGTTAATTTGCAATCCAACTCACGTTTTATTTGGTCTCGTGGCATGCAAGAATTAAGGACAACATTAAGAAAATAAAGTGATAGTGAGAAAGCACTGGGAATTTCTGGGACAGAGAATCCATCATACGCAGCAAAATTAAGTAAGGCATTTGGGCAAGACATAGCAGAATTGGACATGTAAGATGGCATTTACCTATACCAGTGGTCGGCAAACCGCGGCTCTTTGACTTCTTGGCTGCGTCTCTTTCACTAAATGTTTAGTGCAGACACGGAACGAAAAGTATTACAGGTGCAAGAAATGGGATTGACGCTATTTTTAAAGGGAAATTAATCACGAGATACTTACTTACCATTGTATTATTCATCAGGAAGCACGTGCTCAGACATTGCCTGAAGAATTTGCTCATCAGGTTCAAAGACTTTAGGAACAACAAAGCGACGCTAGCCTTTGTTTAACAAAAAACCTCTGAATGCCACGGTGACATAAATTAATTTTTTGCCCTTTAATATTGATATTGGCAGCTTTGAAGTGCAGTTGCTGAATTTAAAAAATAAAGAATTTTGGAGCTCAAAAGTCGAGCGTCTTCATACCGATTTACAGCTATTGGTGAAAAATAAATGTGAATTAAGTTTACAGCACAAATGGACTGTTTTGAAATATCTGGCGAGGGAAGATGTGTTGATTTTTAACACCTGGATGATGATGATCAACTGAAGAAACTAGCGTTTGTTGTTCTTTCCTTATTTGGGTTTACATATTTATGCGAACAATCATTTTCAAGCATGAACTTTATCAAGAGTAGATTAAGAAATCGGCTTATCGATGAGAACTTGGAATCGTGCCTAAAATTAAAAAGAACATATAAACCTGACTTAATTCTACTTTCCAGAGAAATGCAAGGCCATTGTTCTCATTAGTGGAATATTTGTAGTTTTTTTAAAGATACCTTTTATATTATTTAACTTGTTATATTGTTTAATAAATATTATCTTTATATAAGAATGATACCAAGTTTTATTTAATGTACCGTTAATTAAACTAAGACATATTCAGCAAAGGCAAGGTCGAGAGTGTACTTTTAATTTTAATTATTTCCATAAAAATGTCTACTAAAGCAAAGCTCAAGTTTAAAAAATGGCTCTGAATAAACTTCAGTTTTGTATTTTGTTTATATTTGGCTCTTTTGGATGAAGAGTTTGCCGACCGCTGACCTATACGGTTTGCAAAGATCATATTGACTCCAGAAATATTAGATTGGAGACTAAAGCTTTCCAGCTTTTGGCAATAACGAAGAAGCACACCTAGGTTTTTTCAAACCTACCTGCTCTTAATGATCATATAAAATCTTAAAAGAGAGAAAAGAACGCAGAATATCAGATAGCCAAGCAGCTCTAACAGTACATATCACATTGAAGTCACAACCAAAATAGTCGGTGAATGCATTCAAAATCAACAACCTGATCTAGGGTGCCTAAGTACAAAGGAACTCTGGGCAGAGAAGGATCTGCAACGACCACTTATAGGCCACATAAGATACATATCAGATTGGTCCACACAAAACGAAAAGAGAAATGGATGAACTCTTTAGGTGCCAGGCATACGGGGCACAAGCCAATACTGGCAAACAATTGCTAGAGACATAAAAAAAGGCGATATTCTATATTGGTCCACATCTGAGAAAACACCTAGCCTGGGTATATTCAACGATGACCCCATTTGTAGGTTATGCAATGAAGAGGGTACGAGAAGACACAAAGGCAAAATGTGGATCCGCAAGACCAACTACAGGTCCAAAACCTATAACTGGGACTTAACAAGATCAAACATCCTACTCAGAATGGGTTCACATAAAACAAAGCCCGAAATGGATTAACTTTAGAAGTGGCAGACATAAAAAACACTTAGTTAAAGAATTATTGTCAAAAGTGGAAAACATCTGCAAACAGACAGGGTAAAACTCAGAGAAGTGATAGTGGGTTATATAGAGGTCATTGGAACCTGAGAAAACACAAAATGGGTCTATTTAACATAAACCACTTCTTAGTATCCTCACCATCACCAGTTACTATCATCAGTAAACACGCGTTCGAAGTAAGAATTTCCGCTTCTTTTCATCGTATCCGGTTAATGTATTAAAGTTTACAGAACAGTGGAACGCGGAAGAGCATTCATTGAACCTAATCCGTCCTTTCCATAAATTGTAGTACTGCAGTCTAATGACTGCATTGAGTAACAGCCTTACTACAGTCGTGATTTGAAATCCGACGCAAAGGTGTTCGTGTCGGCTGCGCACTTGCGTCATCCTCTTTTTGGAAGGTTTTCATCACAAATAATACCAAATGAGGCGTTATTAGATGCTGAAGTCACCCATGTGGGTTGATCGTCGGTATATCTGCCAAGCCTAGGTCGGAACATTCTGTCAAGGTTCAACAGGCCAATAAAATCTCAGTCGTGAAATTTAACTGTTTGGTGTATCGATGAATGATTGAGGGTTGCAAATTGAGCCAAGTTACTGATATCATCCGAAATTATAAAATAATAAAGGTTGTCAACTCAATAGCTTTCTCAAAAACTACTCGACGTTGAAAAAACAATGTAAGCAAGCTCGTTTTTAGCTAACTGGAAATTTGACGCTCAATAAAATTCTGGTTTAAGTATATATTTCACGAACGCGTTTATATATTCAAGACTTAATTTATTATTAATTAAAAAATAGCACTGAGAACCAATCTTATGCTAATTTCGTTCTACAAATACGAGGAAACGAATATTTCCGGCTAATCGAGTTTTTGAATAAAGAAAACATATGTGCCTGTTTAACTGGGTTAACATCAAGCCTCCAGAATTCCACTCGACTCTATTTTTTTCTAGAAAAAAATCAATTCAATTTAAGTTTATAAACTTACCTTGAATGGTACATCAATATGTAAAGACGTTACATAACGATTTAAAAATGACATTTCTTTTTAGAAACGTGTTTTTTAATTTTTTGTTAAACAACTGTAGGTTTAGCTCATTGGCATACGAGCACTTGAGGACTTGCCTACTGCCACATTGTCCAACCATCTCTGGATCTATTTTTACAGCTTATTTAGTCTTACTTGTTATCTAAAATAGAAAATGATCCATTTTCCCCTTTCAAAATTAGCATTGCCTTCATCATTTATCAGCAAGTATAGAGTCGCAAAATAAGTCTGTATCGTTTTTTTATGATAAATTCAATAGGTACATTTAATCTGTTCCCTCCCTGAAATCTCAAGTTTTTGTGCAATGAACTCGTCTAATTCATCCTTAACTCTATTCCTTAACACTACCTAAATAAATCCATTTCTTACACTAACCTAACCACTACTTAAACTGACCCATCCTTAGCACTAATCCTGACATAAGTTATCATAAACCGTCACAAACACTAACCCTAACACTACATAACCTAAACCAATCCGTTCTTAACTCTATCCCTAAACCTAAAACTACCTAAACTGGCCCATCCCTAACCCTAATCCTAACATAACCTAACTTATCATAAACCGTCCTCAACACAAACCCTAACCATACATAAGCTATCATAATCTGCATAACCCTAACTCTACCTAATATAATTTATCATTATCCGTCCCTAGCACTAACCCTAATCCTACTTAACCTAAACTAATACATCCCTACTTCTATCCCTAAACGTAAGACTACTTAAACTAACCCATCTCCAATACTAACCCTACCTAACCTAATGTATCATAACATGTCCCTAACACTAACCCTAACCCTAATCCTACTTAACCTAAGTTATAACAACCGCCGTCCCTAACACTAACCTAACCCTACTTAACCTAAACTAATACATCCCTCATTCTATCCCTAAACGTAACACTACTTAAGCAAACCCATCCCTAATAATAATACCAAATTAATCGCATTTAACTCGTCATTGACGCTAACCGTATTTAATTGATGCATACATGTCACATAACTTTTAACGCATAAAACTCTTATGCAGTCTGATGGTTTTCCCTTTGCAGTATTAAAAAAACATTTAATGATAAAAATGTACTGGTTTTTCCTCCATGTTAAATTGGCAAACGCATTGTAAAAATAGAAAAAAGCCCAATATTTTAATTGTGTTGTGAAGAAACCTTTTAGATTCTCTACGTTTAAGGCTACTGATTGAAGTAAATAAAGAGTTGAAATCGCCGATTCGTTCAAAATTTTCTTCGTTTTTCGAATTTTAAAATTTAAATAATATTTATTGTGTGCCTGTCGAGATGGCAATTAGAACAGCGGCCGCAACATTACACAATCACCTTATTTGTTACCCGACTGACACTTTGCCATCTCTTCTCCACTGCGGTTTCGTACTCGGTCGGCGTGCAGTCCGCTTGAGAAAGGCCTGCTCATTGGTCCCTTTCTAGGATTTCTGTTTAAAAAAACTTTTACTTTAAAAATAACATTTAAAAGTTATGTTTGTTTTTCCAGTCCAACGATAAAAATGAAGCCTCATTTGGAGAATTTTAAGCTTAAAATTTGCCTGATCACCCCTTGGAAGAGTGTTTCTAAGACTAACATCCTTCGAGGCAAAACATTTTCTGGCGGAACGTTTAGCAGGATTTCGTTTATCATGCACGACTGGGTTCAACGATCAAAAGACCTTTCCACTTAGGCTTCGAATGCAATCATAGCCGGTGAGTTTTTTAAATTATTTTCTCATTTTTAACGTTAAAAGTAAATATAAATTATTTTTACTTCCTTTTTACCCGCATTGACTTATCAACGTGAAAGAGGCAGGCACGGTCATTCAAAATACTGACCGACTTAAGAAATCAGGTTAAATTTTTTTTAGCAAAAAGCCGAGCTGATATTCGTTTTTCGCACCTAGAACCTCCGTATACAAATTTTTGAGAAAAACAAAAAACCTTCTTTTCTCAAATTTCCTTTTTATTTCCTGAGATTTTGTTTTAATCGAAAATCATACAAATGGTGGTAATTTTGAAACGACTCCATCAAAATAGCTTTCATCCCTATTTATCTCACTTATATTGACTTAAAATTTAAAGTTTATTGACATATGCTGGAAGTAGAAACATTCAGCTTTTCAACGGTTGCAATAGAATGGACATAGGAGAAAATCCAGAGGAATTAAAAAGATTTAATTGGAACATTGCACATCGTAGAAAAATTGACCTCCGGCTGATCCAAAAAATGTACATTTGTTGTTTTCTATAAAAATTGGTATTTAAAAGCTTTTAAGACTGTTTACAACGAATCTGAATTTTGTTTTAAGAATTTTTTTCGCCTATATACTGGAAGCGGTTTTTTTAATTTTCATCCCTATTGATCTCACACAATGGCACAAGATCTAAACTTTGTTAACATAAGCTGAACTAGAAACATTCAGCTTTCAAACAGTTGCAATACCATGGTCACTGGAGAAAATCCCGAGGAGTTATGATTTTTTAAATTGGAACATGGCACATCGTAGAAAAGTTGATCCAGCCCAAAAATGTATATTTTTTGTTTCCTATAAAAATTCATATTTAAAAGCTCTTAATGGTACATAAATCGAAACGGAATTTTTAAAAATATTTTTTGGCCTACTTTACTGGAAGCGACTTTTGGTTCATATTACTTTTTTATCGTTCGTACGAAATCGACCGATAAAATACCTGCACAACAAAGCCAGAAAAATACTTTTCAACAATGTCTAGATTGGCAAACATGCTCGATCACGTGTGAAATATTCTTGGACCCAGTACCACAGAAAAAAAGTTTCGTTAAATTCGGCATTCCCACGTCCGTAGTCTTTCTCTGTCAGCTCAAGATGCATCACGGATCAATATCAATCAATATTTTTCCGGGATGTTAAACATTCTTCAGAAGAAAGACGCCTCTTTGATGCCGACGCTTGACTTTCAAGAGTGCATTCGATTGTTAAAGGATACAAAGTGAGAGCTTTCACTCTCGGATCTAGTAATAAGAACAGTCCACACCCTCATCTTGCCACGGCTACCGACACCTATCAACTTTCGTTTTTTGGTCTTTATCACCCAGCATACGAAATTGTTCCTAGCTACTTCGATTCCCCTGGGCGGTTTTTATGAAATAAAACGTAACAGAGTCTACAAGTTGTTAGTTAATCCATTAGTGCCATGTATTCCGCTTCAGTCGACGATAGAGCTTCGGTCCTTTGCTTTCTGGAATCCCAGGAGATCGGGCCATCTCCAAACATGAAAAAGAATCCCCTTTTTAAATAACGTAGGACACGCTTCTGCCACCCAGTGAGTTTGATCATATGAGTCATTAAATTGTGCGAGGAAACTTACAGAATGGCTAATGTCCGGTCTTGTTGTCGTCGATAGGTACGTGAGTGTACCTATTAGCTCTCTATACGGCAGATTTCCTGCGTACTTCTTCGATTCAGTCCTCTTCGGTTTTACTAGTTTTGTGTAAGTGTCGAGCGGTGTGGATATGATTACACTCTTCCATCCCAAAGCGCCGTGGAAGATGTATATCCCCTTTAATGAAGCCTGTCTCTCGTCCGGTTTCTTTGTTTCTAATGGCTTCATCACTTTGGGACATTATGGTTATGTCATCTATGTATATGATGGTGGTGCTTTTTCTTTTTGGTTACCATTTTGTACAAACAAGGGTCTGCATCGGTAGGCACGGCACCAATGGACTTGAGTATGTGGTTTATTTTACTGTACCACGCACGACCTGCTTGACGAAGTCTGTATAACGATTTCTTAACTTTCTTACGATTTCTTAAGGCAAACGTTGAATTTTTTGTATTGCTGCTAGCATTTTCTTACATTTCATTTTTATCTATATTTCCGTTCGTCGTCGATTAGGATTTTCTGTAATCGATGCATCCTGTCCGGTATCTCCAGATAAATTTCGTCTACCAATTTTCCTTGAACACAAGCTGTTCGCATTGTGTCCATTGACTTTTTGACTAGAGAGACTGTCTCTTTAAAGCTGATTCCGGGTTGTTGTGAGAATCCCCGAACCATGAGTTTTGTCGAATGTGCCATCAGCTTTATACTTGTTTCTAAGCGCTATGCGGCTTCGGATCACTTTATCATCCTTCCTATCTTCAACGATTTCCCACGTATCATTCTTTACTATGGATTTAATTTCATCGGTCATAACCTTCAGCCATTCGTCAGCGTCCGGATAAGGCTCTCAGTTGATTTCGTTCCGGGCCTTCACCTTTCTTGATCATAAGGCTCGCATTTTCCTCATTGTTTCGTGAACTTCTGCTGCGTTTTCATAGTCTTTTAGATCGCTTGGTGATCGTACGAATGAGTCGATCCCATGGGGCTCCTGATCGCTTGTTTCCTCCCCTTGATCAGGAGGGGATTTCGCAGTTGCATTGGGGTTTGGACTCTGTTGCACGAATTTAACATTCCTAATGATCTCTGCTTTATTGTCAACCGGTTTCCAAATGCGATATCCTTTTGAGTGGTCGGAGTATCCAACTAAGATCCCTCCACTGCTTCTCGGTTCCAGCTTTCCTTTTCTTGGTTTGTTGCCCACAAATAGCACTTTAGTTCCAATACATTTAAGTGCTTTGGAGATGGGTCCTTCCCATAGTTCGAACGGTGTTTTTCCTTTCAGACTTTTTGAATGGCACTGATTCCGTATGTAATTCGCCGTGTTGATAGCTTCAGCCCAGAATATGCTTGGCCAGCCGTATTCTAACATGCATCGGACCATATCCAACATTGTTCGGTTTTCGCAAGTTCCATTCTGGTAGGGTTATGGGGAACCGCAAGTCTTCGACTAATCCCCTTTGAATTCAGCAGTTCGTCAAATTCTCGAGTCACGTATTCTCTTCCGTTGTCTGACTGAATACATTTAATAGATGTTCCGGCCTGATTCTCCCTTAGTGCGAATACTTCATGTGCCTTGTTATTACTTCCGATTTTTATCGTATGAATCTGACTTCGCACCATTTCGAGCTGTCGTCGACTCGACGAAGTACCTTGTGTGATTCAAACGGGCATCGGTCCGCACGCATCATGGTGAACAATTTTCAGAATATAGGTTTCAGAAAAACATTTACTTTATCATGCCAACGTTTCGATCTTTATTGAGATCATCTTCCGGGACGCCACAAATTTTCAGAATTTGGAACACGATTGCTTCAAGTGGATGTGATCATATCCATACCTTGTGTTTATTGTGTTTTTGTTTATGGCTTCCAAAGGTCCTTGTAATTCAGGCGTACCATTCGTCTGTGTCATAGTTCCAAGTCGTTGGCTGGGTGTACGGCGAGAGCTGAATTGGTGGCATCTCGAATGAAATACAAGTGCCCGTTACGACCTGCTTTCAGATTCGCGCTTCCTTTCCGTATAGAAGTGTGAAAACGACTTCGTAGCTATTTTCCCTACGGATAGGAGTTTGGTGCGAAGATCGCGTACGTGTTAAGTGCAAAAAGATAACGTGATATTTTTTTATTTTCCAAAGACATCTGCTGTAAACGTTGCTACCCCAGTGTAATCGACTTTCGTCGTGTTATGGTCCGCCAAATTGAGTTCAAGACTCACGTGGTGTTTGCGATCTAAGAAGTCGCCTGCTCGCGTTATTCATGTGGCACGTGGCTCCACTGTCGAGGCAACATGTCTGTTTCGCTGAGTCGCCTATCGAACCTCTTAGCGCGCAGATTACATTTCAGCCCTTCCAGCCGATTCGTTTTGCTAATGACACTCGTTCGCTTTGTGGCCGTATTTTCGGCATCTGTATTGGAACTTTTCTTGTTTATTCTTGTCGTTTTTATGGCTGTTGCCTGGATGGTTTGCGCGTTCCGATGCTCCACCCTTGTTGTTCGAAATCATCGCGTTCTGCGAAGCGTCATTGCGGTTATTATTTCGCGCGGCTCTTTCTTCTAAAATCTTTATTTTCAGGGCTTCCGGGGTGGGTAGATCATCCCGACATTCGACGGCGCACCTAAAATTTTGAATACTCGGCGGGAGACTATACAGCAGCATGATGGTGAGTAAGTCGGAGATTATATCAATGTTCATATACCCGAGTTTGTCGACGGTATTGGAGAAAACATTTAAATGCTTCCGAATATCCGATCCTTCCATCATGCTGTGCAGAATGAGCTGCTTGAGTAATGTCGCTTCTCTTGCTGGCCGTTGTGATTGATTCGAGTACTTCAGTTTCGTCCACACTTCTCGAGACGTTGAGCACCTCTTGATGTGTTTTAATTCGGACGGAGTGATACTTAGTATTATGTCTGACCTTGGCTTTGTGTCTTTCGGCAATTGTTTGACTCTCGCAATATTCGTGATACTCATTATGTTGAGTCCGAGCGACCGCGTGGTCGCAATTCCGATATACGAATGAGGGGAAAAAAAAGTTATTCCGACACCCCCGAATGTTTTGCCCGCTTAAACTCCTAGGCCCATAACCTGTTACCAAGTTTATGTTAATATATACACAGCGGTTAAGTGAATACGTTTCTTCAATACACACTGGACAAAACCGTACAAGAAGTGAAAGGTTCTAGTGGGGACATAAAACGGTTAGGATACCGTTTTGCCATGTGACTGCTCTTGGCGAGAGCGCGCCTAAGTTTGAACAGCACAAATTTCCAACATAAACTATGGATCGAAGCCATTTTTTTTAAAACATCGATATGTTAACGGGCTGTGTACACTATTTTATTTTTTGTGAACACTTTCATGCCATCGATTTTGCGTTTGTTTAGGATTAGGTGTAGAATTAGGTTAAATTAAGGTTAGGGATAGGACCAGGTTAAGTATCAATGTGGGTTCCGATTAAGGTTAGGGACGAGTTAGGTTAGATGGGGGTTAATATATCCAAAGGTATTTCGACGCTCGGCACTCCCTGGCAATTACGCGGTTCTACTTGGGGCTGGATTTGATTCTACAGTTTGTTGAACTTGATCCGGTGCCCTTGTTACTTCTCCGCCAACAAAATTTTCAGGTTAATCCACGTGGTTCACCTAACCAATGCCAACATCCTTAACATAATAAGACGAGAACTTGGAATCATTTTTCTTATTCGTCCGAAAAAGTTGTACTGCCTTCTAATTTCAGCCATTCACACGTTTTCATCTCTCTTACGTCTAGTAAAATTTGCATAAGAATAGATTTTAAAGAAATGAAAGTGGAGAGACGAAACCCACCTGTCTCGACGTCTAACATTCGGCCCTCTTTTATTTCGTTTACCTTCTTAATAACCCTTTACAAAACACTGGGACGTACAGGTCCCATATTACTTCCTGCCAAAAAGTATGATGCTTCATTTGATCTAGTTTCAGAAGGAGCCCATTAGTAAATATTTTGCATTGAATTAACATGTGTTTGTATTATAATGATAAAAATGTAAAGGGGCTATCAAACAGAAACCCAAATTAAAAACTTGCACATTTTCTTCGCTTCACGAAAAAATATTTAATTGTGGATATGTAACTCAATACGTGATTAACCTCCTTAACCTAGCCTAACTCGACCGTAGCAATAATTCTAATTTTAACCCTACCTAACCTAACCTAACCCGCCCCTAACTCAAATCTAACCCAACCCAAGTGCCATCCACGGTAACGCAAAATCTATGACACGAAAATGCTCAGGCAAATAAAATTGTGTATCTAGCCCAAAAACATATTAATGTTAAAATAATGTTAGCGAAATTGTCAAAAGGGTTCCCGCTTTTCGGACCACTCTCATAACTTAACCTAACGTGTCTCTAACCCTAACCAAACTAACCCCTTCATAACACTGACCCGTCCCTAACTCTAACCGAACCAATTTATAACTACCACTTAACCCAACCCCTATAACCCTTTCCCGTAATACAAAATAGATAACGCGAAAATCCTCAGGCAAATAATCTTGTGTATCTAGCCCAAATTCATGTTGAAATAATGTTCGCAAAATTGTCACAACGGTTCCCGCTTTTGTGACCATTCCTTACACTAACCCTACCATAACCTAACCTACCTAACCTAACATAACCTTAGCCTACCGCTAATCCTAACCCCACTTAACCTAATCAAACGCGAAATCGATGAAGGAAAAATTATCATGCAAAAATAATGTATCCAGCCAAAAAACATATTCATATTCAAGTAATGTTTGTTGTCACAGCATTTTCCGCTGTCACAGCGTTCGACCCCATCCCTCATCTCTATCTAAACTAACCAATCCCTAACCCTACACCAGCCTAACCTAGCTTGTCATTAATGCTAACCCTAATATAACTTAACTTAGCCTATCATTAGCACTAAACCTAGCCCTACTTCTACGAACACTAACCCTAACATAAAGTAACCTAATCTAACATAACCCGCCCTCAACCCTAACCCAACCCGTACTTTAACCTTACTTACTTAACGCGCATTGATGATGCATAAACAAATTGTGTATTCATTCAAAAAGCACATCACAGCGTTTCCCGTTTTCGTCAACCGAACCATCTGTAGCAGCAAAAAAACTCGAGACTCTCGGTCCCGGTTTTCTGTCCACGGAAATATTAAAGGAGCTTCATGAGATTGTTCTTTCCACTCCCACCATATAGTCCAACCTTGATCCTCCGAATTGTATTTTGCTTTGATCCATAAACCTCATTCCCAACCTTAATCCTATCTAAACTAAAACATCCCTAACCCTAACACCCTAATTTTTTTATTGCCGGAGCCTACCAATCGGCCCGTTTCGCGTTTCCTTATCCCGTGTGTCCCTTTTAATACGCCAAAGCAGAATACTCCCATGAAGCTGTGAAGAAGGTATTAAACGTTTTTCTTTTGTCCGGGTACCTCGCGTTATATAACTGGGCACTGGCTTTATCCTTCATTTTGTCCACGGGCTCTTTCGTTTTTTGGATTGCATCCACTTGGAGTTTCACCCTCTCGGATCGACAATACCAGCTCCGGCAATTCCTCACCCATGCCGTCGTCATACTTCTCGAGAATTACAAATAAACTCTCTCTTCCTTTGGACTTCCCGTACGTTTTTTCTCTCACTAGAACGCCAAAACGGCTCAGTCATCGGATCGATTGGAATTTAACCACTAATATTGTCAAAAGAATAGCCGCAATGAAAAATATAATGGCGGATTCAAAGGACTCTGGAGAAAAGGGCAAACAAGTAAAAATTGTGTCCATACTCAACCACATAGAACGAAATGCCGAAACGTGCTCTGACAGACAAAACCGGCGAGGATCTGCCCTTCGAGGATGATCGGAGTCGATCAAGCAACATTGTATCTATTTAACCGGTCACGCCGCTGACAACAAGCCGAGAAGCGTTGCCTTCACAGCTCGACTCTTTTTCCTTTTTTTTCCCCTCACAAACCTTGCAGGCAAATCGAAACGACTGAAGACTTTCTTGAAAGAGGGCGAAGCTTCTCGGACCATTCACACTTAATTTTCATGGGAATAAAAAGAAGTGAAATCACAGTATGAGTCCGGAGAACTCGCAAGTTTTCCCTATGTTTTCTTTTCTTCTACAAGGATGGACTGCGTCAAATGTTTGATAAACTGAGTTCCTCAAACTTCCTGATGATTATAAAGTTGTTGTTTTTTTTGTCTAGTTTCACATTGAATACTGTGTGTTAATAACGGTGATGACAAAAGTAGTGTGTTTTTACTACTGTTCGTCATAATTCGATAACATAACAATTAACAAGAAATATAACTTCCCTGTCGGAATGTGACTCAAAACGATTATCGGCCTGGACAGTGTCCTATGACAATCCACCCCCGCCGAAAGAAGCCTACTTCCGAAAAAATTTTAGTCTCAGTCTAGTGATCGGTTGTCCTCTTTATCTTCTCACCAGGCCTTGTTCTGTGACCAATTTTATGGATTAAACGAAAAACAGCCTGTTCCTAGTAAAAGCAACATTAAAAAATTAAGCCCTGCGACATCTCCATCCATTTATTTTTAGGACTGGTATATCTATTTTAACAAAATTGAAAACACTTACAGCGGGATAGAATGAGTTTTGTGTTTTCTTTAATACGTTTATTACATTATTAAAAAGTAGATGACCGCGCCGACGGAGCGATTAGGTCGTCGGACACATATTTACATACCCTAGCGGTTCTGGGTTCGAATCTCGCCCCTTGAAATTTTATTTACTATTAATTTGAAGAAAAAAAATTGTAAAGTGGTTCTTACCACACCTTCAAGACACCTTACCTGAACGTTAAGCCCTGTGGCTTAACATTCTGGATCAATCCGAGCCATGCTTCGAAACAAGAAATAATTCGGATGATCAAGGTCTGGGGTAAACGGTGGGGATGGAAGGAATTCGAGCAAATGAAAATCTTCTTATTTTTCCTTGGTCCGACGGGAAGTGTTTGACAAAAGTGGGAAAGAATGTGACAATTTCTCGAACAGTCTGTTAACATGAATGTTTTTGGGATGGATACAAATTTTTTGCGTGATCATGTTTACATCATCGTTTTTGCGATATGTCGAGAGAGGGTTAGGGACGGGTTTTGTACGGTTACGATTAATGTTAGGCATTGGTTAGTTTAGGAAGGTTCAGGGTTATGGATGAAAATAACAAATAATCTGGAGTATCAACCATTGTGTACGGGGGTAGTGGAGGGAATTAAATCCCATGAAGATTCTGGGGTCTTCCGACTTTTTAGTAAATAGAAAATTGTGTGACCGAGTGCTATCTTGCTGCGACAGAAGTTTTCGATTAACCAAATCGGGAAGAAGTGTGTTGGGGTTTTGGAGGAGGGTTGAGGATGAGTAGGCTATGTGAGGATAGACAAGGTTAAGGTTACTATTCTTGCCGGGTAGGGTTATGGACAATATGTATTTTTGGGTTGGATACACTAGTTTGATCGACCATTTTCGCGTCATAGATTTCGCGTTAGGTTATGTAAGGTTATGGTTGAGGTTAGGGTTAAAGGCATGTTAGGTTATGTAGTTTTTGGGCTAGGGTAAAGACAATATGTTTACATCGATATGTTGAGCTGAATATACAATTTTTGAGGCGTGGCATTTCGCTTCATCTATTTCGCGTTTCCTGTGAGTGCGAATGCCTTGGGTTAGATTAAGCAGAGTTAGGGTTAGGTTTTGGATGAGGGTTAGGGATAGGAATGGGTTATGTTATTTTGTGTTAGCGCGAGGGTTAAGGCCAAGTTGTTTACATGGATGTGTTTTTGAACCGGATACTGCGTGACAATTTTCGTGTCATCTATTTTGCGTTCTGACTGGATGAATGTTAGGGTTAGGGATGGCTTAAGATACATTAGCCATGATTCAGTCCTTTTCCATTAAGTGTAACAAATATACAAAGCGTATATACAACATACGAAGCGCGAGTTTTAGATGCGTACATGCCTAGTTAGAAAAATTTATGCCGGGGATATAGGTTCGGCAGAATTTGGATAAGGGGTAAAGTTAGGGAATCTTAGGTTCGGTTAAGTAGGCAGGGGCTTGTTACTGTTAAGAACGGGTTATGTTACATGTCCACGATTTTTTTTTCAGTGAAAAGGAGAAAATATAAATCATAAAACCAAAAGATCAGCCAGACAAGATATAACATCTACATATAGGTGGAATGAAGGAGAAGTAAAAGCAGATATATTGATGTACATGTAAAATAGAAAAGGTCCTAAGATGGAACCATGTGGAATCCAAGAAGTAGTCATATTCAATGACATATCGTAATCATAAAATCAATGACATCGTTTGCAGTTGAAATTGACAAACTGACAACTTCTGAGCTACTCACTAATGCAAAACACTCAGATATGAAATAAAAGCTATTTGCATGTCGTAGTACTTACATTATAATTTTCAGGACGCAATATTCTACATCCTGTATAACTCTTTCAATTAAAATAGGAAAACGTGTGAAGTGGATGGTGATGGCTGGTGACGCTTTAGGAGAAAACTCTGTAAGTGGTTAGGGTTAGGGACGAGTTAGGTTAGGTAAGGCAGGGTTAAGGTTATTGTTAGGAATGGGTTGTTTATGAAGGGTTAGAGTTAGGGTTGAGGACAATATGTTTACATGAATGTAACAAAGATGTAGCTTTTTAACATTTACCCGTGAAGGTTAGAATCCATGAAACATCCATATGGGGAAAACACGTGATGAATAACTTCTTCGTGGTTATTAAAACCCAGAACATGATTTTTTCACTGGCTCCAAGGAACATTGACGCTTTTTTTTATTATTTTAATCAAAAAGGTTTTAAAGCCACTGATGTCGCCGTGAGATATGCGAAGTAGATGTGGAGGTGTTACTGTTTTAAAATATTCCACAAAGGAGACAACACAATGAACTTTGAAAGTAATTTTATACTAGGCCGTCAACGATCACTTTGAAAGCAACTGCGGGTCCTTATTCTGGAACAACAAGGAAAATTGCTTGGTGAATTAGACGTTTCCTGTACTACTGTAAACGGACAATTGAAAGGCGTGGTTTCTAATAGCCGCAGGTGGATCCTTAACCAATATCCCAAAGTAAATGAAAATTTGGTTTTCTTACCATTTAACGAAAAGTACATTTTTTTTAAACATTTGTTGTATTTAAAAATGATAACGTAAGCGGTCGCCGACACCTATAGGCCTATGTGCATATCGTTAAATGACAAGAGAGCATTCAGCGCTCAACTACTTTTTGTGTGGAAGGAAGGTAAGGTTCAAAAATACACTAATCCAGAGATATAGAATTCTTAAGCATTTATTGTTACAATGGCCCATCTAAATATTGTAATATATTTACAGAAAGTAAAAAACCAAGTCAAGACAGTCACAACTCTAAATCTGGGAATGAGCTTATTCACAAGAAGACACCCAACGATCCTCTCCAGCACCTGCTTCTACATCCTCCACCGTCTTCTACGAGGTTCTTCCCTCAGTTTCCTGGATCCTCGACTATCGACTCTATTCGACTTGTTGCAATGACTAGGTCCTTGCTGGCTGAGTCCCCGACTGAGTGTGGCTGCTTGTCTGATCTTCACTAAGTCCTCGAGTTGACTAAGTCCTTGGATCGATTGGTCTTGACTGAGTCGTCGAGTTGTCTGTCTTTGCTTTTAAAATCATTCCCTTTTTATCCAATTTTCCTGACAAGGTAGGAGAGGAAAGGAAAAACAAAATCATTTGTGGACCAGATGGTCAACTTCCTTCTTGCAAAGGTTGTTCATGACCTGGGCTGCCGCGCAAGAACTCGTAATTCTCAGGAGTTTCCATTACCCAGCCTCCTGGTCCCATGTCGATTGGCTTCCGCGAAAAGGGTAAAACGATCACCCGGCTGACCTGACGCCAAATTTATCAACAGTTGGATGAACTGAAACTTGTTTTTAATACATATATGACAATCTGTAACTTTATTTACATTATGCAAGGAGCTGGTTTAACAAATGTCATACATCATGTGTCGTGAAGAGAGTTAACAACCAATGTTGTTCTCCCAACTGCACGCGAGTACTAATTCTTATGTAGTAAGATTCCCTCTTCGGTTGTCTGGTGGGATTGTAAGTGTGATTTCTGTAGGATAAGGATTTGGCAACTCGATTGGGCTTGGAGGAGAGTTTATTGTGGAAAATGGTAAATGTATTAAGGATCATTTTTGGATGAGAAAGTTTTTGAGGTCTTTATGATGTTGGAGACGTAAGAAGGAGCAATAACTGTGGTTCGGGGGACTTTGGAAAGACTGTTAGTAATAGTAATAATAATAGCCTCAGGGACACGCCTGTGCGGTATGTGTAGACGGTGCGATTCCTCGGCCTCCTGTTTGGTGAGAAGTTCAGATGGCAGGCACACATCGGTGCCGTCGATGTCCAGAGCAGGAAAAACCTTTCACTGTTGAAATTTGTTGGTCACTTTAAGTGGGTGGTGAGCGGACAGGGAGACCCAGTTAAAAATGTTTGACAAGCTGCTTTGTTCGAGAATCTTTATCTTTATGGATTGGAGCCGATGGAGATCGGCTGGGAAAACGCGCCGGAAAAAGCTCGATAGGCTCTACTATCACGGTCTCAGAGCGATCTCGGCGGCGTTCAAGACCAGCCCCTTGCCCACTCTGTGTGCTGAAAGCTGGGGGTCTTGCCACCCGAACTTCGGAGAGAGCAGCTTACCCTCTGCCTCGCGTCTGGATTCTCGGCCAAGCCGGGGCCCAGGACGATCCTCGAGTGCCCGTACAGAGTTGTGTACGACTCGCTTCGCTCGCGGACGCGACCTCTCGGGATTCGCTTCGATGAAGGCTTAAGGAGGACTGAGCTGGCGCTGGGGACGGTGCTTCGGCTGGGAGACTGATCGACACTCCCTGGACCTTTCCGGCCGTACTCGTCCGCGACAATCTAGAGAACTTCCCTAAATCGTGTACTCCGCCGTACCTCTACTAGCCTAAATTCCTTGAACTTAGTAACATATACGCCGGTTTCAGTACCATCGCGATCAGCCCCTCTGATCCTCCTAAGCTTGCAGTGAAAAACATGATAAAAGAAAGATGGCAGCGTCGGCCCATTGGCGGGGTCGTCCGAGAGGCTCTTGCGAGTCAAGAGCACGATCTCCGGTAGATGGCTCTCAGAGAACTTTAACCGGAAACGAGGGATCATCCTCTCCCGATTGAAGATTTGGCATACGCGGTTGACACAAGGACACCTTCTTTTGGGCCAAAGAGCGCGCAGGTGTCCCTTATGAAGAGAAAGATTGCTTGACGTGTACCACATAAAGCTGGGCGCACACTAGGTCGGTGAGCAGCGCGGCCCGGAATTGTGAAGGTCCGCACACTATGTAAGAACCGCTCTCGGCCGCGTTGATCGAAGTTTCAATCTGACTAGCACTGCGGTTTAGTGTTGATTTTGAATTTCCAGGAGTCCCCACGTCACAATCGTTGGCTTCGTCTTTACAAATATGGCGTCCGAGGGCAACTCAACCCCGGCGCACATCAGGCCGGTAGCGCGGCGCGGCGCGGAGCCGAGTTCCAGAAGTCTGGCAACTTCCTCCGGCTCCACGCCGCGCCGCCCTACCGGCATAGTGTGCGCCCAGCTTAATGGAGGCGATCACTGACCTATCTAATTTAATTAGTATTGGGATAGATTATAGTTTTCATGGGTTTAGGGCTGAAATGACCTAGATGTCGATAGAGACGGAATTTAAGTCTTGGTAGCAAAGCGACGATCTCTTGGGCAGCTGGCTTAAAAGGGATAATAGTGACCCAGTCACAAACGAGGGAGGTGTACAGACTCGGGGAGTGACAACCCTTCGGGGTGAAAATCCGAATGAAGATGTAAATTAATAAAACTTTTCGTTTTATACAATTTATTTACAATAGACAATGGGCAATAGTCCGTCTGCCAGATTGGTGGTATCATTAATTAAATGCACATATATCGTAAATAAGTAATAGAGGAAAATGATAAATACTCTAGTGATATATAAAATTAGTAGTTTGTACTTTATTTTTTACTTACAAGTGTAATCACTAAAGTATTAACGTTATTACAAATTCTTTCCTCCAAACAAACATAATTTTCATTTTTTCTAGCAATCCACTAACAACAGAGTAGTAATGGCAAAAAGAAGTAAAAACAGTAACACGTATTAGATAGTAAGTTTTTTTTAAATGTTGCACCTGCATCGAACACTTTAAACTTGGCCACGATTGGTATATCGTTCTTTAATATGAAATTCAACCACGTTCAATTATGCCGGATTTTTCTTGTCTTATTTTTTGGGTAAAATGCCCATTCGTAGATAGTTGCGTTGTAAGAGTGATGCCCAAGTACTTGTACCTGTTAACAACCTCTATTTGTTTATCTTCCAGCTTCCAGGATTTATTTCTCGCCATTTTACCACCATTTCCAATGCAACAATCTTAGTCTTTGCAAGATTACCTTGCGACCTCAAGGTTCCTCTTTTTAGTGTTCTCACATATGCCAATCATCTTTTGCTAAATGGCGGGGTTCGGGCTAATGACGACGATATCTTGTTAATATTATATTGTAATTGTCTTGTTAGTATTAAGTGAGCCTCTCATATTGAAGCCTTCGCTAAATACACCTCCTTTGGAAGATGTATTCTTTGGACGTTGGAAGGTTTGGGGGTGCCCGACAGTTCTAGTCAGTACGACCAGATAGGTTTTAGTATTGCTTTGTAGTTTATCAGTTTGTTGAAACGTTAGATTTGCGTGCCATTAGTCTGTAGAGCACTCGAAACGTCCTTTAATTCCTGTGGTTTTAGTCGTGTATGTTGTTAGTCATAAGTCTTGAGTCTACATGTAACCCATGGTAGCGGACGCAATCTGTTTCTGGGATGGGAGTATTATTGAGGAATATCTTATGAGGGATTTTGCTTCGAAAAGTGAATGATACATTGTCCTTTTGCTTTCATTAATTTTAATACGCCAGTGCCTAAAGCTCTTCCGAAGCAATTGTGGGATCCGGATCAAAGGATAACACAGCTGTGTCGGCTGTATGTAAGGATAGTGGAGGGTGAAGTTTTTAATATCTGCAGTATAGAGAAGGTAAAGGATTGGTCCAAGTACGTTACCCTGAGGTTCTCCTGCTCCCAAAGTACAGTAACTGAACCTTAACTGGAAACTGGGAAAAAATTAACTGAAAATAACTCCTCGACAATCATTATTTAGTGAGGCTGTTCGTGTCCTTTTTTTATGACTTCCAACTCTGTGAGAGACCAACATTGCGAAGTTGAAGTCGTCCCACGGTGTATTGTTGTAAATCATGTTCCTAATCTGTTTAAAAGGACAGTCTGTATGGTCTCTTTAATTATGAATGTAAATGTGCTCTATTCCAATAAATTTTGAAATGTATTTGTGTTCTTGCCGCTGCTGTTTTCATGCACTGTTTCTTCTGGAGTTTAATCTGGCTCCCCTGTATCTTAAATCTTATTTTAACTTGAAAACTTTACTGACATTAGGGAGGTCAATTCGGATGTCAAACCGTATTGTATCACGCCCGTCCTTTTCAGACGTGAGGGCAGAAACTCGAGTTAACACAGAACAAGAGGCGTTTTCTCCGTTCGCCCATCTAGCACGACCTTGAGCGCAAAAGATCAAAGGGTTAAAGGAAAGTTAATTCCTCCTTTTTTTCCATTCCTCCTCTTCTTTCCATCTCTCGAATTACAGGCTAGTAGAAAGTCAAACCGAGACCCTCTGTTCATCTGTGAAGCTGACACATGAAACTGGTTCCGGGGCATTAAAACCGCGATCGAAAGTAATTACTCCCGGTTCAAAGTGCTATTGTACGATTAAAAAGAAAGTTTGTAAAAAAATCGTCATTTATCTTATTTTTAACTTTTTTCCTCAAGCTCAGGGATATGTGTATATATGGACTTATTGTTAGACTGTATTGAGCTATGACATTCTTCGATATAATATATAAGTTTCCTGCAAAACAAAATATATTGATGACATGTATTGTACTTTTGAAAACATCAAAGATCATCCCGAATGGATGAAAGTTAGACCGGCCAGTTCACCAGAATGGAAACATCCTGGACTTCACCATTATGACATACAGAAACCCTGGATGCATAGCAAAATATCAATAACCAAAGAAGTCTCACAGCCACAACCTGGCAGATTTGGGCAACAAAGGGTACAGAGTTACATTCCAGTCGGTGAATGAAAGAGCTCGTTAAGGAAATGTCAACAGTTATACAATAGCCCCGAAATTTCAGAGATATTTCAAATCTATGCAAATTGCACAGGCATCCTCCCAGTATAATTTTCTATAGGAATTCATATGATACAGTCATTTACGACCATATTTGAAAGAAGGATTCTACCGATTACTATTTGGACATCGTCATCTGCATGCCCTTGTGACACTAGAGCCCCTGGTCAAAATAGTCTTCATGGTAGGAACTTTGTACTGATACTCGGTTCTGGGAATGTTCAAAACATTTTGCAAGTCAAAAGCACTGTCACCTAGATCAATCTAAAAGTACTCAAAACTTTCACAGTAACATTACAAGCTGAGCAAGCAACAAAGCACATGTTCTTTCAACGGATCAATGAATTCAGTTAGCCTTCTAATAAAAGGTTAGATTCAGATGGTTTGGAATCAAGGTTATAAGCAGAGTTTGCTTTGGAAATTCTTTACTGAGTTGTTAAGGATAATCCTCGATGTCCCGTTCTCCAAAATAGTCCCTCTTATAGTCCTCGTAGACGCAAGATAAGGACTTTGTACTGATCCACGGTTTTGAGAATGTTTCGAAAATTTTGGAAGGTGGATTTCGACCTTGAAAACTCCACAAACTCTACGGAAATCTTGGATTGCTCTGTCACTTGTAGCAATCTCAAGAGACGTACGAGCTCTTTCAACGGATTAATTGATTCAGTTAGCACTACATTAAAAGTCTATATTCAGATGGTTTGGCATTAGGGATTAAGCAGAGTGAGGTAAATCGCTTAGTTTGCTTTGGAAATTCCTTACCGAGTTGTTAAGTATAGTCCGCGGAATCCTGAGTTCGAAATAGTTCTACCCATATTTCTCCCATATGCAATGATTAAACTTTTCACAGATCCCCTGTATCTGTGATCTCTAGATATTAGATCTCTCACCTAGAACAAGTAGACTTTCACTATTCCATCACAAGGTCAGAAAAGTGAGATTTTCTATAGATCAAGTTAACCTTAGAGGAATCGGCTTCTTAACGACCTTGCGCACCGCAGCCAATATTGGTCTATTGTGCCATATTCATTATTTCTAGAGCTCTTCGTTAATCTCAAGGTTTTTAACCAGATCCCAACGATTTGTTAATGGTTCCCATGTGTACATCAGACCTTGTCTTTTCCTCTTCCAGGAGTCTTCTAGGAGGAGGAATCTTAGCCTTCGCATCAATAGAGGACATGTTCCGTTGTTTCTTTTCTTTTCTGGCAATATCATGCTTGTTCCTGCTCCGACTTTATAAGCCTCCGGAGCCTGCAATGTCCAACAGCAGGCCTGTCATTCTAGTCCTAACAAGTCAGGTTTAGTAATTCATCTTTTAGTTATAGCAATGGTCGTTTAATGAATCAAATTTTTAACTCATATACTTTTTGGCAATTCGGTATACCGCAATAGGTTTCATGGCCGATAGGTGTCATCACTGAACTCTTGGGCAATTTATTGGATTGGTCTTAGAGCCATCTTTACATCAGATACTTTCGGTTTTAACTGGGATCACTTTTCCCTGTCTGGTTTTTATAGTATTTCAATTTGATTCTGGTAAAGGTCTAACAGACGACTTAATCTTAACCCATTGCCTAGTGGATCTGTGTTTTTGGAAATTTGGTAGCCACCAAACGTTTCATGGCCGATAGGCCCACTCACTGAACTTTTGGCTAGTTTACCGACCTCTTCTGTCCTGTGTCATCTGGTACCCAAACTAGAGTAATTTTAGTATTGTCCCCAATGTCTGACAGGGCTATTCCAGTAGATAGATACACCCTTTTGAAGTCCCTGCATAGTGTTCAATGGCCACAGTTTCCGCCTGAAAGAGAGTATCATATTGCCCAGGCTTATATGAATTCTAGTCCATGGTTTATTTCCGTAGATACCAGCACCGGACATGATCGGTTGTATACCAAGGTCAGCATTAACGATCTCTGTTTTCCAGTCTGTTCTACTTGGTATTTTAATTTGATACTGATAAAGGTCTAACAGATGACTTATTCTTAACCCATTGTTTGATGGATCTGCGTTTTTTGAAAAATCCTGACTGAACTTCCTTGGTCAATTTATCAATTTATTTTCCTGGTACGAAAGGGCAGTCCTGCTATCATTCTAGTTCTAGCAGTACAGGGTTCAGTAGTTCTACCTTTAGTTTCAGCTTGAAAGAAGCTTTTTAGCTATTAGCTTTGAAGCTTTTTTGTTCAACCGCAGAAACCTTCTTCAGCAGCATAACACAAAGGTTTGAAGTACTAAAACAAACCAAAATTCGGACGTTTGCATGCAGATCTAACCTAGCTCCTTCCGGCCACACCCTCCGGGTCTTGGATCTTACCCGCCCTGATCAGAAGTTAAACCTTTCGGCTATCGTCAGGTCATTTCACCCACCGACTCAAGCAGATTTTAACCTAAACATTCTTTCCTATACGCAAACTAATAAAGTTGAGTGATGGAGTCAATATTTTTATCTTGCACAATTATACCGCTAATTTGATGGAGTAATCAAATAGGATCTACATACAGAAGAGGCCCTGTATTGTCCAAAGATCAGAATATAGGACCCAAAGATATGTTTTGGTGCTGCTTGAACATGTTTGAGTCTCAACTCGTGTAACATTCGAACTCGTCTCTATAAGGAGCCACGGAATTACGTAGGACACACTATTATGTACTATTAAAACGGATTCTTTCACTGTTTCCCCTTTTTGCTCATATGAATTATAATCCTTGGTTTATTTCCATAGATACCAACTCCTTACTGTTGATCGGTGAATACTAGATACGATCGTCATTAACTGGGCCTGCTTTATTGGGTGTTGGTTCGCATCGCTCAATTCCTCCAGATTCTAGAACAAGCTCAAACGAATAAAAATATTTATTCTTCATCAAGGCATCGACGGCCTCCGATAACTCGAGAGGGCTTAATCTTGGCCATCTTGGACGTTCACATCAAGTTTTCGAAGTAGACAGCTTACAGTATAATTTTACATTGTGGCCGATAATCGGTGAGTGGTTGGAACATTCGAAACGATTACGAATTTAACGACTTCACCTTCCACTGGACAAATTCAGTGACACACAAGAGCGTGATGTTCTTGTGTCGCTTTTCACAACAGGCTAAGGCCAGAACTTTAGGTTGTAGTTTGTGGCATCCTTCATCTTTCTATGGTTCATGAAATCTTCAGTATTCGGGCGTTTGAAAAAACAGGGTTAATGAAACGACTTCGTGACGTTAGGGATGTCTGTACCATGTAAACCTCCCCCCTACCCTAAATAAAGAAAGCCTAGTGCGGATAGGTGAAAAGTAATTATCATAGTGCGCGGAAGCAGGAAAAGAATCACAATCATTCCGTCATGGTCTGAATATCCCCTTGAAAGATATAGCTCTAAAAGGGTTATTTTCCTCATTCCGATTCATCCAGGGTTTCCTCTCTACGTCTACGCATATTCATTCACACATAAAAAAATTCTTAAAAAAGTCACTATGTGAAATAGTATCATATAAGACGATCACCTATAGGACTAGAGCCTATAATAGAGATAACAAGATCAAGCATAGATTCCTCCTTTGCCAAAATCTCTCTTCTTATTCTGCTCCTTATCTACATCATCATCATCACTACCTCTTTCCCATCCACGAAAAGCCTATAATCATTTAGTGGTCAAGACCAATTATAAGACCTTAACCTATAGGGTGTCCTTTTTAGATGGCCCGGCCGAATTTCTCTTGAACCAATGGCGCTATCAAAAAACAAAAAGTAAGTGTTTAATATTTTTTAGTCTAGTTTCAATTTTTTTTTTGGGGGGGGGAGAATTGTACAGGGCCCAGTACAACTTCAAAATTTCAAATCCGACCCTACACATTCTTACACATCATTTTAAACGATTTTTTATGCTGAAAACAACCACAGGTGTAATCGAATTTTAAATTGGCCAAAATTTGACAAAGTTGACAAAGTTATGGCAAAAAAATTGAAAAAACGCATTTCGTTTGTTTCGTTGTTAATTCCAACAATTTGCTTCTTCATTAAAGTAAACATTAATGGCCCTTATTGTATACATTCTGTCATTGTCAAACTCGCATCATGAGAGCAAATTTTAATTCCTGGAATAAATAAAGTTTACAATAGTACCTATTCATTACAATCAGAATTTCATCCAAAATGAATCGAAGGGCACATTTTTCCAATCAACAGCGAGTTGATATGCACGACTGCTTTATTGATAGAGGTTGTATTGCGCATGTAGTCGAGTTGTACTCCTAGAAATTTGCCTGATATAGTAAATTCATAGTTAAACAGCTCGTATCGTCCTCATCATCAAATCTTCTGTTCATATCACCTGAAAGTCTACTTGTTGCGAAACATGGACAGACATTAGAAGGTGTCGTACATAGTAAACTCATAGTTAAAGAACCCACGTTAAAACTAGCAAATACATTGCTACAGTTAGATAGGGTACTCAAAGGTTGGTTAGGGATGATGCTTTTAATTCTATTCACAGAAACTCTAATTAGCATAGCAAGATCAAACCTAGACTCCTCTATCCACTCCATTTCAACCAATACCTTACATAACGATTAATTAATTGAAAGAAATTATTTGGTCAATCGGGCCACGAAATATAATGGATTTGATAAGTAAAAGGAAGTATATTTTCACTAAATTGACTATTTCATATGTCGCCGAGAATCGAATCCTGAATACACGACATTTGAAAAATGGCAAAAAGGAGGGCAAATTCGAAAGGTAGGTTAAGATGGGAAGTCCGAGTGGATCGAAGTCACGATAGCTCAAGAGCAGCGGCGTATTTAGCCGAAGGTCGGGTTCGAATCCCGCTCGTGACCCTAACTTTTTCATTTCAAACAATGCGTTACATAAGATTAATTAATTTCTTGTTATAGTTCTATTCGCCGATGATTCCTGTCAATAGAAAGCCATCAGGTCTCGATTTTCAGTAGAAAAGAAAACAAATTATGCATCTTTGTCTCGCTTATCTCATCAAGTGACAAGCAAACAAATCGGTCAAAAGCGGATATGCAAAGCACACTGCTCTTTAATTAGGATAACAACATCAACTCGAAATGGAACTCTAGAGGTGCCAGACAAAGTGAACTCATATTTAAACAACCTAGTTTCCTTCTTATCCTCCAATCTTCAGTTCATGGAATCTGAAGATCTTCTATAGCTAAATGTGAATTTTATCTTCTTGTTCTACTTACTGATGATCCTGTCGACATAAAGCCAAATCTCTAGTTTTATTAGAATGAGAAAAAATACTATGTAAATTTTTAGGATAGATCATAGATTCCTCTATTTCAAAATGGGTCCACACAAAACAAAGGGATTTCCCAGGGGTGATACATACTCTACACCGGTGTGACACTTTAGTAAACCCCTACACTTAATGTCTTCTATTTACTAATAAACCAATTTGTAAGTTGGAAGAAGAATCTACCACCAATCTTTGAATGCGAAGCAACGCTCTATGGAGTCCATGAAAAAGAATTACAGGAATAACAGTCCATGACCTTCCTGAAAGGGGAATCAAATCAGTTGAATTGAACTAAGGAACTAGAAAAAATAGGAAAAAACTGCAAGGTTGTGCTTGATAAATACCCAACCATAGCTTCTCAGTATTCTCCTCATCATCATCATGTCAAATAATAAGTCAAATTTTTCACGCTCAGGTATCACCTTCACCCTCACTGGCCATTGCTTATTATAAATTACTACATTAAAAACTGAAACAGAAACTCTGTCAAGAAGAGGCAGAGGCATTGGAACATCTGTGTGTGAATTGTGAAGACCCGATGCCTAAGAAGAAAAAAATTGTAATTTTACGTTTTGTAATTTTAAAATTTGTAGTTTTAAAGTAATTGTAAATTGTAATTTTAAAGTTTGTTCAGCCGGTCGAAAAAGTACTCTAATTTGTTATTCCTTCCAAGTTTCATTTATAATAATTTTAAATATAGTCGGATATTTTCAAAATCCCACGAGGATTGAAATAGTTTATTTTTTACAAAGCCAGGCCCAGGAAGGACGAACAGGATAATATCCCCGGTTAAGTTTCTATTTTTCGTGCCAAGTGTATCGAAATGTTGGTTTCCTAAATCATCCAGACGGTGAAATCGAGAGTTCAAAATGTCTTTTAAACGACTGATGAACCTAGAGGATAGAGTATATGGAAGTGAAAGTTAAAAGCTACTTCTTTATGTATATTTTGTTTACTTTTTCTTTTTCTTTCCAACTTTGTTTTCTCCAAATCTTGGGTTTCTTGTTTTTTACTTTCAACATAAAACTTATTCAGACACACATATGACAGACTACATGAAAGTACAGTGCTGGTTGGGTTAATTCTTTTGGCAAAAACTCCTCAGAAAGGCCGATGACGGAGAAACAAAAGCCTCAATTGAAAAAAAAATCCTTTAATAAACAAGAGAAGTCTTTCAAGTAGACAATATAAAAGTAATTTGCCACGAAAAAACACACCTCGAAGAAATGGCGATGTTGGAAAAAAAGGATCAAATGCAAAGACGTCATCTGAATAAATTTGTCCTATGGAAAGTGAAGGGGTATTGCATCGTAAAACCGTTTGATCCGAAAATGGGTATTTTAACATTGAATACTCGTGTGCGTTCGATATGAGCAGATACGACCAGATGATGATGAAATTGCAGCTTTTTACTACTTTGTACCGAAATATAATTAAACAATTATACTTTTTCTCATTTAATCTGTTTCTCCCTCTCCATCTAATGAAAAATAAGAATTTCACCTGATCTTTCATATCCTATTCTCTCTCGCCTCTCTCTCTCCCACTCTATCTCTTAGTTTCACTGTATTTTTCTCTCACTATCTTCTCTCTCTCTCTCTCTTTTTCTTTCTTTCTCGCCTCTCCCTCCCTCTCTCTCTCTTTTTCTCTCTCTCTCTTTTTCTCTCTCTCTCTCTCTTTCTCTCTCTCTTTCTCTTTCTCTCTCTTTCTCTCTCTCTCTCTTTCTCTTGCTCTCTTGCCTCTCTCTCTCGCCTCTCTATCTCTTTGTTTCGCTGTTTTTTTCACCCACTATATTCTCTCTCTCTCTCTCTCTCTCTCTCTCTCTCTCTCTCTCTCTCACTCTCTCTCTCCTTCTCCTCTCTATGTCTTTGTTTCACTGTATTTTTCTCCCTCTCTATTTCTTTGTTTCACTGGTTTTTCTCTCACTATAATCTCTCTCTCTCTCTCTCTCTCTCTCTCTCAGGTGTTGAGTTGAAGTGATTTTATTTTATTATGTTATTATTTTTACGTCTTTGCACTGATCCTTTTTTTCCAACATCGCGATTTCTTCGAGGTGTGTTTTCCGTTATTATTTATTTTATTATGTTATTTTCGTTACGTATTTGATAAGTGAATGTGTCAATTAGCGTTAATGGCCAAGCGTCAAAGAATAACGAGTAATTAGGGCCACGTGAACGTCTATCCTTCCGAGAATGCATTTTCCAACGATCATGCGTATTGTCTCGTACGAGTACTCGCAAAACACCACCCGCGGGCACGTACAAAAGTGTTACGTCACTTACTGCCGAGAAGGATAAGGGATGATTACTTTTAAGTTGTTGATTTTCAGACGACTCATGCAACTTAAATAAAGCCAGCTTATTTTTAAGGGTAAACATTTGTCCAAAGGAACGGTTATAACATAAACTGTAGACTTGGGGATGGCGTGCCATTAAGGCCGCGCACGATTAAATCACGTCTTAAGTTCATAGATTTCCTTAAGTTCCATTTTACTTCCGAGGCTGGTCGTGAGACTTGGCTTTGAGCCTTTAGATGGCGGAGAAATCCGTCCGTCGGCTCAACAAAATACACCATCATCGTAAATTTTGTCCAAATATTTGTTGTGCATCAAATAGAAAGCCGGGTGCGCCGGTTAGGAGGTCAGTGGGCTGAAGGAACAAGTGGGTGAACCACAATCTTCAACGCACTATTTCATAATAACTGGAATGTTTATTTTTAATTTCGGACAAATACAGTCTATTTTAACACTATTGATTTGAATTCCTGTTGGATTTTTATTTCAGGTGAATGGTGTACCGACTGAAATTTTAAAAATCATATAACTATATGTTGTTATCTATATTTTAAAATCTTATGAAAGTCGAGTTTAACATTATTATAAATTAATTAATAATATTTGTTTGGGCAATTAGAGTTCCACCATAATAAGTCTGAAAAAGGATAAAACAAGTTATAATCTACAAATGTAAAAAATACACAGGTGAATCAGATTTACACGGCGGAAACCGGCTCTCGTAAGGCATTGGTGGCTACCTCCTACATCATCGTTCACAAATTAAACTCTCTTAATTACATTCTTGCCGAGTGACAGGAGTAAAACTTTTGTGAAGAACTGCCTGAAGCAAGCGAGACACGTTGGACAGAAAAAGGCGTATATTGACCATTTGAATCTGTTCGTACTGGTCCCAATGAAACTGGACCTATATAAACTGAAAAAAGAATAGGGTTAGTCAATTTTATTATATTTACTTGCGCGAGCATTTGTATTTAATTTTTATTATAAATTGCATTAAAATTTGTTTTTTTTACTGAAGGAAAATTCAATTAAGGGTTTTTGAAAAATAGCAAAATAAAAGGTTTTAGAAATGATAAATGATGGAGTGAGTGTGGTGTTCAATACTTTTTAAAAGGATAGTTCCTACTCACAGTAAGTTGTTTTGCAACGATCCGGATTTCGAGCCTAGCTTTTATAGTTTTTATATAGCTTTTAGAAGTACGGGTTCACTTAAAAACATCCTCTCGAGACCTAAAGACAAAGTAGACAACTTGGCAAAAAGTGGGGTTTACCAACTCAATTGTAATGATTGTGATATTAAATATATAGAACAAAGCGGTAGAGAAATAAAAACAAGAGTAAAAGAACACTTGCTTAAATCGAGCAAATTTTCGGAATTTAAGGACCATCTAAAAGAAACAAAACCTAATTTCAATTCAAATTTAAATTCAAGAGTGTTACATAGTTTCAACAAAGGGAAAGAACTAGATTGGTTTGAGAAATTTGAAATTAAAAAATGTAAAATTGAACATGGTGATAAATGCATTAATAATATAACAGATTTTGATCTACCTCCCATTTTAAATATGTACATAAATAATATCAAACATCCAAATAATTAATCTAATTATTTTAATTGTTATTATTTTTATAGTAATTTATAGTAATATTAAGTATTTATTATTCTAATATTAATTTGTGTTATAATTTCCGCGTTTCGCACGTTCAAATTGAGCGTCATTAAAAAAATCAGCTGATAATCGGAACGTCGCGTTGGCGGAGGTATCAGCGGTTCACTTTGGCAATTCATATCGAGAGACGTGGTTGTAGAAGTCCTTCAACCTGATGATGAGCTAAAAGGCTCGAAATCCGGATCGTTGCAAAACAACTTACTGTGAGTAGGAACTATCCTTTTAAAAAGTATTAAAAGGTTTTAATTCCTTAATTTTGTTTACTGGACATAATTTTTTTTAAACAATTAATACCGTGTATAATCCTTTGTTAGCTAAAACCTCTATGCATTTGTTAGGAATACTGTTAATAAGATTGTCACTAATTTCATAAGGAGCATAAGGAACACTACATTGTTCTGAAACGGACTCGTAATGAATATGGCTTTCAAAATTCAAAAAAATCTCTGGCTTTCGTTCGTTTTTCAAATCGGCCTCTGATTCAACGTCTGGTTGAGCAGGCCGAACTCGCCCTATTGATTATTACTCAGTGCTAGGGTTTATCCACCTTTCGTCGTAGGTAACAATTATTTTGATTAACCCAGGGATTCTGGACATACAGCCGGGCTTATTTGCTGTACGGACAGCCCACTTGAAATTTCACTGCATGTCCAATTTAATTATTCAATTTTGGTTTTGTTTTTAATTTCACTTAACTTCCAACAGATTGTTGATTAGTGTATATCTAAATTTGACCTCTCAGATTCTCACTGCAAGAATAATTAGGATGATAAATTATCTCCATAGTTCTGGCCTGTGACATAGCACAATGTTTGAAATCGCCGAATAATTTTGGGAAGCGATAAACATTTTTAATGAGATTTCATCTTTTACTCAGTGATGCAAAAGTGCATCATGGCCTGAAATATGCCAGACGAAAACGCCCCTTCCGACCTCGAGGTCGGGCTGGAAAGAGCAAGTACAAATTTTGGTTCATTAATTTCTCAAGTTTGACGTTATTGCTCTTAGAAATTTTGCCAATTACTGAGTTTATTTTTACATTAAAACAAGTAAAATTCAAATTTGAGTTAAATACATTTATGAAATTATTGTCAAACCAGCTGATCACTTCAAAATTCCACCGACCAACATGTATCGTAAAGAAAGACCTGGTAGACGTAGGTGTTATTATTATTGTTGCACTGAAACTAATTGTGTCTTTGATTTTCCTGGAAGAATGAGTTTCTTTCTATATAATGCACTGAGAGGAAAAAATAAGTGGCCACTCTTAAAATTTTTCATTATCTCTTAGTCAATCATCCCAGTTTTGAATCTTCTTTGTTGGTTTATCTGTAAAGCTTCTTTCTAACTTCCGGTGGTGTGATTTTTTAAATTGTACCATTTTTAAGTTTCGAATTGTTTGGAACATAAAAATTTAAGAAAGTGCATAATATAAAGAAAAACCTGGAGCTTTTCTTGGTTAGGGTTAAGCTAAATTAGAAATGGTTAGATTAAGGAGGTTTAGAGTTAGACCAGGTTAGATATGGTTAGGTTAAGGAGCTTTAGGGTGAGGCTAGGTTAAGGTTAAATATGGTTATGTAATGATGACGTACTCATGGAATTTAAATATGTGATCATATGTAAAAGGTGTTGTAAAGTGGTTTGACCCGTCTTACGCGACACTCAACTTGTCGGACTTTAAGCCCACATTTACTACAGTCTTTACTTTACTTTGACTACAAGAATGGATTAGAAAAAAAAAATTATATATCCTCAAACCACTCGTTTATTCAGTTGAAAAAAATGCATCTGTATGTTATATTATATATGGAGAGAGAGTTAGAGTGATAAAGATGTCAGCGGTCAAAGTGACGGTGTATACCGATGGGAAAGGAGAATCCTGCGTGAGGAACAACGTTACTTAACATGTCCGTATAGAATATCTATTGTATTACGAAATGAATAGCTATTCACACCCGTGTACTCCAAGAGTATCTAGGGCAGAAATGTCAACTACCTCGGCAACCTTGAGCAAGGCCAGGACGCCGTTCTGCCGTGGGTAGATAAAAGTATAACCGCTGTTTCTCACCGCTCGATGCAATCCAATTTGCGTTAGGTGGTTTGAATTTTTAAACGATTTCACTTCATCCTACTTCCTTCGGTCTCAATCTTTTACTCTCTCCCCACCATTTCAATATAATTATATGGGAGGGTAATCTAAACGCATCCAACATTTATTTATAATTTTTTTGGTACATACAAGACAGGCCATAAAAGGCTTACATGTTGTACCAGCGTAATGGCCAATCGGTACAGAAGGTAAAAAAATTCTGCAGTACCACCCAAAAAAACTAGATGATTTTTTCCTTTAAAATAGGAACATTTAGCATATATAAATAGATGTATTATGTAGATAACATAATTAATACTAGTGATTTAATAGTAGTGAGATATCTCAACACGACGCACAATAATGACACATCTACACAGAAAATAAACACTTTGAGCCCTGAAGATGATCTTAATAAAGATCGAACGTTGGCACAATAAAGAAAATATTTTTCTGAAACCTACGTCACACTAGACCGCATCTCACGATCTCCAAATAATCGTTAACTATCACTAAACACCACACATTAATAGTAGTAATAAACCTTCGGATAAACTAGTGAAGGGAATAATGTTCCTGCAATATCTTAAAAGATGGTGAGAGAAAATGGTTTTACAGATTTATCTTGTTGAAATTGCAAAAACAAAAGGCTGGTCATATCCTACAGCGTTTATACTTTATTACTCTTTTGTTACCACTAATTATTTTTTTAATAGTCAATTCCATTCGATTAATATGCAAAAATGTACCATTGTCTCTCAAGAACCACCTACCAGGGGAAAATATGCGTTTGATTTCGCTAATCACAGCTGTCATATCTTCACTCGTTCGTTTCAAATTAATATTTTTCTGTAAATCAAAGAAACTCTGAAGCGTGACCATTATGCACTATCTTTCCCAGCGAGTTTACGTAACGAACAAGTAAGTGAAATCATTCATAGCACAATGCCACGCCATTAGACTGCTCAGACAATCTCTCGGGGGATATTTAGACACAATTTGTATTCGTTTTAGTATATTTAAACAAACTCAACTAAAAAACTGTTCTTGCGATGATTTACTGGAAGATTTTCGTTTGTTCAATAAAGTGTAGAATTCTTCTCAGCGGTATGGTATCAAAATCTTATTGGGCAGGAACGGCTTTCCTAGGTACCATAGCTTTTTCATGGCTATTGCAGGTTGGTTAATTATTTAGTTCGGGGCTCCTTTAGACTTAGACATACATATGTTCATAATTAGTCGAGTTGCCTTTTCTGCTTGCTTCATGTCTGGTACCCGTTCCGATTTGAAGTTAATCACTCTTTCGACATTTAACCGACCACAAAATTCGAGAAGAAATGAATACGAAGAGAATTTACGAGAAGACCTGGTTTATCCACGTCTTCTTAGGAGTCGAAGGGATATTATGCACTGTTGCGCTTTAACTGTCACCTATTTTGTCTAAACTCTATTCCCGGGAGATTCCTGTTTCTTTATTATGACATGGATTTCTTCCCAGAGGTATGGTATCGAAATGGTCAGCAATTTTTGTAGGTACTGCTTGATGCGTACTGTGACCCTGTCTCTTCTTGACGCAATCAACATTGGTCATGTTTTGGTTGAGGAGGAATTCCTCTTTCTCCCATTGGGTTGTACTTTCGAGTTGTCTTTTTGCTTGCCTAATGTTTGGCAAACATTATGAATAATTGTTGTGTTCTTTTTAACCAAAGATTCCAGTTCTTTTTTAAAATGATTTTTATTTATGCCACAAAAGGGATTTTGGCCTGTGTTGTCCCGTGGCTTCCTTTTTGGCTAGTGCAACTAGTCGGGCGTCACGGAAGAAGGGTCAAAATGCTTTACATTACCATTAAAATTCCAACGGGACGTCATCATTTCTAGGCTAGCCTAACCCTAAATTAGACTAGCTATTCCTAATCTAAATGGCATTCGGTGAAATAGGCGGATCAGTAAAGCCGGAAGAACTTTGTAACTTCAAAAATTGTAAAGCGATTTTATAAAAGTACAGATTTGATGTATAACCTGGAGTTATAGAACATATGTCAACAGCTCGATCTTCCTCGGTTATCCTGGGACGCTCATTCTTCCTCCTGGGTGGCGTTTCATCATTCCACCATGCCCAACGGATATCCGCACGTTTCTTTCTCGCTCGTACCCTTTGTGCACTTCGCCTGATAAAACATCAACCCTTTATAAAACGGCGTAGTGAGGAAACTCGTCTGCCATCTTACATACGGCGAAAATAGGCGGATCAGTAAAATGTTTGCGCCCAGGCAGTGACCTGGCAGTGAAAGGAAGACAACCTGGACGTAAATCCTCAAGTGGGGGATTAGCAAAGAGGGAATGGGGAAAACGAAAGGACTCTTTGGCAACGATCATTAATTTTGTTTAAACAACTTGGATATCAGAGCAGCACTAGCTTCGTATCTTTACCAATTTATATTGCGAAAATAATTTGCCTTTTTTTTTTAAATAGCGATCAGTAATATTGCTATTGGGTGCAGCAGTAAATCCGGTTTGTGAAGAGATTGTCCTCAAGTTAATTTTATGAAACGTAAGATCTGGTGTAAGATAATAATTACAAAATGTAAAGGCGAATTAACATGAAATTAATTTCATTTTTAAGTGCATAATCTTTCAGAAATATCCTGGTTTTATTTGTTAAAAAAATCCACACGGTCCCTGTTCAACCCTGTTTCAAGACGTTTCATATTGTAATAATAACAACAACAATAATAATAATAACAATAGCTCCAAAGCAATGGGGTAAACAGCGTCACATACACACCTACACTGAAACAAGCACACCAACGTCATATAGCTCTAGGGTTACCGCCCATAGGAAAGCTTGTCCCGGGCAAATATTTTGGTGAGGTGGCCTCGGGCGGATGCGTCGGGGGTCTGCCGGGCGGGGGACCTTCCTGGGCTGTTACAAGAGCGGAATGGCTCAGGGGAATCTGAGGGGTGCTGTTGGCTGCACACACGAGCCCATTTCTCTCCCAAAGACCCCCGTAATAAAGATCAACTGTGGAACCGGACGCCCAGCAGATCTCCCTGGTTCCTTTCGATTGATCTCGCTAATACCGGTAACGGGGAAATTCTTAGATCTTCTCATTGTAAAAAGGATAAAGACATCCACTAGAAGTACACTTCACTCTAGCCAGTACGGAGGCATACCAGGCACTGTTCATGCACTAAAAAAATATATTAAAAATAGTCAACATGACCAGAGCTAAGTATGTTGTGGGTCTCCAACTCGACTTTCGGAAAGTTTTCGACCAGATGTGGTGCCGGCAGTTTTAACAGAAATTAGAAATAGAGGTTTCCCAGGCGACATGCAGAAACTCATCGTATTCTCGAGTACCCCATCGACTCTTAATTAGGTTATTTTTATAGTATCTGTAAAAGTTGTGTTGAGATTAAATGTATTTATTATCGTGAATGTGTGATGTGAGAGGGTCTATGGCAGAATATAGAGTACCCCATCGGCCCCAATTGGGATAGTTGTATAGTATGTGTAATGGGTGATGGTGGAGAAATATCGAGTACTCCATCACTCTAATTGAATGAATAGTATGTAAATAAGAATGAATGTATTTAAGAATGAACGTGAGTACGAATGAGTTTGGAACTGCATGCATAAATTGACCTAGCAGTTCATCACTCCTGGAGCCCACCGAACGGATAAGACTGAGGTCTGTCCCCGGACTGCCAACACCCGGGGTCGGTAATTCTCGAGTCTGCCGGCAATTTACTGTAAATAGCAACAGCTGGAATTTCCAGGGGACTACGAGAGGCCAATAGGCTCAACTCGGCACATGTTTGTATATAAGTACGTATATATGCGGATTTGAGTCTATACAAATCCAAATGTAAATAATAATGTATTATTAATATTAATAAAAGAACAAATGAAGTACAAAAATAAATACAAACATTGGGGATGCGACGTGGTTCACCGGCTGCCGAAAGACGCCCAAAATTAATATTTAGAAATAAATAAGTAAATTTAAAAGATCCAAACAAAACAAAACCTACAAACGGAAGCATACAATAATAAAAATAATAATAAAATGGAATATAAAAATCAAAGTACACTGTCTTATAAATTCTAAACAAAATTAAACAAGAAACTTAACTTTACTGCAGATTCAAAAATTAAAGTAACAAATGAACTCGTACATATAAACCACGGTAAAACACGCAAGAGTTTCACTTTTAACATTTACTGAATAAAGTAAAGAGAGCAGTCGGGCACTTGACAGCGTTCGCCGACCCAAAGAAAGAAGACGAAGTTCTGACAGTATCGAACATTCAACACGAAAGATGTCCTCCTTCTTCCCAGAAAAACATAAAGGACTGTGCTGCCTCCTAACTTCCCTCCTGGAATTTATAACATCCATGAAACTTCTGTCGGCAGAGGTTTTTCTTCACATTATTCTCTAGATATTTTCACGCTTATAAAAAGATTTCTGCAGAGAAATCAATATTACGTTCATTTCCTTCAATTGTGACTTCACAAGTTTAAACAGGTAGCGTAATGTTTATTTGACGTATTCAGAACGAATCATTGGTTATGATGTACTGTTTGAGTACTGCACTGCTTATACCTTTCATTAAAATCACAGCCAATTTGAAACAAACAATTGTGAGATTTCTTATTGAGATATCGCAACTTACAACTGTTATGAACTCGATAACTTGGTCGTTTCCAATTTTTTATTAGGATTTAAATTACAAACTCACCACTAACATAGTGAAGAGCCGGAAGGCTTCTGACAGACTAAAACGGCCTAGATATGCTGACTAAAATTACGTATTGTTATTACTCAATAACCATCTCTAACCTCTCTCTGACCTAAGTCTCTTTTATTAGTCCGTCAGCGTTTTCTTTACTAATATGTGCCTTTGATGGATCAAGTCTGCTTTTTTTTGGATTGTTCCAGAAGGTACCTGTCCAAATAATGATACCTTGGTAACATTTCAGTTTAGCAGAAGATAGGCAACCTAAAACAATCCTAACCCTACCTATTTTAACCATCGATAAACTAACCATTCGTAATGTAACCTAACCATAAAACCATACTTAACCATTCCTAGTCTCACTTAACTTAACCCTACCTAACCTAACGTAAACGTGTTTGATCGTGTCTGGCAGGGTCTTCTGCTGAGTCTCAAATCCTTCCTTTCTACTATATATTATCTCATCCTAAAATCTTACCTTTCGGATGGTTTCTCCCGTGTTACTTACCGACCCCTTTAATTCTATCCACAATGCTGTTCCTCAATGGATTTTCCTAGATGTACTACTTTTCAGTATATGCAAGGCAGAATTCCCTCAGCACTCTATTAGTCAGAGCCAATCTAATTCATAAAATTAATTACAATATCAAAAAAAATAGTATGTCCCATGGATTAGAAGCAATATTAAGTTTAAAGTTCGTATAGGTGTTGAAAGGACCTGGCGCCGTTTACCTATTACGTATACCATACGCATCTAAAATACTTTCTAAGGATGTTCCGCTCGCAAGAGACATGATGAGGGTGATCGACAAAAAAAATATTTCCCTTCTATCAAATATAGACATCAGGATATCTATTCTAAGGCATGGTTCGTTGTAAAGATACACATTTGTAACTGGCCATAAATAAGCTTTCTTTCTCTTTTGGTCAGGGTTACTGGCTATAGGCAAGAAAAGAAATAAAATAAACCGTTTTCATTTCATATTAATAACCCAAACAGGCGTCTCGAATTTTAAAGAGAGAGATAGGGTGAGAAATTTTCAAATTACATGAACTTTTACCGCCTTTCTTCTAGGTTCGAACAAGTAATATGTGATTTGAACCTCGACGAATTTCTTTTTTCTTATCGCCGCATGAGAATCACGAGTGCATTGTGATAAAAATGTATAACCACTTTTAACAAACGTTCAAAAAATTAGGACATTTCTCGACCCATCTGATGACATGTTTCAGTATCCAATGTCTTTCCCAAATTGTCCAAAAGAAAAGAATTCTCTCCTATTGAAATGAGCTAACAGCCGGGAATGGAATATTGTGTAAATATAATTTGATGCCGGTGTTTCATTCTCCTGCAATTGTTTCATAACAAGAAGATTGCTATCGTCGGAAAATTAAGTGTTTGTCCTCTCCTCGCAGGCACGTCCCGTTCTATTCTCTTGACTCAGCGATTACCCGCCGATATGAAGTAAAAACCGGCTTTGACTAAACAAAATTGTTTTATCCTTTGTATTAATTTTCTTTTTTAACGATAACCGGTTACAATTATCATTCACGTATTATAATTTAAACGGGATACGAGTGTTTTGTTTATATAATATTAAAAATACGAGAACTTCTTATTTGACCTTTTTTAACATAAACATATTAGTGTAAATATTTTGCGTTATTTACTTTGGTATACGTTTTTGGGCTAGACCGGGTTGGGTTAAGTTAGGGTTAGGGACGGGCTAAATTAGGTTACGGTTCTAATTGATGGTGGAAAAACAGAAAACGCTGTGTCAATTTCGCGAACTTCTTTTCACGTGAATATGTTTTTGGGCTGGATAAACATTTTTTGCGTGACCATTTTTGCGTTATTAATTTTGCGTAAGATTAAGGTTAGTGTTAAGTAAGGTTAGAGACAAAAAAGGTTAGGTTAAGGCTAGGATTAATAAATTGACGCTAGAAAAACAGAAAACGCTGTGACAATGCTATTTCCTTCAAACGTGGATAAATGTTTGGGCTGGATACACAGTTATTGTACGTCGTCGATGTCCCGTTAGTTTAGGTTATGTAGGGACAGGGTTTAGGATAGTTAAGCTAGTTAAGTTACGGTTAGGATTTTGGGCAGGTTATGTTAGGTGAGAATTAGGGAAGAATTAGTTTATGTTAGGTAAGGAAGAATTACGTTAATATCCATGATTTAATGCTTTTCCGATGATTTTCAATGTAACTAAAGTGTTAATTTCTTAGTTCTTAGTCATTAGACCGAAAGTAGAATGAATTCGGGAAACGAGTCTGCATTTTTCTAAGCCATTTCAATCTTTTAAAATTTAGTGACTTCAATAGTAAAAAGTTATTAAAACCACTCTATTTTCGTAAAGAAGTTTTTTTTTAAATCACGTGTATTCGAAGATTATGTTAAGAATCCGTATTTTTTTGTTGGTCCTTTTTAACCAAAGTAATTATTAAATTGATTTATAATTTTTATGTAAAGTGGGATTGTAAAAATTATTGTCACGAGCGGGACTCGATCACACGACCTTCGGCTCAATAATTTATAAGCAAGGCAACTATAGACAACAGACAATATGAAGGGGGTTGCTGTTTTCCAAGGGTTTACCTTAGATTTAAAGTTTATAATGATTAATCCTGATTTTGCTATCGCTGTAAAGCATTATAGACCGAAGGTAGAAAGAATCAAGGAATCATAACCACTTCCGTATTATCAGATCACAAGACAACCAGCGGAAGACGAAGAACGAGAGTGCCTGTCATAAATATCAACAATCCCTTTCTTTTTTTTATCATCCTGTTTTACAATATCGTATTGAGAAGTTGAAAAGTGGCAGATAAAACAAGAAAGATTTAAGGTAAACGTAAAAGAGGGGCGATGAAGTAGTGGTGGGATCTCCTGAGGAAAGTCAGTGTGAAAGGAGAGAGTCCTAGTCTCAGTTGTATCCCAAAAGTGTTGAGAGACATCTATGCGTCCAGGAATATGCACCCCATCCACGTTAGTACCATTTATCTTGAAACTAATACCTTTTTTATAATACGACCTAGTATTGATATTTTTACATCTACTTTAATAATGAAAGAAATGGATAAAAATTCTCAAATTATCAAAGGGTTCAACAGTAAAAATATATTTAGGGTTTTATTGTTGGACCTGATTACGATTATAATTAAAACGAAAAACTATAACATAGTAAAGACCAATTTACTTGAGGTCCGTTCTTTGGACATACTTTGTGAGTTGACCCTTAGATATAAAGTTCGAAGTACTACTGGTCAAAAAGGAAAGATAGAAGAAAAAAAGATTTCGTGAAGACTGTGGAAAAGAAATGTATTTGGCCTTGCCGATACAAGATCGCTGAGTAGCCGGTTAGTGTTATTAGCTAGGGGGTCAATAAAGAAACGACCGCAATGTGAAAATCGCTTTAAAGCCACATTTTCAAAGAGATATACTGATTTGAAGTCAGGAGTCTTAATTATTTTTTGGACTTGAACGCCTAAAGACCATCGGTACGTCTTAACGAGGCGTAGGTTTTCTAGGACCTTTCACCAATTTTGGATGACGATTCCTATGGCATCGATGGTGAAATCAATTACGTAATACGGTAGGATCGATAGTTAAATATGAACGATTTAATATATATAAATAATATTATATATCCAACATACAAATACCTAGAGTTTATATTTTATATAGCAAATTAAAGGATGTGTCAAGCGTATTTTGAATAAAAAATGTGTTCTGAAAATAAAATAAGGAAATAAGTACATTAATCCAGCCTGCCTCTCTCCTCTCTCTCACTCTCTCTCTCTCTCTCCCTCTCTCNATTATCTCTCATTCTGATAACCGATTTATAAAAAAGATAGACTGTGCCTACATAGCTGCAGTTATATTTATCAAGTCCAGTTGTATCGCGCTTCTAAACCTAAAGTTGCACGTAATATTCTCGAGATATTGTAAATATGGGGAGAGAAGGTATAAGTACCGTGAAATACCACCCGTACTTTAAAAGCCTGGCTTAGGAAAGTGGCAAATTGGCTCTTAGGACAAAATGAAATAATGCCTGGTCTAAGAGGAGCCATCACAATTCTAAAAAGGATACAAATAGACGAAATGGTTATAAAAAGAAAATTTTGACATATCCCAGAGTGGATGGTGGAGTTAAGAGGAAAGAAATTTGACCTAGCGAAATCTTTAGGTACAAAGTCAACAAATTTCTATGTTGAGATCAATGCAAGAGAGCTCTGTGCAGCTCTAAGATTTTAGACTCCTCCTGGGAAAACTGTTATGTGGGTGCCAGAACACGATGAGAATTGAGGAAAAGCCTGGGTACGGATATAAAGAATTGGTGAATTGACAATTGATTTTTCCGTTCGAAGTAGAAGAAAGGTCGCTAGTGACCCCCACGGAGTAAGAAAATTATCGAGTACATCTTCCATGTAGCCAAAACCATATGCACATGCATAAATGCTCAATACTAGACAAGAAACTGCGTGTAAGGTATATTCAAACCTGTCCAAATTTGACATTATGTTAAAATTTGAAGAATATTTTAATGTTTCGTCTGCGTGATATCTGGATAATAATAATAATTATTTTCGTGAGGTGACCCCAGACAGATTACAATTTTTTATAGGTTCTTCCTGTTATTAACCTCTTATCTATGCTGAGATGACGAAGGGGAAGTTTTAAAATAACTAGATTTTTTGTGGGGACAATCATACCAAAAATTGAACTTAATTACCATTAACTTTACATGTCAACATCAACCCGAAAGTATCTACTTATCTACAGTCTCTTCATTCTTTTGTGTAATCGTTTCTTCCGTCCATTACTGACCTGCTGACTAATTCGGCTGTTTTTGTTTAACTCTGCCTAGTTTTTCTGGATTCATCAACTTCAAATTAGAGGTGCGGGGTGTTTTTCCCCATCTAGGGTTAGCTGTTCATAATCACTTAAGACATAACGGCCTGCAGATCCTTTCGGGTAAATTTTGACCGTTTTTTCCTGGGTGAAGATTTCTTCTGGCAGTCAAAGATAGTTGAGCAGGCCTCACGTAAAACCCGAGGCTTTCGTTGCGTTCCATAACTTTCTTCGGCCGGTATTTTACGCTCAGGCATCTTTCATCGTGAACCTATCCCTTCCTCAGATATTTTTCCTCCTGGAGGGACTATTCCATTTACCACTAATCAGTGTAATCTCGATAGTAATGGCGTAATGTCTTTTTCTTCAGATCATGAGCAGAATGTCCAAAAAAAAATCATTTTCATTTTTTTAATAGTCCGAAACGGTTTCTACTTTGCATAGGGCAATTTTGATTTATCTAGACGGCAATAGAGATTTTTTCCAATTGGGTTTTACTCCTAATACTGGGTTTTATGATTTCTTATACTACTGATACGTTTTTTATACCAGCGTCACTTAAGGAGGTTACCCGGCATGTCACATTGGATGGTCGTCCCTATCTCTCATAAAACGTTAACCCTACTATAAATTTCATTACACCAATAAAAAGAGCATTGAAACCTCCATGAGATTCATTTTTTAATTATATTTACAAGCGAAAAAAATCACTTAAAACATAAACTTTTACGAGTTTCCAAAGTTTTTGTCTGAAGTTTAATATTTTTCTTGGCACTGTAAATACTGACAGATCCAGTGATTACAGAAAATTTGCCCCTACTTGCCAGCCGTAAAAACATGTACTTCATTTTCAAAGGTCGTTATCAACCAATGCAAGCTTAACGTTTAATTGCTAAAAATTGGATTTTTCGGCTATAAACTAAAAGTCATTATGATTTTGAAACTTGTATTAAAATTAATGTATGTAATACAAAGTAAACATAAAAAAACAGATTCGTTGATATAAAATTGAATTTATAAAATAAAAAAGCTTGTTAGAATTAAATGTTCAAAATTTAATTTAATTTTCAGCAGCATTTTTTATCCCTCTTCAATTTTTTACCAAAGAATTTTGTGTTGTGTGTGTTTTCTTTGTATTACACTCATTATTTTTTAATAAAAGTTTCAAAACTGTATAAAAAATAATGAATCTAATTCAAAGTAAACCAAAAAAGGTTCTTTGGTAAAAAATGAAAGAAGGATAAAAAAAAAATGCTACTGAAAATTAAATTAATTTTTGAACATTTAATTCTCAGAAGCCTTTTTATCCTTGTGTTCAATTTTATACCAAAGAATCTCTTTTTTGCGCGTTTACTTTCTGTTGCATTCATTATTTTTAATAGAAGCTTCAAAGTAAACACAAAAAAAGATTCTTTGGTGTAAAATTGAACATAAGAATAAAAAAACGGTTCTGAAAATTAAATTAAACGCTCAAAATGTCCACCTTTTTGTAGAATGCATGACATCCCGTCATACGCCTAGTGAAATATATCTCATGACACCGGATGGCGTCACCCGCAGTGAACGTGTTAAGGAGTTTAGACGAGATCAGTTCTTCAGTTGTTGAAAAAAAACAAAAAAAAACAGGATCTTGTAGAATTGTTTATTGCGCGCTTGTCCAGGTTTGATGTCACACTGAAAAAGGGTGTGAGGACTGGTTTCCGAGATCCAAATGTGATAGGTAGGAAATAGAGTTGTTGACATGATTGGGATAGAACGTGATACCATCTCGGCCTCTAATTGGGCTGGAAACGTTGTGGGGACGAGAAGTGAAAACTAGAGGCCGGAACTGGATACAACGGTGCATTCCCACTTGTTTTCCTCCGTCCGACACCACTTGTCTTCCCTGTCGAACATTGTCCGAGTACCTTACGCAACCAATTTTGGACGATTTTAATAAAGAATTCGTGACATTATCCAGCAGAAGAATATTTATAAATAAAAAGGAATAGACAAGTTAGACATGTGCACTTTTCCACATATGGGATATATAGCTTACTATCTAACGTCTGCCGTTTGCTACTGATTGTGAGTAGAAACGTTCTCCTTATTAGCTCTTCGAATTAATATATAATTTACACTCTTATTGACAGAACCTGCCCTCCCTATTATTTTTGGCAGTTACCAGTGAACCGACCTCAAATAAACCATGGTTTTTTCCGATGTCTGCAGGTCTGTTGTAAGTTTATGCAAAGATCTTTCCCCTGCCTATGGCCTGGAATGTTATTTAACCAGATTTAACAAGTACTGCTTTACTTCAGTTTGAAATTTGGCAGAAGGTTTAAGAGAATTGCTGAAGAACCACGGCTAGTTGGTTAGCTAGGCTAGCTTCTAAATTATCCCGCATAATCAGGAGCCCAAGCCATAGAGAAGTTCTCTGTTCCTCACATACTAACCGTGATATTACCTCAGTTGGTGCTAGCTATGGGACTAGCTAGTTGATTGATTATTGATTTATCCTACCATCTATTTGGTAGGATCGGGGATATGGTCCAAAGAATGTTCTGGTGTTGAAACTACGCCAAGCTTTCGGTGTTTTATTTCACCTTCCTCTGGGCTCTACAACGGATACATATACAGATAATATTTTATAATTGCTCAATTTTCTGAGTCGGATGTTCCTTCTGCTATTCAGACTCTCTGAGGGCCACTTATCGACCAAGAACTTGACGTCCACTGACACCTTTTCTTTATCATATTTTTTATCGCTCGTTTAGCGCCTCGTCCGCAGGTTATCCTCCAGCCCGACGTGTCCAGTTAACACACATAACTACTATCGTTTTTCCCTAACCAACTTGCTATTGTTGTTTTTAATTTTTTTACCTTAAAGCTAAATTTCTGCCTGAAAAACCGTTGCAAACGATCCAAAAGGAATTGGTACTTTCATTCTCAATTTTCCACCAGCTCTAGTGCACAATTGGTTATTTGACCATCCTCCCCACATTCGGGTACCATGATTTTGTGAAGTTTTGAAGTTCTCTCTTTCTGTTCTTGTATTTTGGCGTATAACCAGCAAGAGGCCTATGTGCAACTGATGTGACCTGGATGAACCTTAAGTAACGCTCCAGTCGGGGTGGTTCTCATTGCTCTCGTCATATCCAATGCATCTTTTGATTACTCTTTACGAGAGTGTTTCTGTTGTATATTCCTCCTATCATATTCCTGTATCCAGTTTTTTCCCGCCACGTAGCTTAATATTGTCATAACGTCTCTGGTATAAAGCCAGAGGGTCAATTTGGTTATTGAACCATGCTGCTCTTCTTGATACCATAATTTGGAGGTTTTGAAAAACCTCTCTAAATTGTTCTTTGGCTTATCAAAGTTGCTTATAGGAACGTTTTGTTTGAATCACTTGGATAAAGATATAACCTTTAGTAAAATGAGTCACACAGTTGTCACGTACGATTATTATAAAGCCACAAGGTCAGTTTGTGATGTCAAACCCAGCATTTCCTGCACAAAACTTTGGATTCATCCCAGGGTAACTTTAACAATCTCGAAGGTAGTTATGAAACTTCTCGTCTCTACTTCATAGAAAACACGAATCCAGTTAATAACCTAGACTCTTTGAAATAATATTGTTGAATATCTACAAAATTAAACTTGCTTGACCTTATCAAAAATGATCGCAAAAACATATTTTTTCTGTTCAAAGTTAGTGCTCAGCCTTATATAATATAAAATTATTTCTTCATAATAGCGACCCATAATGTTACTTTTTTTCCTCCTCAATCTATAACTATGTTATTGATGGTTTAATAGTGGAAAATGAATTAGATATGCCCACAAGCTCACTGAGGACGCGATTTTTCATTTTTTTAAAGTTATTTCAGGCCAGGATTATTTTTTCCTTCCTGGCTGAATTTGTCAAATCATAGTGTCAAACGTAAATCCTCACGTTATTATATCCAGGCCTAGACGATCATGTTAAGGCTCCCAGCCATTAAGTCAGGTGTTATTCCTAAAAGGAATTAGACCGAATGTCTTTGAGTCCGCCATTTCTCCCTGTTCGGCCTTGGTTACACCAGCTTTAGTCCATTGAATAATATCGTTCACCACAACAACATTAAAAAAATATAATAATAAATAATATCTTACACGCATATTACAATTATGTCCGGTTATTATTTCGTTAGCCCACAACTAATCTATGTCATCATGATTTTTAAGAAACATTAACAGGAAAAAATACTAGAAGAACGATATTACTGGTTGAACTTGCACAATCCCTCTTCCTCGGGAAGTGCTGCAGTGAATCTTTGTTCGCATCTAACCCTATTTATTTTAAATTAGGATAGTTTCAAATTGAATTGTTTTTTCTTACGTCTTTTTAGTTGAACATTCAAATAATAAATGTGATTCTAATAATTCTTGTGTCTATGTACTAAGTGGTTTGGGGACAGGAACATTGTAGTATATGAGAGATATGCTTTGGAGTGTAAACGTGACTTGCATTTACTTTCATTTTCTGTAATCTTACGAAGAAACTGTAAGATCGGGGTTAGAGGCTAAGGAAGAGCCTAAAAGGAAGAGGATGCAAAGAGAGCAGTAGGTGTAATTTGCGATATAAAAGATTGGACCAAGCACAAAGTCCTGCGCTTCTCCCTAGCCGGTAGTAGTCGGAGTAATCCAATTCTTGAAGTTTAAAAGGATACGCTCTAATTTGTACAGATCCTTATGCCACATCAAGAAACCCTATGGAATAGTGAAACCTGATGATCTAAGATAACGTTAAAAGAATCTTTTGTATTCAGGATTGCTAGTATATTGGTTTAGGGTTATGTCAGGAGGTCACGAGGTCTTTTTATGCTGCGTGGATGTTTGTTAGGGTGGGACGTTGAAGAGAGGGCTTGAGCTAGTGGATTGGTGTGAAGGAGAGCTTAGTGCGGAAGTTACGGGTCGTGATCAAATCAGGTCCATCACGAATGTGATGTCTTTGTGAATGATTTGGTTAGTGATGTAGAAGGAAGCATTGAGGATGGGATGGAAAACTTTTGATTGATAGGGTTTTTATTATTTGATTGTTGGCTAGCTTGGCTGACCCCACAGTTCGATTTCCTAAGTTATTGTGTCTACACACGCCAATTATGGTACAAGTAGGCGTCTGAGTTGCCTGACTCTTCGATTTTGTTCTTGTCTTTTTAGTTTAATGTGTGAGTTTCATGTAGATCTGCTTCCCGAGTAGAACCCAAGGGTTTTGGTTGGATGGAGGAGATTACCTTACTGTATATGTTCACTGGAAGGTGCACCGAGTCAGTAATAAGGTCTAGGTGTTCTTGGATTGCTTCTGATGCCAAGACCGGCCAAGAAAAGAATATAACAATAAAAATCATTGATAACTTGGGGGGACTCAAGAATGATAAGGTTTATGGAACGAATCATTTCTTATATTATAAATAATGCTAATTAGCGTCACATTTGCTTAAACTAAACACAATTATGATTGTACCATGTAATCTTTAAATACCCCTATTATAATAAAACCTAACTTACCGAAAATAGGCTTCGGTATAAAAGCGTACTGATTAGTAGCAGTAGGACTACAGTTGTAGTAGAGCTTTTGTCAAACCTTTTCACTCTTGGTATTATTTGTTTGTGTACTATTCCCTTCAAAACTGTCTCATATTTGAGGATGTTCCGAACTTTATCGAGCGATCTGCTATGAATAGGGGAGGTGCTTCATGTCCAGATATTAAAAAATAGACAATTAAGGTACATCTCAGTCTTAATGAAATTTATTGAATATGTGTAGAGATTAGTGACCGTTAATCGATAGTAATTCAGATATCGTGAGATGCGGTCGTGTGTGATGTACGTTTCAGAAAAACATTTTCTTTATCGTGCCAACGTTTCGATCTTTTATTGAGATCATCTTCAGGGCTCAAAGTGTTTGTCTTCTGTGTAATTGTGTCATCCTTGTGTGTCGTGGGCACTCTCAACACGACACACAAGGATGGCACAATTACACAGAAGACAAACACTTTGAGCCCTGAAGATGATCTCAATAAAAGATCGAAACGTTGGCACGATAAAGAAAATGTTTTTCTGAAACCTACATCACACCCGACCGCATCTCACGATATCTGAATTACTATTTATTGAATATTTTAGCGAAACAGAAAAGCCTATAAAATCAATCAAATTGTTTTTCGAACTTATCTTATGTCGTGCATTGCACAATATTTTTAGTTGAGTACATTATTTGTAATTAATGACTCGGTGTTTTCTTCCTCTTTTTTTGATTGGGTTATTAATGCGAACGATGGAATGTTTCTTCCACTTCCTAGGAAAACTCGAATGAAGATTATTTCTAAAAGTGCACGTTCGAATTTGACTTTCTCCGTTTGTCACATGCTGATTACAAATGTTTTTGACGCGGGGTTCTTCGCTTTCTCTCATGCTGATGCGATAATGAAATATTTACATGGGGATCCTTTAAAGGACTTTCTCGTCGATTTGCCCTTGATGAGTTGCGTCAACATTTTTACTACTCAAGCATTTTTAAGTTAATGAATATTCATCGAATTGAGACCAAAAAAATCATACGAGATTTCACATTTTTCCAGAGGGCAAACGACAACGTTTAATAACAATAAACCTCAAGTTATTGCTTATTACAAATGCCCTTGCGAAAGGGAAACAGGTTTCTTTCTTGTACATTTCTTCTTTTTTGTCTAAAGAAATATATCGTTATTCCAGGCTACTGAAATATATAGAGAAAAACTGAGATCATCGCGATACCATTAAACTTAAGGACAAAATCGAGTTTACAAAAAGATTTTTGAACTGATTAAACATTTATCGGCAGTTTACATTAGCGTATATTTTCTCTACTTCACAGCAAAATGTCGAATCATGGATACATATACCTACTTAACCTAACCATTCCTAACTTAACATAAACCTAACTTTAACCCCACCTATCCTAACTATTCCGACCTGACATAACCCTAGCGATAGTGATAGTAATAAAACAGCCACAAGGCCTGTATCTCGGTAAACCTATTATGCTCCTCTAATTGTTCTTCAGATTGTTAGTTAACCTTCATAGCCTTGCCAGCGGCACCTTGCTTACTGCCTTTCCTCTCCTAGTTGCAAGAAACTGCATCTACTTAGACTCTCACAAAAACATAATAAGTGTTATGCTGTCCTTCTTATGGGGCAATATCTGCACCGTATTACATAACGCTAACTCTAACCCTACTCAACCTAACCATTCCTAACTTGACATAACCTTAACTATACCCTCCCTAACTTACATAATCCTAACCTCTAACCCAACCTAGCCAAACCATTCTTATCCTGACATAACCTTAAATCTAACCTTACCTAACCTAATCATTCAACTCCTAACATAACCCTAACTCTATCCCAACTTAATCTAACAATTGTTAGCTTGACAAAATCCTAACTTCTAGCCCAAAGTGGCCTTGACCTGGGTTATATAGGACATAACCTTAGCCCAACCTAACCTATTCCTAAGTTAACTTAACGAGTCCCTAAAACGAACCTATCCTAACCATCCTAAACATCCCTAGCCTAACTTGGCTCCAACCCTAAAAGTACCTATCTTAACCTTACCATTCCTAATGGTCACGCAAGAAAATGTGTGTATCAAGTTGAAAAACATCCATTAATTTTTTTTTAAATTAGGACTGGGCTACTTACATTACAAAAAGGACTACTTACATTTTTTACCGTATCATGTTACCTAACAACCCGTCCCTCACACTAATTATTCCTAACCTGGCCTAGCCCAATCCATTCGGACTCACCGGCTACCAAGCAAACTTTATTAAACAAAAAAAATTTGATGGGCTGCTTTTTTGCATAAATTATTCATTTTAGCCTACAGAAAATTTTTCATGTAATTTTTAAATATAAGCGCGTCACTTCTTTCAAAATTAATAAGATTGAAAGCATGTTTGTGTGTTAAATTTTTGACTTTTAATAATAATTTCTTCGTTTTGGTCCTAGATAAAAAATCGGGCAATGAAAGAAAAATCACAAGGCTTAAGGAGGAAACTCTCGCGATCGGGAGTTATCAGAGGTTTTTAGGTGATTATGAGTTGGAGATATGTAATAGAGATGTCTCGAGATAAAAAAAATTTCCTAAAGCTGACGAATTGAGAGAGAAAAAATTATAAAAACTTGGTGAAAATTTCTCTCACGTCCAATGTTTTTACTCTGCGTTTGTTCGTTCTGACATCTCTATCAGCTTTTGTTAGATGTGCCCGAGGAGCAGGTTGTCAACGTCCAGGTGTACTTCGATACGTGAGGAATCAGAACTTACAAAACACACGTTGAATTTTACAACAAATATTTTGGTAAATCTATTTCAAATTGGTTGAAAGCCATCTTAACTAGAGTATAAGAGACATTGAGGATAGCGAAATGTCAAACGCGTCAGACAAACCAATCCATTGACTTTTGGCAGGAGAATATGATCGGTAATGATCCAGCAAACTAGTTGAAAGTGATTTTTATTATACGATAAGACACATTGAGGATGGGGAAATGTCAAACGCGTCAGGCAGACCAACCCAGCGAGTTTACGTAGGAGAAAATGATCGGTAATGATCAATCAACCTGTTTGAAAGGTATCTTTAGGAGAGGATAAGACATACGATGGCGAAATTTCATACGCGTCAGGCAGACTAATCCAGCAAGTTTGGGCAGGACAAAATGATCGGTAATGATCCATCAAACTAGTTGAGAGTCCTCTTTATTAGAGGATAAGACGTACTGATGATCGCGAAATGGTCCTTAAGAAATTCGAGGGCTAAAATAAAAAAATATTTTGGAGAGAAAAGAAGTAAAAATAATATTAAAAGGACCAAACCGTTGATACTCCTTACACTGGCTTGTTCCAACACAAAAACTAATTTCATGAAATTTTTAAAAAATACTGCCAATGTTAGGAAATTTTTTTTAGGGTCGTTTCTACCCTTTTCGTAGGATTAATATTATATATAGACCGATTTTTTGCATTTTACGATTTACGATAGTCGGCGGCTTTTTGACTTTATGCACTGCGACCAATATTTGTCTATTGTACAATATCCATTATTTCTAGAATCTTTGTTAATCTTAAGGTTTTTTATCAGATCTGAAAGCTTTGTTAAGGACTCCTGTGTGTCCAAGTTATGGCTTTTCCTCTATCAGGAGCCAGCATAAACCTTCCCACTAACAGAGGTCATGTTCTGCTTTTTCTTCTTCTTCTTCCTGGCAATACCGGCTTTGGTTCTGATGTCTCAAGTCTGTACTATGCCTCTGGAGTCTGCAGACTATCATTACTCATGTTGTAGGTATATTAGTTCAGCCGTTAGTTTCTGCCTTCAGGCCTGGACTTCTCCTCTTGCAGAAAGAGTAATCTCAGCCTGCCTTCCAACCAACAGAATATTCCGATGTTTCTTCTTCTTCTTGGCAATAGGAGCCTTTTTTCTGTTACCTCGAGTCTAAACGAATGCCTCCGGAGTCTGCCGTGTCCAGTCAGCAGTCCAACTCTCATTCCTAACACGTCCCAGGTTTAGACGTTCTGACGTTAGTTTCCTGGATTTGAGGGTTTATAAAACTGAGCAAGGATTATTGGTATGTTTGGCTGAAGCCCATACTTCCAGTCCCTAAGTCCCCATCAGCTTCACTAAGGTGTAATAAAGAAGTATTTTATTTTTCGTGAAATAGTCCAATATTGTGCCATAACTTGTGACTTTTGTATCATGTATGGTGATATTCCACACTTTGCCCGCAGTTGAGAGGGGGATATTGTTGAAGTAAACTGGGGTAGGGATCTTTTTGCGTAAAGTAAAGGTGATAAAAGTCACGAGTGGAAACGGCAGGATTAATTGAGAGAACTGTATCATCTGCTAAAGTCAAGGTGGTTGTTTGATGAATGGGATGTGTAGCTGAGTACAGCTGGTAAAGTGTGAAGGGCAAAACGCTACCTTGAAGAACACCTAGGCTAGGACAATACAAGATGGGAGCCTTCAATGACTAGAAAAACCGATAAGTAGATAGATTGGAAAGATGCCCTTAAGGATGAACCTCGTCATGAAAGACCCCAGAGTATTACTGCATCAACTCAAGTGGGGAATATAACTACAATACACATAATACAATCAAAGAAAATGAAAATATGCCAAGTAAGGATCAGGAAGGCTTCAAGACTACTAGGATCATTCATGGTAGGCTAGAAGTCGCATATGAGGCACTGAAAGCAGAAAAGGACACAAGAGGCTCATCGAATATAACAAACGAACAAACCTGGGCTATGGATAAACGAAGAAGATAAAAGAAGAGATTGAACCACAGCTTGAACAACTCGATTTTATAGCTCTGAGCTAGACTAATGTGACAGAATTGCTTCAAATCCAAACAGTTGAACCTGATGGAATTGGTGCGTTGCTGAAGTGTGTTGGTTTGCCCTTGAAGCTTCATCTCTTCAATACGTGTTGGGAAATTGAGATCCCTGAACCTTGAAGGAGACAGAGGTCATTTGTTTAAGAAAGATGCGAGGCATACAAAAATCGTAGTATAAGTCCCGAAGCAACTTAAGATCATATCTGAAGCAGTTTGGCTGAAAAGCAATATGGGATTAGAAAGAGCCGATCCTACAGTGATATTACAATTATGAGACACTCAAAAGTACCAAAAGGAGTAAAAGTGAACAGAAGCCTATTTGATATGGATATGAATGAAAGGATATTGGAGCATAACACATATCCCATAACAGTGATAAAGAAATGATATGTGAGGACTTGATTCATCATCAATACTGGAAAGAAATTAGTCCGACAAGGATGTTGTTTATCACCTGCCCTTCTTAACTGTGAACTAAGAGCTCCTGGCATCTTTACTAGAAATTAAGACGATGATGACGAAAAGTCAAATGCGTCTGAACGAGCAATCCGGCGATTATATTTATGTATTCAAAAACCAAAGTAATGGCCTCCTGAAGACACTTTACCTTTCTTGGCTGAGACCATTGACGTTGCCACAAACATTGAAACAAAGAATACGTGCACCATTTCGCGCAAAAGTACAAAAAAGGACCAAGCTCTTTACGGAGTGATAACATACGCAAGCAAATACCGGGAACGAGTCCTAGAAGAAATGAAATTCTTCCAAAATTTCACAGGAAATTCACAGGAATGTACATTAACGATGTCATGCAAAAGGAGGTAGGTAATATACTCAATGTTGGAGCGAATCAAAAGAAGGAAAAGAAGGCATTCCCAGGAGCTAATGAACCTAATGTTCGTCGAGTTAGGGGAGGTGAGGACAACAACAGTTGTCGTAAAATCAGGCTGCAAGCCTAATCCTGAAATGAAGAATAAAAAGAACAATATATATATAAATTACTGTTGTGAGAGTTCTTCGTGTGGTCTGGAGGTTCTACAGGTATTTTGGTCGTCACATATCATTTTGGTCTGCCTATCCTCGGTGGTCAATCTGACGCGTTCCGACATTTCGCCATCTTCAGTATGTTATTTAGTGCAGAGTAAGACTCTGAAGGTGGCGACATCAGACAGACCAACTAACCTAATTATTGCTATTCTTTATAATAGTGATCTGTTTCATATTATTTTATCATATTCTCTCATTATTTCAATAGCAACATATACCGCGAGAGTAAAAATGGATAAGATTTTGATGTTAGATTAATGAATCATAAAACTGGCTCAGTACTTCACTAATGACAACATATTTTATAATTAAGCTTGATGTTATTTATGCCTTTCAACTTCTTGCCTCATCTATTGAGCGCACTTTCATTGCGGCTGCGACATGCAAAACTGAACGAGAGGTATTTATTCGGAAGGAAAAGGTTATCAGACATCGTTCAAGCGTATCTAACGTGCAGAAGCCAAGTCATCGAGGACACTCGCTCTTTAAAAAGAGAGGTTTCTGGTTTCAAAAGACGAATTTCTATATTCAGTTCTCTCCCTCAGTAAATTGGTTTGCGTCCGGGCTCTGTGAGTAGTCCCTAATCTCTTCTCAATCTATACTAGGTTTAAGGTTTAACAAGGTTTGCGTTTTCATCACTGACGAAATGAAATGAAATACTAATTTACATTAATAATTTTTTTTCCTGGTAATTGATCTATTTATGGCTCTATCGCTTTAATTTATGCTTATTAATTATGTAACATGATGACTTTTTATGTTTCAGGTTCTGTTACTGGGGTTTGTCCTGGGTGTGTTGGCGTACCATGGGTCTGCAGATAGGAATGTACTGCAAAAGAGAGGAGTGGAAACGACGAGGAAGATAAACGGGCAACCGACGAGGCGGAGGACACGTCCCAACCATTCCGCTCCGCCATACGCGGTTCAGATGGAACCGCTTGTCAAATATTCACAAAGGGATCCTTTATACCACCAAAAAATAAATAACAATTCGATAGAAAGCACCTCCCGGGGTGACCATGAGCCAGAACCTAGCAATAACATTGCCGAGGTAGCGAGTCCGTACGGATATGAACAGCATCCGTACCATCCCCATTATTACCAAGAACCCGAGCCTATAATTGAAATCATAATAAAAGAGTCTAACGAAAGCCTGCCAGCGCCTACGCCACCTTCGACCCTTCCGCCTCCACCGTCGACAAAAGAACCGGTTCATGTATTTTACGTGAAATACAAGAAAAACCCTTATTCGACGGGCAAAGACGGAGAGGCGGACGTCATTTACGAAAAACCCGTACCGGCTCTGACTTCACATCAGAGTGATATAATCGAAGAGGACCATCATACACCCGTTCAGACTGAACCGCCGTCTTACAATTATGCGACGGCAGCGCTTCCTCCTAGCACGACACTCAGGACTATTATCAGGCCCGATTCCGAGATATACCATGGTTCTGGGCTGAAAGTAACTTTCGAAAATCCTAGTCATCATCAATATGACAGAAGTGAAGTTGAACTGGACGAGAGTGCGTCTGAGCCGGAGGTCGTCGCACCTGAACAAGACGAAGCGCAGAAACGAGACTCTGTTGAAATCCCTCAGAAGACACATCAGTACAAGAGACAGCAAGGACCGTACATCCCGCAATATCAACCTCAGCAACCGAGCGATCAACAGTATCACCAGCCACCACTTGCCCCTCAGCAGTTTGTAAATCCTCAAGCTAGACACCCAGGTGCTCAAGGAAGCGACGTCCGCCACCCTCCTCCATTCACGAGAGGAAACCACAAGCACTCTTTCCCTCAACAGCCTTCTAAGCCGACATTCCGTCCTCAGCACACCGCTGCAATATTCCAAAGACCTCAACAATTCCGAGAGTCCGTGAATCAAGGGCCTCCTCAGCATTTAGGGCCCAACCAGCACTCTTTAAACCATCAACCTCCAAACCAACCTCCTCAGCAACATTTTCCCGATTTAACACATAAATCGAGACCACAGCATCCTCCGCCACAGACCAATTTTAAACAAAATGGGCCACCTACGCTAAATTACCAGCCCAATAATTTCGCAGACAGCAATCAACAAAGGCAGCAGTTTCAGCCGACGTTAGCTGCCCAAATCGAACAATATCAGCAACATAAACAGTTTTTATACCAGCAGAATTTAAGACATCAAGCTCTTCAACAGCAACAAGAGCAACAACAAAATAGTCAATTAAATCATCGACCGAATCCTACACCTAGTAGACCTCCGACAAGTCAAACTCAAATCGAATATTCCCAGTATAAATCACAACAACCGATTCATGTGCAATCTTCGGTACAGTTTCAAAGAAATCAGCAACAATTCGTTCATCATCAAAAAGAAGCTTTGCCAAAACCTCAACAGTATACCTTCTCGCCTCAACAACAGCCCGTCCATAATGACGTTCACTCCAGTCCGAAGACGTCTTATGTAACTTTACCGCCGCAGTCTCAATCACACCCGTCATTCCAACCTCCCTTCAGCTCACCTTCTTCAAGCCAGCAACCTTCTTTCCAACAAAACGAACGGCCATCATTCTCTAACAGCCATCAAACAAATACTAAACCCCCTCCCTTCTCTCAAAATCAGCAGCCTGTTTTCGGGCAGAAACAGACATATTACCAGAACCACCAAAGCCAAGTTACTCAAAACAAAGACGTTCGTATTACAGAACAGAGCGGAAAGTCGTCGCCATCTTTCAGTGGAGGTGAAATTGTTAAATCGATTTCCCAGCTTGAAGCCCATCAGATTCAACCAGCGCAAAAACCATCAAATAAATTAAACTACAACCAGCACAAAGAAGAACAAACAATCAACGACTACAATCATAATTCCCAAATATTCACCAGTCCAGACAGTTTCAAAACACAACACCAACAGCAATCCAATCAGCAGGACTATAGGCTACAGGGAAGGTACAAACCCCAAGAAACCTACAGTTCCCAACAAAGCTACAAACCCCAAAGTAGCTACCAGCCTCAAGACAGCTACACACCACAACAAAGTCACCAAACACAAGAAAGGAATAAACCAGACAGCTACAAGCCCGAGAATCACAGATACCAACCAGTGTATACTTCCTCCACGCCGAAACCGAGACCGACCTTCACTTCAAGAACTAGTACAGCCGTTCCACATACAAAAAATAAAGTATTTTCTTTAGTTCCTTCAAGTACGGAGTCGACGGATTCGAACGAAGACGTTTATGAATCCTCGAAAGAAAAACAGCAAGAGCTGGCGAAGAAAGAAGACGAGAAGAAAAAGGCCAACCTCGCTGTGCTGCCCGATGAAGTTCCGGACGACCTCAGGCAACAGCTTCTTTCATCCGGTATTCTCGGAAATGCCGACATACAAATATTAGACTACGATAAAGTCGGTGATATCCCAATTGAAAGTCTGCCACCGGAAGCGTTGGAGAATTTTTACGGGGCCGCTAGCGATCCTGTTCCTTCCATTGTCAAACCTGACAGCCCTCCTTCTCAAAAACAAGTTGAAATGAAAGTTGTCCGATACGATCCGAACACTAAAGAAGGTCAGAGTGTTGCAGATACATACGTGAGAGAAGACGCGACGCAGTTGGACCCAGTCGTCCTCAACGACACGCGCTACAACAGATATTTACCGTTGAAAGTGAGTGGTACACAGTTTCCGATTCCAGATGTTCCTCAACTAAAAGGCCGGATCGTTAACAGTGTAGTAGTGCTCGCTCCTGTCGACTATGACTTTATACAGACGCAAGACCAGACGCCGGAGATCGACAGATCTGGAAAAGCCGTCCAAGTCCAGAGTGTGCGATTTCTCGCTGGAGACAGTCTTAAAACGGTTGTGAAAAGCCCAACAATGGAAAACTATAAAAACTGGCTTGAAAAGGAGAAAGAAACACCCACCGAAAAGCAATCTGTTGTACTTCTCGTCACCAGGTAACATAGGAATATTTTTATTTTATGCCTAATTTTTTTATCTATTTATTTTTTTATCTTATTTTATACTTGTACATATGATGTAAATATGCAACATATATACACAGCACATATACACAAATGTGATCACAAAACTTTTTTCACACGGCCACAGCACCAACACTAACGCCTGCGCTGCATCCTGAGGACATACGCCATTAGAAACCAGCCAATGTTGGTACTCGTCGTTAAGGCGACATGGTGAGTCCTCGGAATGGGAATGTAATGTAATATATAGAAAGAACTCGAACAGTAGAGTTAGTATGGATCGAGAGGTTGGTGTGAATCTTTTGGAATCGGGAACGGATCAGTTCGTTGACAAAACGAATGTTGAAGTCGTTGTGGATAGTAAGGTCAGTGACGAAGTAAGGAAGACGATTTGTTTGAGGATTTTTGATTCAAAGGATTGGATTTTGGATGGCACGGCAGAACCCCATAGTTCCACTCCGTTCAAAGTAGTCGCAGTAAAGTCTTATGTAAGGTTAGTTTAGCTTTGATCGTCAAGCCTGATTTTGGTCCCAGAAGTTTTCGTATTTGTCCAAGTCTTCAGTAAGTTCCCTTAAGTCTAAGGATAGTCCTAAGTTACTTCTGGAAGTCGGTATCTCATTGTTGTTGATAATGGAGCGCTACTCCTACTGGTACACTGATGGCTCCAAAATCGACAAGGGCAAGGAGCTGGAGTCTTCGAGATGAATCCAAAGACTTAACTGATGGTAAACCGAGGTAAATATGCTACAATTTTCCAGTCTGAAATCATAGCAATTGAACACTGCGCCAGGGAAATAAAAAGGTTAGGGATATATTTCCGGAAGATAGCCATCTTCTCTGACAGTCAGGTAGCACTCAAGACCCTAGCCTCCTGCGAGGTGAAGGCAAAGAGTGTTTGGATCTGCATGGAGGCCCTGACGAAAGTCAGTGACACTAATGACCTGACCCATGGGTCCCTGAGCATTCGAGGCATAGAAAAGGTGTGTTGGCCAAAAAGGGAATCAGCATGGTCTCTGTAGGTCCTGAACGGACCTACTGTGGCTTAGCATCCTGCCACAAAAGAGGATACATCTTAAAATGGATCCTTAATGAGTCCAAAACCTGGTGGAACAATACCACAGGCATGAGGCACGCAAGAGATTCATATAAGGGCCATTCGCAAAACTTAGCAGTTACTGGAAGACAACCGCGGCCGAACCAGGATTCTGGTTCGACTCCTGAAAGGGCACTGCCACTTAAGATTGCACATGCACCGGATAGGAGTACAGAGACCTGAGAACACATTTTATGTTTCTGTAAAGGTCCATGTAGGTGCAGGTTCTTGCAACTAGGACGGGAAAAACCGCAAGCAAGATTCTAAGGACTAAGGGACCGCTGGCAAGGCTTTGGACGTTGATTAACAATTTGAAGCTGACCAGTGAATTATAAAAAACAGGGGAGCACAATAGATACATTCAGGTCGAGGTGCAGAAGGTCTTGGGCCACCTCTTTTTTCCCTATCCCTTCTGTGGAGGGCAAGACTGTTTTTTCAATGTGAGCTGGGAACGTTTTTCTTCATTCAATCTTGTCCTCCACTTTTTCCACCAATCTTTGATAAGCTCAAGGTGTTCTTGGATTTAGGAGGTATCTTGGATAGGAGTTGAGTTAGAGGACAAAACATTTTTATTCTAGATGTACAATCTAATTTCTTTGGATTTGTATTCACCAGCAAATTTCACTATTTGTAAATTTCTTCGACTCTTTCTTTTATATTAAACCTATACAAAAAATCATGAAATAATCCAGTCCTTGTAAGACAAGATACATCCGAACATCCGACCGAGAAGTGTTTCGTTCATCTCCGAACGTATTTATTATTGTAAAATAACCTAAGCAGAATCGAAACTCGAAAGCAGTGTATTAAGGTGAAAGCGGACTTGAAGCTCTTTGGGAGGAGGGATCAACAAAACGGGTTGAAATTGCCAAAGGAAGCGTTAGGTTTGAAAATTTGTCGCGTGACATCCTCGAATGAAGATTAAATGGATGATAGCTCAAATTGTAAAACATAATTTCAATGAAATAAAGTTTTACGTATCAAAAAAGGATAAACCATAGCTGTGTCATAAGTTTGTTTTCAAGAGAACACCTCCTTAAATAAATAAAATAACCCAGCCAAGTTTAACTCTCACAATCAGTCTGTATAATAAAATACTTTACCACGGTTATAAATACAGAAAATTATGTTAATAGCCTGACCCTTCCCTAAAATGGCTTTACTCTCCGCGATGCGATGTGAAAATATGGGTAGTCAAAAACAACCGGAAGAAAGGATCCAGGTTATTAATTTGTTTTGTTAGTAATTAACAAAAACATCAGTTTATATCCGCTCGATATTACATCGCATGAAATCGAAGGCAGTATAAATGGGCCTAATCTAACCTAACCATTCCTAAACCTAACTGCATAATCTAACCAATCCTAATCCTAACTCTACCTAACCTAACCATTCCTAACTTAACATGTAAGATATAAAGTTCGAGGTGTATATAATGTGCGCCCTTTGAGAGTTATTTTATCCCCTGTTCTGTGCTTATAGCACATAGATGAATCCTAGTTCATCAATGAATTTGATAAGTAGACCCGGTTGAATTTCTTCTATGGCTATGTTATGCGTCCCAAAACACTTTCTCCTATGGACAAATGTGGTATCACAGATTGTTAGTAGGTTGTTGGTGTCTCCTCTGCTCTTTGCAGAATTTGCACGTGCCATGTTCGGTAATACCAATCTTCTTCAAATTACGTCTGTAGTGTTCTGTTAAGAAACCTGTCAGGATTTCAAGCTTTCCTGCTTCTTTTGATTCATTCTGTTTTTCTTTCCGTCCAAAAGGATTGTTTATGTCCAATGAATTAATTTCATTGTTTCGTCATTTTTAGTTTATCTTTTTGTCTAACAAAACAGTATCTCCTAGCCTATCTCAAACATGATGTATTTTCGTGTCGTAAAAGAAAGAACTTTTTCCGTTCTAATAACAAAGCATTCTGGTGAGTTTCTTAATTAGTTTGGATTTACCATCAACCTTTTGTCACAATTCACGTAACTGGCGGGTTCACCGTGCGGTACATACCATTTACAATATCTAAATGGGACAACATTCATGTTTTTCTGATAGGCGAACAAGACTATGATTAGACAATTAACAACAATTACTACAAACCTAGTAAAAAGGATAGGCATATTAACATGTGATCCTCATTTGTTTTTGGCTTTATTATTAACATTATATTATATGTATTGCATTTACTATACCTTAGATCATTTCTTTAGTGTTTAGGTTCGGTTTTTAAATATTTATTATGCATTTGGGTAAACGAAGAGGAATTGGTTTTATTCTTTTAGATTTACTATTGGCACATTACTATTAACAATACTATAGTTGACCATCCGCTTCCTAGTTTTCCTCTCATTTACTGACGTAACGAAACGTGATTCGGATGACACCTACCATTTTCCAAATTTCCAGTACTTGTTTTTGTTTTGTACTGGTCAATTTGTATGCATCTCGCTGTTTTCGAGTTGCCACTTCGTTACTCCTCATTCGTTAACCGTTCATGACTAGTAGTCACAGGAAAATTATGTCATCCGTTTGGAAATGGAAACCACATATGGGCCGGTTTCAAATAAAGCAACGGGAAAGGGTTCAAGTCTTAAAAATTTCCATTTAATAGAAAACATCTTTAATATAAGTATCCTATCTTTCCAGAAACAATTCTCTCCATTTTTGCAGACACATAGCAATCTTTTCCCGCATAAAGATCCAATCACCGCATACAGAAACCTTCAAAACCATTTGCAGTGCCTCAACATTTAGTCCTCAAAGTGGAAAATTAAAATAAATCCAACGAAGTGTCAATACATTAACTTCTTACTTAGACATATAACGCTACCAACTTTTTACTTTAACGGGATTTTTGCTACCCCCTGTCGAACACGTACGTTACTTGGAATCCGCAGACAAGACGAAAACGGAACGAACTAAACAGACGATACAAACTGATATCACCACTACTTGACAGACGATCAAAACTTCCACTGAATTACAAAAGAAACATCGTATGCCGATGCATTCCACAAGCATCCTCGATCCCATCCTCACTGGGACTACACACTGCAGATTTTCAATCCAAAATCAGTACTCCTCACATGTGCAGACGATTCTAGCTTTCAGAAACCTCCGGTTTGGAAGAATGTTCAGCAAAATGGAGGATCAGACACAACGAAATGAAATCCCAGCAAATAATCTTTATCTCTTCCTCAATCTCCCAGAAGACTTTCAGGGTCCTTTTGTCTTTGAAACCGTATAAAGTCGATACAGCCCTCTTCATAAAACGCAAGACGCTCATCCAAACCCCAAACCCCAAAGAATCCAGTCACTCCAGTCCAAAATCCTTTGAACCATTGCCAAGCCTCCTACTTTAGATCCAACCTTTCTATTCGTACAAACCTTTGAATCCCACTTGTCCTCAAAACCGTTAGAATAAACAGACGCTTCCACATAGCCCTTGACCCTCATCCCAACCTCTTAGTCCAACACCTCTAATCCTCGAAGATGCCTAAAGCATCAATGCAATCGCAGTTTCCTCCCTAGTGAGAAAAGTATGTTGTGTTGTGATAGGAGAATAACTAATGGGTTACTTGTAAGATTCTAGGTCAGTTGTAACATAATAATATAACACAAAAATTAAGCCATAAAGGAAAGTTGGTGAAGGAGAGTATGATAATTGGTAGTTTTCAATTTCACTGGGTGTGGCCCATGTGTTTATATATATTACACAGGGCGGGCGACCAGGACCCGAGGGGTTAAAAGCCTGAGTAGGCCCGTACCCCATGGCCCATGTGTTTGGGTATTTGTTTTATATCAAAATAATAATTTCAATATTTTATATTATTTTACAGATCAATGGAAGAGGAAAAGGACAAAGACACAGAAATTTACATGTACGATATCTCGACTGAAAATGTTAGCAAACTAAGGGGAGAACTTAGTTCAGCATTTGTTGAAGTTGCTCAATCCAACTCAGAAAGTGAAGAAATTGAAGAACTTGCACCACAAATCACCCAGACGGATACGCCTGCATCACAATTGTAAATAACTGTTTAGAAAAAAAAATTGATTCCTCATCAATTCAAACGGCTGATAGTCCAAGTTCCCTATGCCAAAAAATACTGTAAAATGAGATGTTTAAATATTTGCTTTTTATAATAAATTTTTTTAACAATCTGATACTTTTTATTTACCAATAAAACTGAAGACAAATGGATTTATCATCTATGTTGTTAAATTAGGCATGGCAATCAGTGATGACCAAGCTATTAATTTAAAAAACATTAATAAAGTGAACAATTTTTATTATTTTAATGATTATTTCAATTTGATGTTTTGATCCTTCCTTGCCTTAAGATTCCACTTGATGATGATGATGTTGAGAAAGATACTAGGAAGTTTCAACTTTCTTTGGTGATATTAGGCCGAAAAATATTAGACTTGTGTGCAAGCATTCATTATTTTATTATTCACTAATTCTAATAAGTCCTTGTGTACTTCTATACCTAAAAGATCTGACTCTTAGGACAACCCTCACTCAATTAAGAATAGGCCTTATGATGTGCCTCACCTAATTGAAGGCTGCAATTCCTTGGCTCCATACAGAGAGTGCTTAAGGATGCCCTCTGTTTGAGAAGCGTGCTTGAGCTCGGCAGCGAGTATTTGGGTCCCTGTTCCGATTCTTGGAGGAAAGAGGGTTGTTTTATTGTATATAGTATTGATATTTTTGTGTCTCCTAGTGAGTGTTGATAGTGATGATAGTGTAAAAGGACTGATGGCAGAATATTGAGTACCCCATCCGACCCACAATTAGGTTAGGTATAGGTGTAAATGGTGTCGGAGGAATACCAATTACTCCACCATCCTAATTGAGGGAATGGTATATAATATAGGAAAGAATGTATTTAAGAATTTTTACGTTTAACAATCCAGCCTCATGCAAAAATTCCATAAATCTATCCATCTCTCGACAGCCATCCAGAATTTCCTACAAAACACAAGCAAAATTTTCATACATCTCTGCAGGTAGAGGTTCACTACCCATCAGGTTTCCATTCATAATCCTACACTGACTGATTCGCAAATAAGTGCTGATTTTTGCATTTTTCGATAGCTGTTTTCTATTGTCTATTACTAGATTTGATCTCTCTCAATTTGTTCTCTTTTCATTTCCTGCCAGCTATTTCTTTTATATTAATATCTTCAAGAGGCACTTTTTCTATTAGAAATCCCTCAATGGCATCAATTGTGGCAGCACGATCAGCCTGTTCAGGTATCTCACTTGAATATTCACCTTTAATAAATAAGTTTTCAAATTATAAAGGTAAACAAATTAACAAAAAAAGTATATTCATAATCAATAAGGAAATGGATACATCAAAAGATTCATTAAACATCCTTCTTCCAGGGATGTTTAAGGGGGAACTGGAAGGGGGAAAAATATAAAATTATTATAAAAAGCATTCTTTTTTAATTGTACCGATTGTTTGTTTAACTTTATGTTAGATTTTTGATAAAATTGTTCAACATCTGCAGTTAATATTGTTTTATATTCAGTAATTCAGTAACAAGGAATAATATTTGATAAAAAATTAACCTTGAACTCCCATCTGCAGCCCATCATAACAAAAGGCAAAATATTGCTAATGACCACACAAAGAACTAAGCAAATCCTGGGGACTAAAACTGAAAATGGCCAATTGGCAGTAATAAAACTCAAATTATCCGATGATTCACACAAATTAATAACATTAGGCAGCCTAAAAAGACTGGCAAACCTATGTATCACAGTTGCAATAAAAACAACCCCATCAATTGAACTAGAATCACTGTTAAACCTACTTCCATTGTTAATATATAATACTTAACAAGGAGAAGGGAGGAAATGCTCATTTAGGCTCCAGAAACAGCTCTTCAAGCACACAACATTAATTAATACAAATCATGCACCAATTCTTAGAAATGGGGACCGACTTCATGATCCCAGAAACACTCTTCACACATCCTACAAAGTCTTAACAGATTACAAAGGAGAAGAAGAATTCAGGAGGAAATCAGATACCATGATATGGAATACAGATGGCTCCAAAACTAATGAAGGAACCGGATCAGGCTTTTTCTGTACAAGCCAAAAATATGAGCTATCAAACTCATTAGGGAAGAACACCTCGCTCTTTCAAGCTGAAATACATGCCTCAGAAAATCTCATTGATAAAAAAATTCTCCTAAGATTGGCTAGCCAAGCAGCTATTAAAGCATTAGCATGTAAAAAAATCACATTAAAATTAGTAAGTCAATGCATTCAAAATCTCAAAAGCTAGGGGAAACACAACACCCTGGGGATCTTGAATACAAGGATACAAGGGAATTTTGGGTAACGAAAAGGTAGACACACAGGCAGGAGGGGTATCTACAAGGCATAGATATATAGGTTCTGAACTTATTCTTGGCTAACAAAAACAAACACAGAATCCTCCATAGATTATTATCCACAATAGATCCAAAAAGACAAAAGAAGAAGTAGATAAACACTAGATGCTAGACACTGTAAGCTTATGTTAAAACAACCCTCACCAAAACTGGTAAACTCTCTGCTACAGTTAGAGAGGGCTAATTTCAGAGAAGTGATAGGACAATATACCGGTCACTGGCATCTGAGAAAACACTACTATGGGTATATTCAATGATAACCCCATATGTAGGTTATGCAATGAGGAGGAAGAGCCACCCATGTCATCTTCAAATGATAAGCAACCACACAATGGAGACATACTCTGGGATTGAAAGAACATCCAGGGAAAGGAATTGTAGCAATGACAGTCAATAAGCTAGTACTTCATAGGAGAAGCTTGCAGAAATTTCCAAGACCTCCTGTTGGGAAGGATAGTCTGTAAAATTGAGGATCAGACTCAACAAAATGAAATCCCAGCAAAAATCTTCTTTGAAATTGCATAAAAAGCCTTCATAAAACCCTGGGCTCTCATCCAAACCCAAAACTCCAAAGAATCCGATCACTCTCCAGTCCAAATTCCTTCAAGCTATTGCCCAAGCTTCCTACTTCATATCCAACCTTTCTATCCACATAGACTTTCGAATTCCATTTGTCCTCGAAACCGTATACAGTTGATAAGCTGTCATCCAACGACAGTCAATGACCTAGTACTCCTTAGGAGAAGGATCGAGTCAGCCGCGCTGAACTAAGGAACTAGAAAAGTACAATTAGTACATAAGGGTGCAGTGCTTCAGGAACTAAACACCCAATTTCCTACTCTACATATTCATGATAATCATTGCCATCCCAGGAGAAAAGAGTTGTGATGATCATCTGTAGATTACAAGTTATCCTGTAGGTGTCATCACTGCTTCAAGAATGATCTCACCTACCACACTGCAGCCAATGAGTTTGCAGCAGTTCTGTATATAAGCAGGCTCAACCTGCTAATTTCAGACTCATCAAGGAGGTGAGAAGTCTCAATACTCACTAATGAGCAAGTCGTCAGCACTTAACTACATCAACAACACATCCCTCTAGCCGATGTAGCTACCTGCTGCACAAATCCCAAAGGTCAGTACAGATTCTATCGACTCCCGCTGCTTCGACCATCGGCCCTTCTCAGGGCCACCAAACCCCAGTCATTAAACAGTGAAAAAATTCATTTTAATTGTACATAATAGTCCACGTAATTCCCTGACACTGTATAGAGAGTGAGTAACTACCTGTATGAGAGCCAGAAAGAGCTAGGTTAGTTCTGCATGGTGCAAAAGTTCGAATTTTATTTTAGTAGTTCAAACATTGTGTTATGGTTCTGAAGAAGGTTTCTGCGATTGAACAAAAAAGCTTCTTTCAGGGAGAAACAAAAGGCAGAACTAATAAACCTGGTACTGGTTAGAACTAGAACGATGTCGGACATAGTATAATTGCGTAACGCTGCAGTGCTTGGGGAATAAAAAATCCCGACTTTCTAGTATAAATATTCATAATCATCAATGGGCTAACAATTTTATTAGTTTGAACCAACTTTTTAAAACTAATTGAGCATAAAATGTGTCATATCTTGTTGAAGAATATAGTGTTATAGTGTACACACATAATAACTAATTGTATAATGACCGATTTATATAAGCTCAATTGTGCATATTTACAGAACCACCTCTACTTCGAGTTTTGGCAGTCTGGGGTCAGTTTCCTCCATCTCCCTTTACATATACTATACAATTAGTCTATTTGAGGGGGGATGGTGTACTCCATATACCACCTCAGGTTCACACTAATAAATACATTTAATCTCAAATATTCATAAACAAGAAACACAAGGAATATCTATTGTATAAAGTACTATATACTATATAAAAATGTCCTATTTCCCAAAAAAGTCGGCTCAGAAGATCCAAACATTCCCTGTCTAATTCTTATATATCATTCGTACACGCTCCCTATCTAGAGCCAAGAAATGACACACATCAATTATGAGGGACACGTCGAGCATTATTTATAACTTTAAATTGTTTCGGTCTTTTAAATTTATTTTCATCTGTGTATTTTATTAATTTATAAAATCGATTAGTTTCGATTCCTTTGTTAATGGTTTACTTCAATCTCAATAGTAACAGTGACAATTCCTTCACCCGATTTCCATCTCACGATTCCTTATCAATTCAATTTTTCATGTGTAAGACAAAATGGAAATTACAAAGTAAAACCAAAGATCAGAACGAGCTTGGCTTGACGGACCGCAGTCCTCGAAACTTAAATCATTAAACCCAATGGACCGACTTTGACCGAATCAAAGAAGTTTGTATTTGTTTCATCCTTCATTGGCTTGCCTACAGCCGAATCAATGGTAAACTTACAATAACTCGTATTTATGCGACTTTCATATAAATACCAATGTTACTTTATATTTACATTGTACACAACTAGGAAACATGATGTTCATCATTTTCCACTTGTAGTTTTATTGCTTCAGTTTTTAAAACAATGTGAATCAAGGGATTAACTGAAAAAATTGTACACTGATGGACAAATTTAACGCATCACTAAATTTATTTAGTTTAAAATTCAATCCATTATCTTTCTACATTAGTTGAAGGTAATTAGGAGCTATCGTAGTCAAAATAAATTGTTTACTTCCTTTATACTGATTAATCCCATTCACACTAAAAGTAGCATTACGCCCTTCCATTCTACTACGCTTAATATTGCTTAAAGTTAATCTTTTTTTCTTCGTTGATTTCGTTTGATATTATTCTTAAACCTTTTTCAATAGCTCCAATCCGGCATTTGAGTGAGTACAGTGTCCGGGTCATTATTAGAGAAAGGATACAGCTAGCACAAAGTTGCCAGGAAACAGTGTAAATCACTCTACAGTATGAATGGTTCTTTGGCGCTTCAGAAATACAGGGCTTCACACTAGAAAGCTAGGCAGGGTTGACGATTTCAATTTCCTCCAGTACTCTATGAAGGCTCAATAGAAAATAACCTCCAGGCCATGGCGCCCAGATCGTGGACCTCTTCTTACAACTTGGAAAATTGCCAGGCTTCAATTCGCAAGGGAACATGTGTATTGGATATTGGAAGGTTGACGATGAGTTTCCTTCTTGAGATGGAAGTAATTTTATATCAGGAGAAAGGTACATCGCTCAAATGGCATTCCACGACAGGTCATTGATGTTTTTTTTTTGGGGGGGGGACATTACTTTGGACCGAAGTACCGAATTGGTTGTTGTGCGAGGAAGATCTCTAGCCTCACAGAGGTCCTTCAAGATTTAATTGAAGAACATACGATGCCACCCACATTCTTGCTAATGCCAGACCCCATAGAGCACGTATTGTGGATGTCTACCTGAATGGTGTTGGAATTGAGTGCATGGTTTGGCCAGCTCGAAGTCTAGATTTGTACCCACCCAAACAGATTTGCGACCAACTCAAGCAACTAGCACAACAGCGAAACCCAGGTGCCCCCAGACCCAGACCCTAGAAGATTTGGAATGGAAGAATTCCTAAGCATTTTATCAGAAATATTTTCCAAGGATTGCAAAGGTGTTTAATGGAGGTGATTCATGCCAGAAATAGAAATACTTGATATTAAAGGAGACAAAAGTTTTTTTACATTTTTATTTGTTTTTGAATTTTCAGTTGTTTTGTTCTTTACTCAATAATTGTTTTTTTTATAATTAGGTAATAAACATTTTCTTTTTCATTGTCTTATTTTTGCAATCAAACCTAGTTTTGGTATGCAAAATATACTATACAATATACAAAATATATACAAAATATAAGTACATAAAATTTAAGGGTGGTGCATTTATTTTTTCCATCAGTGTAGTTAGTGTGAAATTGAAAATTTGATTGATTCCTTCTTCCTTGTTGCTAGTAATGAGCACCAATCAATTGATGCTGTATAATTTGTAACCAATTAACTGATAATGCTCATATTTGCTTGACTTGATTTTGTCAGGCAAAAATAGAAAGTCCTGTTCTTCTTGTTCGTCTGCCAGTTCAACAACCTACACCTTAATAATATGAGATGTCTACAGAGTGATAATCCTGTAGTTTGGTTATTTCTAATCATTTTGGTCTGCCTATCCTGCTCTGTTCTGTCAGATACATTTTGGTCTTTGGCCATCTTCTTTGTTGGGTCTGTCGCCACTGATTCTGACAGAACAAATCTGTGAGGATAGGCAGAACAAAATTATTAGTTACAACCAATATTCTAATCATTTAAGTCTTCCTGCAGTCACCCTTTTCGTAATGTTTGCCTGTCAGGTCAACTATCTATAGTTATGCTTAATATAGTGAGATGTCTGCAGGGTGATGAACCCGAAGTTTGGTCATTTCCGATCATTTTGATCTGCCTATGCCTTCTATTTGGCAGACAAATTTCAGCTTTTAGCCATTTTTTTCTTGGGTCTGTCACCAATGATGTGTAACAGAACAAAACATGAACATGCTTATGCGTTATTACATTTTATCATATCCATGTTTTGGTCCGACTTAGTTTCGAACGAGCTGGACTCCATTGTATTTTTACATTTGTCTCAATTTTTATATATATTCTCAGATATTCTGTTTTCTAACGCACCTGGCAGACCTAGAAGAACAGGTGTGAAATCAGAGATGATCAAGCAAGTTTCATCACTTCGCAGAGCTCATCGAAATTATCCATTTTTGACTACTGAGCCTTTTTTGGCAACAATTCATATTTTTATCAATGTTTTTAATTCTTTTAGATTTTTTACATTATTTCTGTGATTTAAGAAAAAATAAGTGTCACAAACTTTGCACGGAAAAAAAGATATTTGTACAGTGTTTAAAAATCATTCTGTAAACTCAGAAGACATGTAATTTGAAATTATGTCAGTTAGATATACTAAGGAAATAGGTGTTGTAAGGCGGTAACAATTTGATATGAATGAAAGGCAATTTGTATTTTAAACAATGAATGGTGCAAGGATTTGCGACTAATTTGCAAAATAGCTCGACAGATCTCAAACAACTACAATATTCAAAGAATTCTTAAAACTGCCACAACACAAGTTGTAGTAACAAAAATTTAGAAAAAATCACAAAGATGAGTGCAAAAAACTTATGCTGAAACAAGCAGGGAAGAAAACAATCAGTGATGAAAAACACGTTTTGTGTATAACAATCTAATAATTGTGAAATTTTCTTTTGAGGCCTGTAGGGTGATGAATCGTTTGGCTTGATCGTTTCTGTTCATTTTCTTCTGTCAGACATGTTTCGGCTTCTTGCCATCTTCTTTCTTGGGTCTTTACCACAAATCAGAAATTATCAGAAACTACCAAATACAATATTCCAGTTGTTCAGTCCCCTTGCATTGTTTATAATTCCTGAGAAGTAAGTAGAAATATACCCTTTCGAAAAAAAATCATGTATTTTCAAATTTGTGCTGTTTTATGTATGTAGTTGTCTATGAAATATACCTAAAAATACAATCTATAACCAATTGATCAATTTTAAAACAACATACCATAATTTATCTTTACGTCAAAATGTTAATTCTAGGCTAATCTTCTGAAAGATGTTGTCCTTAGTGATGACAAGCCGAAAGAATTTCTTTTGGATAAACATCTTCAATACGTACTGTCTTATGGTGTCAACACCGATGAATTTGTAAGTATAGATTTTATGGCAGTGTTAATAACATCAGTAATTTTATCTTTGACCATTAGGAATATTGTACGACTGAATACATAAGAATGTCTGGAATGTATTGGATACTTACGACATTAGCTACGACAAATAAGCTCGACAGCACTGACAAAAGACAATTTTTAGATTTTATAAAACAATGCATTGATAAAAACAGTGGAGGTATTAGTGGATGTGTTGGGCACGATCCCCATATACTCTACACATTGAGTGCTGTTCAGGTAATGTTTTCTTGCTAAAATTAATCTATTTAGGTCATAAATAAAACCTTTTGTGGCCTGACACTTCTATGAGCAATGTTCACCACTTGGGGAAACTGTTCAATATTATGTTTATATGACAATTCAAAATGGAAACTTTTTTTACAAACTAGTGGTTGTTTATACTATTGATTATTTAAATTTCCAATGCTTACCAATCATTTTTTTCCCTACCTCAATAAAAAAATTTAAACATTGATACCTTACTCCAAATGTTGGTTATAAAGAGATCATTTTACAGTACATCCCTTAACATTCGTAGGGGGTTAGGTACCAGAAAACTCCCATGAATTAAACCTATTAAATCCATTATGTTTAGTGGGTCTGATTGACCAAATTAGTTATTTTAATTAATTATTCTTTGTATGTAAGGTCTTGGTTGAAATGAAAAAGTTAATGTCACGAACAGGATTCGAACCCACCAATTTCGGCTCAATATGTGCCACTGCTCTAATCACTTGAGCTCAAAGGTCGTGGGTTCAAATCCCGCTCGTGGCACTAACTTTTTCATTTCAACCAAGACCTTACATACAAAGAATAATTAATTAAACCTATTATTGTTATTTTTATTGGCCATATTGTATTACATTTTTGTTTATTTTTAGTCGAGGAGTTGGTTAGGGAAAAAAGAGATCAGTTTTTAAATAGTAAGTGGTGTGAATGCTCATATCCCTATCGCTAAGCGATGCAAGGACATTTAGCGTATATGCTGTATTACTTTTGGTGTCAAAGTAAAGTTTAACACATGGCTACACTTAGAACTCTCTCAATCTGTATTTCTGTGGAACAAATGTGTTACATACAACTCAAACTTCAAGGGTGAGCCTAGGGGGCATCGGTGGTCGCAACGGTTTAGGTGTTGATATGGCGCTCATCACTGTAAGGTAAACATACAAATTCACATACATAAAAATGGGCGACATACTTTCAAATGGGCTTTTTTTTTTAAAACATCGAGGGTTCATATAACCTCATAGTTGAAATACCCTCATTTAAAATGAGCCAATTTACAAACCAAACTTGCTTGAGACGACACTTGCCAACTCCGTCTCCACATCCTTCACCCTCTTTCTTCTTGGGCACTCTTCTTCATTCTCTCCTCAGCTCCCCCTAGACTCAACTCAAACAAGTCTCATCAGTGGGGGAATGAATAAGGATTTTTTAAAATCCTTCACTTCAATGTGACCTATACAGATCTATTGTGGATCCCATATAAATTATAACCATGCCTTGGAAAGTGCACTTTTTCCTATAAGTTAAGCACTTTCCTCAGTGCCTCTTCACACACCTCTTTTAGAAGGTACCAAAGTGGCTGTACTGTACCAAGCTAATGTTTCACATTCATAAAGGATATGTGCTGATTTACCTAGTTCCTCCTGAAAGAGTAGGCATGTTTCTGTCTCTGCTTTGCCTATCTTCTTTAGGTGGTAGTGAAGAGGGCAGTGGCCAGTAAAGGAGCGTATAATTTTGCCTACTGAGAAAGAGAAATTCCTTTGCCTTCCTTTTCGAGAGGCACTAGAAACATCAGCACATATCCTTTGCGAATGTAAAGCATTAGCTTATGTTGGTAGGACATTTCTCATACCCAAGAAGATTCATGAAGAAGCACCAAGGAAAGTGCTCAGTCCTATAAGGAATAAGCGCACTTTCAAAGGTATGGCTATAAGCTACGGGTTCCACAATAGGACAGTTTAGGTTGCAATGGAGGAAAGAATTGTCTTCTGCATCAATCCCAAAAACACTTTTTTTAAAAAGGTCTGTCAAAGTTGAGTTTTTCTCTTATTTTATACCGTTATAGCTATCTCATTTATTTTAATTCTCTCCAGAATTATGTGGTGCCTCCTCCTTAGATCTGGCTTTATTTTCTTGTATATCAGTTGTCACTCTCCAAAGCCACCTTTTTTACATAAATATGTAGGGTGGAAGGTCAAGTGCGATTTCCATTGCTGCAGCGGAGCAGATATGCATTGCCCTTGTTATATTAAGACACTCTGCATTGTCTTGTCTTGACTCTTCTCACTTTTTCTCTCACTATGTCTGTCCAATTAGATTTTCCAGTCCTCTCATTTATATTGCATCCCACAAACAAGGATAGAGGGAATGAAAAGTAAAATCCTTTGGGATGACCGCCTTTATCCTGGCCTTCCATGCAACACCTTGTATTCTTGGGAGCTTCCATTATGTGGCCCTCTGGATCTATTGTCAATTGCCCTCCTGTGTAGAGATATAAAAGCCCTTCCGGTCAAAATTCATGGTGACCCTAACTGGTGATAAGCTCTGTCTATGATGCACGCCAACTTTGTCTCAATAAATAATTCTTTGTCTTTTTTGGTAGCATTCCTTTGTTTCCTACTAGGCTGAACAGAAGCCACTTTCAGGCGAGGCAGTTTGGTTGATTTTAACTAAGTTGCCTGGTTAACTCTCAACTACACGTCGACTGCCATGTTGTGAAGCTTTTTTATTGGCTGGTTTCACATAAGGCAACTTACGGAATCAACTTCTCTTCAATAAGAGGAGTATATTCCTCATGTCCCATACCATGGGACTAATACAAATTTCTTTAATGAACTGTTCTGCTCGGAAACTACTGCCTGGTGTGAGGGACAAATGCCTTGTGCCTGCAGCCACCCACCTGGATAGTAACTGTGTATAAAGGGGTTCGGGCAGTTTCCAATCATCTGCTACAGGTCCTTGATACCCATCCGTTCAGCTAATTGAATCATCTAATCACCTCGTCTAAAAGAGGCCTAAGTTTTCTAAGAAATTTTTTAGGGTTTGAATCCCTCCATCATTTATGAGAATTTTCTTTGCAAATAACGTTAGGCATTAAATCATAAATAAAAATTGCGAATGTTAAAGGATTACTATATATGTTTTATTAAAATTCTGTTTGGTAAGGTACACACAAGTATCATTCTAAATTGGACTATTCATCAAGTTTAAAAAAAAAAAAAGTATTAAATATAATCTTTTTTTTTGTATCTTTTAGATTGCTTGCATTCTAAATGCAGTCGATGAGTTGCCAGTTGATGAAATAGTTAAATATGTAAGAAGTTTGCAAAAACCAGATGGTAGCTTTATCGGAGATAAATGGGGTGAAGTGGATACTAGATTTTCATTTTGTGCTGTTGCCTGCTTATCATTACTGGTTTGTCACTTAGAAATATGTTTGTTCATGGCAATTTAAATAGCATCTCAAAATTTATGTATAAAAAACATTAGGGAAGATTGGATGCCATTAACATAAAGAAAGCAGTCGAGTTTGTAATGACATGTCAAAATTTTGATGGTGGCTTTGGATCTCAGCCAAACTCAGAAAGTCACGCAGGTCTAATTTATTGTTGCGTAGGTTTTCTTTCCATCACAGGTAAGGGACTTGTGATTTATGTTTTATCTGAAATTATTGACGGAAAGTATAATGCAGGTGAGCTATCTAGGATAGATGCTGATGCATTAGCTTGGTGGTTGTGTGAACGACAACTCCCTTCAGGTGGCCTTAATGGCAGACCAGAAAAACTACCAGATGTGTGTTACTCATGGTGGGTTTTAGCGTCATTAACCATACTAGGGAGACAACATTGGATTAGTAAAGAACAACTAAAGACTTACATTCTAGCTAGCCAGGTAAATGATAATAAATCTCTTATGAAGTTGTCCTAAAATATTGTTTCTTTTCAGGATAATGAAACTGGCGGGTTTAGTGACCGACCAGGAGATATGCCAGATCCTTTTCATACATTATTTGGAGTCGCTGCCTTATCTTTGCTAGAAGAACCTGGATTAGCACCTATAAATCCAACGTTTTGCATGCCACAGTCGGTTATCGATGAGTTACAATTATCCCCTGAAAGGCTGACTGTTTAAAACAAATTCAAAGTATTGTTTAAAAAACAAAATGAACATTGCACACATTATTTATTTATTTGTAGCAGTAAACTTATTTCCTGTTTAAGCAGGTATATTCCTATCAAAATATGTACAGTAAAAAAACATTTAATATCCCTATTATCTTATTTACCATAATAAATCAAAAATAATAAAAATTATTTTTAAAAAAGCTTTTTTTTCATTTTGTCTTTATCTTATTTTATACTAAATATGTCTGCCAAAAAAAAATATTTTTCCAGCAGAATGAACTGGAGCTTCTCGACAAAACAATTGTTGTTGTCTAATACCCGGCCACATTGGCCTGAAGGGTAACAAAAAGATAAGCTAAGGCTGGAATGTCCCAATGGTGGACCTAACCACTGCAGTCTGGTCCTCTGGCACTAAAAATAAAATAAAAAACATGATCAAAAGAAAGAGGCAGCAGCCGGCTGTTCTCATGTATCAAGTGCACTGTTGATAGGTGGTCCTTGGAGGATCTAACCTCAGATGAAGGGTCATCCTCACCTGACTAAGGACAGGCCATGTAAGGTTGACCCTAGGATACTTACTTTTGGTCCTGAACTCGAATGTGTGGCCAGAATGTAGAGAAAGGTTGCTCAAAGTGTCACACTTAATTGAAGAGTTTCATTCCTTTGTTCCGTATAGAGAGCGTGTAGGAATGCCACCCAATATGAGAATTGAGCTTGAATACAGAAGCAAATATGTGGGTCTCCTGTTCCGATTCTTGAAGGAAACAGTTGTTTTCTTATATATAGTATTGATGTATTGATTGTTTTGTGTCCCTTAGAGTGTGTTGAGAGTGAATGTATTTATTAGATATTAATCCATCTCATCAAAGCTCAATTATGTTAGTTATATTGTGGTGAAATAATTATTAACAAATGCAAAGGCACAAGGTGTACGAAGGGAGGAGGTTCTAGTCAATAGTGACACAGCATCCCCTAGAGAGCCGGTTGATTGGAGGGTGAGTGAGAAGTCAGTTGTAAAAAAGAGATAGTGACGATCAGGTCGTATACATCATATACAATAAAGGGTTAAAAAGAAGTCTTTCTTCAGAAAATCACCCTTTACCCCAGTGGTTTTGTAAAGGTGGATTCTTCCCAGGTGCCCTGTTTGCAAGACAGAAGTTGGCAGTCTCCCTGGAAGGACAAAATGCGTTTTATGCCCTTCCACCACCTCCTTGTAAGAAATGATGCCATCCTCTTGATCGAACCAGGCTAAGACAGACCTGAGGTGGCAAGGTAACTTCTAACCGAGTACCCTCCGATACAGCAGGCCTCGCAAACTCCTTCAAATGTTTTACCCGGATTTACCACAAAAAAAACTGGGGGTACTACGACCACCATCACCTATGAGTGTTCCTTGTCCAGTTTGGCCTTTAAAAAGTGGGGGGGCCCCTCACTGGACTTTACGAGTGTTCCTACTTGTTACAAACTAAAACCACTCCATTACCGGTGCCTCCACCATTGACGACAACATCTTTTTAACCATTTATTATTTATCACATTACCCTGCCTGATCATTACAATCTCTTCTTTACAACTGAACTCTCTTTCCATACCCCTGGGCAACCTGTTCCTGAGAGGAGTAAGACCGGTGTGTCATCGGTGACTATGCCCTCCTCCATACACTGAGTGAGTATGACCCCATATGGCCAATACACAGGGTGGGTGATTCTCAAGGCATACCGATAATTTACTGTAAAGTACAAACTCTGAAATTGCCAGTGGAATAGGGGTTAATAGGCCTCAGTGTTCCCAACAATTGCCTACATTGGTGGGAACTGTAAATACCGAGAAATGCACTAGTTGGATAGGAATTCCTACGTAAACCTCAAGTCGAACCTCCATGTCCATGAAGGCCTCAGCCATGTACAGCCCAGGAAATATCTTTCTGATGGCTAACAGTGGCGAATGTGACTCCCGGCGCACTAGCGGGAAACTCCGGTCTATGGGAGACAACCCCAACAGAAAAACACCCCCAAGCTATTCTGTAAAGTAATGTGCTAAGGGCTGAATGGCCATATGGGGTGTTGTGGTCTTTAAGGTTCTTTATGGGGCTCTGTGTGGGCAGACTTTAGATCCCCAGCTTCTCATGGGAATAAAATGAAAAAAAAAAAAAAACAGAAGTACACACTTCTAGTGCAGATGGTAGTGCCCCAGGCAAAGGCAGGAGTGCTCCCCTGTGTAAGTAGAGACTTGTGTGTCTGAGCATCACTGTTGCAATGAGAACAACCCCCATGGCCGCCTTGGAAATTCCTTCTGAATCTGCCACCATTTCCAGGGAGAGGCCAGAGCCACAATTAATAGGCTAATGGAGGGACAGGCTCCAATAGCCGACTCACATAACAAGGAGCAACTAAAGCTTCGAGGGGAGCTTCAGCTAGATAGAATTTTGGGGATACCTACTGATGTCATGACCCCTAAATTCAGTTTTGACAAAAAATTTCTAATCAAAATACCTTGTAAGCAAACTGGGAAAGGGATTCCCAGTTAATGCCGACCATACCTGTTTTACAGATGGCTTCAAAACCAAATATGGGAGAGTCAGGAGCTGGCATTTATGGAAATAAACTAAGGACTAGAATTCATACAAGCCTTGGACAATGTGCCAGTGTCTTTCAAGAAAACTGTGCCAAGAAAATAAAAAGGCTGGATATTGTCAATACAAGAACAGCCACCTACCCGGACAGCCAGGCAGTACTGAAGGCAATTGCCACATAGGCAGTAAAGTCTAGAGTCGTTTGGGATTTTAATAGAGCCCTATCAGACCTTGAGGAAAAAAAATTACTCTTGTCTGAATACCAGGACACACAGGGCAGAGAGGCAATGAAGAGGCCGATAAACTGGCCAAGGAAAGTTCGATAAGGACACCTACTGGCCCTGAACCCTTTTGTGGCTTATCAAACTGCCAAAAATGTGGATCCATTAGACGATTTGGAATATAGCCCAGGACAGTGGCATGTAAAAAAGTTCATCAAAGGACCATCGCAGAAACTAACTGTAAAACTACTAAATCTAGGATGTGCTAGGACTAGAATAACAGTTGGATTGTTGACTAGACACTGCAGACTCCAGAGGCATATGATAGACTCGGAGTGGCAGAAACAATCTGGAAGTGCAGATATTGCCAAGAAGAAGAAGAAAGAGCGGAACATGTCCTCTGTTGGTGCGAAGGACTAGGTATTGACACAGCGACTCAACTGGACGAGGTCCCGGGTTCAAATCTCAGTGGCCCTTCAAATCCAATGTACCTCCAAATATGCTTCTTTTTTTCTAAAAAATCCAGAGGCTGATAAGATTGTATATTTGAAAATTGTCATTAAAACAGCAAAAAAGTATGTTTCAAATGTATGTATAATTTACAGATACTTATTGTAAAATGCACATAGTTTTTAAAAAAAATTTCATGAAACCATGGTGATTGGTTATACGTGTTAAGCCAAAATCCAGTATACACGTATCATACTCCTTAACGAACAACACACCTTTACATCCATTAAATTTGCTAAATACATTTTGTAAGAAAGTGGAAAGCTAACATTAAAGATACTGTTGTTAATTGTAAGTAAATATCTAAACGACCTAATTGATTTTTTTTAAACTGTTGTTGCTATTTTTCTTGTTTTGATTATTATGGAAAACATAATTAAATCAATCGGGATGAATTTTAGTGTATTTCCTTGAGTTTCCATTGCTCTCATACATTGCCACATGGTGGTACTAGGCAAGCTATTGTACTTATATAGTGTGTGGAGCTCCTATAAATTATAACCATGCCTTGGAAAGTGCACTTTTTCCTATAAGTTAAGCACTTTCCTTGGTACCTCTTTGCACGCTGCTTTTGGTGTGAGAATTGCCTTGCCAAAGTGGCTGTACCATAACTGGGCTTATGCTTCACGTTCACAAAGGATATGTGCAGATTTCTCTAGTTCCTCCTGACAGAGTCGGAATGTTTCTGTCTCTGCTTTGCCATCTTCTTTAGGTGGTGTTTAAGAGGGCAGTGACCGGTAAAAAGGCCTATAATTTTCTTCAAATGCTGCCTCCTGAGAGAGATGAGTTCCTTCACCTTCCTTTTTGAGAGATTATATACCTGGTACTTCTGTCCAATCCTTGAGTTTTTCTTTCTTGAGTCATTTTTCCTGTTCCAGCTTAAGCTCACACTTGGGTGCAACTAGTTGTGGTTCTTTTCCCATGGGTGAGAGAGGGATGCCCCATTTTTTGGCAAGTTGGTTAGCATGTTCATTTCCTTCATGTCCCGGAACCCACTTTTTCCAGATAATTTAGACATTCCTAGACAAGTTTGGGAGTTGAAAGCGTACAGCCAAGTTACTCAGATGTAAAGCTCTAATTAATTAATTAATTGCATAAATTAATAGCATCTTACAATTTTTAACAACAACAACAGTATAGCCACTTGAGTTTATATAACAAAAAAGTAGTTTTTTGTAAAATTTAAATTTCTGTATATTTTTTTTCAGCAATATACAAAGAAACATGGCTGATGATGAATTTAATGAGCTGTGGATGTTTAAAAATAAAAAAGCGAGTGTGGCTGCATACAGGAGCATTCACCCGTGTCAATATGTCTACAAACGTCCTGACTCGAATCTAACGAAATTCCTGATATCCTTAGGAGAGCGAATTTATCCTCGTAAAAGCTCTTCGCTTGAGTCTGAAGAAGTTGCGGATAAAAAAGAAAGTGTTCGAACCAGTTCGCCATCAGATACAGGTTCACCTTACAGAACGAGCCTGAAAAAATCTAGCACTGAGTCTCGACGATTTAGTAATACAAAAAAATCTAGCACTGACTTTAGAAGGCACAGCATTACTAAAAAATCCAGCGATGATATAAAGGGGATTGACATAGAGAATAAATTAAGTAGTGATTCCAGAAGAATTACTGCAAAGAAGCCACTGGATCGAAAATCCCATGGCACTAAAAGGCCAAGCTTTGAATCTGCACGACTTAGTGATGTTGACTGTAGGCCTATTGAAGAAATCTATAGACATGCTAAAGATAGGTCACCTACAAAAAGATGTGGGTCTCCTGGAAGAGCTATATATTCTCCGAGAAAATCAATCTCCCCACTAGACAGAGCGTCATCTCCACAAGGTAAAGGAGGCTCTCCTGGAAAGGACGGCTCTCTTCTTGATAAAGAAGGATCTCCAGGTAGAATTGGTTCTCCGAGAAGCTCTTGGTGTCCTTCTGGAAAAGCAGAATCTCCCAGGAAAAACTCACGGTCGCCTACAGGAACTATCAGTACAAAATCAAGAAGTCTTAGTTTAACAGATGAAATTTCAAGATATTACCACCGTAAGAGGAAATTAGTTGGAAGCATGCCAGGACTAGATGAGTTTGAATCATTAGATTCCATTGATTTCTCAATTACTGAACTGCGTTTTGCTGACCCAAATGTACATACAGTTTTTGAAAAAGTGCAGCCAACTATTAAGGTATAATGGGATGTTTATATTAATTTAATAATTTATTATGTTAGTTTTATCAGCAAAATTCAATACACAGGTAAACATACAATTATTGCCATTATCAATGATGGCTAAGTGTATAGAGAACAAAAAATTAATAACATTTATATTTAAATGAAAAGAAAAAATTTTTTTTTTCGTCAACGCTGGCACTCAGTATGAGGGATTAAGGGGCAAGGAGGTCTTGAGGCAATCGTCGATTAAGGCGATGTGGTGTGTTCTCAACATGGGAATGTGTAGGAAAGGCTCGAGCAGTAGAGTTACGATGGATCAAGAGGTTGGTGTCAAACTGAATAGTGAGATTAGTGTTGTAGTAAGGAGTTTTGGCAATGTGTATGTGAACTTTTGATTGGAAGGATTGGATAGCTTGGCAGTTACCCACAGTTCCACTCCATATGTTCCAAGTGGTCACAGTAAAGTCTTGTGTAAGGTTAGTTTAGTATGGATGGTCAAGATGGATTTTGGTCCTATAAGCTTTCGTAGTTGTCCACGTTATGTGTAGGGATTCCATGTCAGTCTGCTGTCTAGGTTTAGGACCTTACATATTTGACTTGAAAGGAAATAGATTTCTCTTAATTGTTGATGTACGTGATGTGCAAGAATGTTTTCTCAATGTGAACGTACACTGAATACTTTTTTATTCATTCAGTCTTGTCCTCCTCTTTTTGCAATCTTTGATAAGCTCAAGGTGTTCTTGGATGTTGGAGGTAGCTTGGATAGGATTCGAGTTAGAGGAAAAAATTAATGTATTTGTCTATTTAGGTGGTGAAGATTTGCCCATCTTGGTTCACTGCCTAGATTTTGTTGAACTTTAGTTCATAGGACTAATGAGCCATAGGATATATATATTACACTGCTATGTATAGCGCATATGGTATTTACTGTTTTAGTCCTCAAGATTTGCCTAGTAGCAATGTTTAAAAGTAGAGCTTATGCTTAAAAAATTTTTTAAATTTTTTTTTCTAGAATGAGTAGTTTAGATAAAACCTGTGGATACAGTAACAAGTTATACCCTGTATGTACAAAATTTATAAAAAGTTAATTAAATTCTTTTGTAAATCTTCATTAATCAACTACTTAACCGGACGTGCTCCATTCATAGTTTGAAAATAAAAATAAAAATTTCAAGCCTTGAAGATATTTTATTGTTATTTTTTCACATAAACAATCTAGACCAAATTCAACGTTATTACAACTGTTGGAAAGCTGAGTATTTCCACTTTTAGACTGTGCTAAGATTGTTTATAATTTATGTATTATAAATGTGATAAATAAAGATGAATTCAACATAAACACCTGGTTCTAACTTTTTACTTAGGCCGATCTTGTGCACTTAAGATGTGCACAAGATCGGCTTGTGAACAACTTAAGATTTTGTGAATTTATGAGGCTCTAATCTCCTGTAATGTTTCATGTTGATTGGTTGAATTGTTTCAAAGTTATGACTATTTTTGTGATGTTCAAAACAATCATAGGTTGGAAGGAGAAGGTGATTTGAGCAAAAAAAATAAATATTTTTGTTTTTCCCAAAAATTTGTATTCAAGGGTTTTCAGGGTGAAAAAAATGTGGATTTTCCTTGCATTACTCTTGATGTCTAATACCCTTCTCTAACCAGATTTAAAAAATTCCTGGGTGTTTCTTTTAATGCCAGATTATCTTGGGATGTATATTTAGGCTTTGTTGATAGAAGGTGAATGGGACTTTAAATTAACTTTGGAAAGACAAATTTTCAGTGGGGCAGTTATATTCGGATGGGCTCTACTCTGTTTGTCTGCAGTGTGGATGGCGAGTAAATTCCATCAGCAGTAACTATATGTGGCCACCACAAGTCCTGTCCATCATACTTATTCATTATATTCTATTTTAATTCTTAGATTAAATACATGAAAAGCTTGCATCGTAGATCCAAATCTATGAATGATTCATTTAGAGTTGCTGGGGCGGGGCACATCTGTGGAATTCGCTTCATGTCATATTAGGTTGGCCTGCCCCTTTGGGCTTTTAGGCGTGAAACTTTCAATTTTTTTGCAAACAACCTATGATTTGATCAAACTAGCATGATTTTGTTGCTATTCTCATTTTCTTTTCTCTTTTATACTCTTCCTTTATACCTATTTTTCTTCTTCATTTATATCCAACTATGATAATATCATATAAACTTTGTTTATTAATTATTACTCCTTGCATTATATTTTGCTTTTAATATACCTTTTTGTTATTTAATTATTTTATATTTTTCTACTCATTGTAAAGGAGCCAAACTCTGTTGTGAATTTTTTTAATATAAATATATTTCTATATTTCTATTTCTAATATCAACTTGGTTCTTTGCTTAAAAAAATTATCTTGCTTTGTTCGCTATGTCACAAATTAATAGTAATAATACTTTATTAAAACAGAAAAATACAATTGGTACAAAGTATAATAAGCATGGCTAGGAGCTGTCTGCTTTGGTCGCTTTGTAACAAATTTTGTATTTCAATATGAAACTCATTAATTCATGACCTAGGGTGCCAAAAGCTCATTTTACAAACTGACAAGTTTACTTTACTGATAAGCAGACAAAAAAATTGTTTTAGAAAAATGAGATTTGTTTTAAGCACAATTTAAAGCTCTTAAATGCTCATGTTTATAACAAACAAACAAAAATTGGACATTTTTTGGGCTGGATCAGACAGGGGTGAATTTTTGTACTCAACATCCGGTGTTCAACTTAAAAAATTTACAACCACTCTGGATTTTATCCAATCTGAATATTACTACTTTCAACCAGTGTCAGTTTTATGGCCTTATAAGTAAGAAAAATAAGGCAAAAATCAGCAAAAAACATCTCAAACATTTAATTTTATATCTCCTGTTCTAATTATTAGTGAAACCAAGTGTGTACCATTATGTGCAATTTATAGTTCTAGAAACCTATTAAAGTTTACTGGAGACCATTGAAATCTGAGAAAAATTGCAGGATCAAATCAAAGTTGAATTAAATTTATATTAAAAGAGTGGATATCATATATCAAAAGTTGCAAAAACCAAAAGATGCTATTAGTAAATAGGTTAAAGAATTTTTTTAAATTTGGTTCATTGTAAGCCACCCTTTAAAGCTCCTAAATACAAATTTTATAGCAAACTAAAAAGAGATATTTTTGGCTTGATTAGGTAACAATTTTTTTCTCTCCAATGTATGATTTTCCAATTAAAAATTCATAACTCCTCTGGATTTTTCCAAAGTCAAGGTTGTTTGTCCACAATCTTTGGATTGCTTGATTTCTCCTCCTTTGGATTGTGGTGGCCACCTGCAGTTACCATGGTCCCCTCTAGGTGTCACCCTCAGTTCTGGAATGGTCTCGCCCTCCACTCTGCAGCCAATCGGGGTAGAGCCATTTCGTATATAAGCAGGGGTACTGCCCCCACTGAATTCAGTCTTTTCCTCAACTAGATGTCCATCTTACTACACACCTTGAGTCTTGTCACTCGTCTACCCGACTCCCAGTCACTAAAAAAGTATGTCAGCAATGTTGATTTGTTATGTTATTAGAAGTGAAAAAAATAAGGATTAATTGTTAAAAACCTTCATCTGTTTAGGGATTGTCCAACTACCTTTTCTGTACTTCTTTGTATTTATAACTTTTCCTTACAGGTTCCATTGCAAAGAAGTGCAAACTTTAAAAGAAATATTAAAATTCCCTTTTTCCAAAATCATGGAAGCAAGGTCAAACCCATAAATACAGTCTCTATTCCCTCCTCTCCCAATGATTTCTGCCCCATTATCTCTAATCCTGCTAAACCTCTTGAAAAATTAGTTAATTCTCAAGTCTCCAAATATTTAGAATCCTCAAACCTACTTGCACCTCTCCAATCAAGCTTTCTATCTGGTTTCTCAATGAATTGGGCTATTTTAAATAATATACACTGGGCTCCCTTGTGCTTCCCCATTACAATTGGCGGTTTGTCTTCATGAACTCACCAGCCAGCTTGTGAACAGACTCAAGAGAATCATGAACTGTTTTCTCCAGTTCATATTTAGCTTCCTAAAGAAATCTCATGTGCCTTAACATGTATCATGGTTTGGAAATGGCTGTACCCCTCCTATCGCAGGCTTACTCTTGGCTCTAACAATTTCTTATGTTTCCTATATTTATATGTTAACATTTAAGTCTTTTATGCACACTTATTGTTATCGCCCTTCTTGATCTCTACCCCCTCATACAAATTTACCAGCTTTAGTTGCTTCTTCCTTATCCGTTCCTACAACCTCTGGAATTCCTTCCCTCACTCCATTCATCCTCAACCCTTTCCATTTTTAAGTCTCGTCTTTTTGATTACCTCCTGTCCCTCCAATTTAACAATGAGAATTGTTAATTTTCTGTTGTTTCGATATGTTTAATTTATGTTAATTTTTCTCCTTCTTATTTAATTTAGTACATTTATATATTCATTTTGATACAAATTATGTCAAATTTTGTAATTTTGTTTTTCAATGGGACTCACTCAAAGCTCTAGAATAAAACTGATTTTCTTCTTCTTGTTTTTCCTATGGTGATATTTTTCAGTTGAATAAGTAAGATTTAAATTATAAAAACTTGTCTTATTTATTCTAATTTTCGTTCAAGACTAATGCTCCATAATTTAAATATTGAGATTGATTTTTGTCATTTTGCAGGGAGTGGAAGAATCAGTAGTTCCTGTGCAGCATGATTTTAAATTAAAGGTAATCCAGTTGAAACACGATAATGACGACAATGTTTATTTTGGTGTAATCGATTCCGAGGAAGAGTCAGAAGAATCTGACGAGGAAAGTGTAATCACAGAAAACGAAGAATTAGTACTTAGCGATTCGTCAAATGAAGAACATCCCAGTCCAAATCATTATTACTACAAAAAATTCAATATCCCTACCTATAAAAAAAATGTTTTTATCGCTGAGAACCATTACAGTGAGTGGTTAAAAGAGCAATCGATAAAAAATTATAGACAGTTGTTTAACATAAAAGAAAAATCGCATTGTAAATATGATACAGAACATAATCTGGAAGAGAAGAAGAAAGAAATGTTTACTAAAAACAAACAAACAAATCAAGGAGAAGGATATACAAATTTACGAAATCAACACGATCTGAAATACAAATATATACCAGTGATAGCACGTTGTGATAGAATTGCCGGCCGTGATTTAGATGAACTTTATTTGGCTGAATTGACTCTTGCTCTTAGGGAAGCTCAAAAAGCTGCATTACGAGGCCAAGGAGTTAAGCGTGAAACACCGAAGCAAAAGAAAATGTTAGCTAAACTAATGAAGATATTTAAGTACGAGACAGATTCCCCAATGTTGTCATGTACGACTGCAAGTGCATCGCACACTAAACTCAAAGCAAAGGAAAAAATAATAAATCGGAGATTTGAAGCAAAACAAGAATCACTAACAACTTTCAAGGAACAGATTCATAACTACTTGTTTAACAGAATATATTCCGAAGGTCTTGATGATTTTTATGAGGAAGAATTAAATAAACGCGATGCAGGTCTCATGATGGACCCAGATGATAAATTTTCATATTCTTCATTATTGTATGAACCCCGTTATGAAGAGCCAAAAAGATATCACAGTTATCTTTATAGACGTTTAATAGTCGGCAGAGATTTTAGCAATGTGCCTTCAAAAACTATAAAGGGCTTGGAAAATCTCGGCATTCTCTATGAATCCACGTTATACGATCCTCCGAAGGACGGAATGTACAGGGGGAAACCAATTGTCGAAGTTAAGAAAAATTTTGACTCGCTGCCATCCATGAAAACTGGTTTTCCAAAAAGAAAAGCCAAGAAATCCATACTTATTCATTTAGAACCTGAAACAGATGATGCCAATACTCCTTCGTCACCCCAACCGTCGAAAAAGAAAAAAATCGTTGGTGGCTTGAAATCCCATAGGGATAGTCTTAAGAAGAAACAAAAACCCAAAAAAATGAAAGGGGAGAAAGGTGATAAAGATGCGGATGGCAAGCCTTTAAATAAAGACAAAAGCAGATCAGACGAAGACAATTCTAAATTATCAGAAAACATTAAACCATCTGAAAATGGTACGGATAAGATAAATCTGGAAGCTGCTGGAAGCATGGAAAATCTTACTAAAGGAAATGACAAGACCGTCTTAAAGGGCAGCCCTGAAAAGGTGATTCCTGAAGTACAACGCAAATCGATAAAAATTTTATCACCATTAAAAAAAAAATCTATATATGATGACAGACAAGATGTTATTGGAAGTGAAGAAATTCATAAATTGAAATCCGCATTAAAAGGATCCCCATCACCTGACAAAAAAATGTCATTTTACAAAAATAAAAATAAAAGTGTCGACGGATCATTTAAAGGATTACCAATGGATATGGATAGGTCTTCAAGGCCAGAGAGACCGAAAAACTTCACAGATAAAATGAGAGCTGCCGTAAGCCAAGAAGTAAAACCGCCCATAATAATTGAATTTGATCCTGTTGCAAATGGAGCTATAACAAAATCAATGGAGCAATTTGCAACATACTACAATACACCGCTTAATGAGATGTCCCGTCTTGCAGACGGAGTGATATTAATAGAGCCCGATGAGAAAAGAATTGAGACAAAGCTGAGGAAATCTACAACAAGGCGGCAAACCGAAGAATCCCAATTTTCAAAATCATCACCAAGGAGAAGTGACGATTCAGTTTCAATGAAAAGAAGCATTATGAGCAAAGATTAAATTTATTTAAATAGGCTGTATTTATTTAGTACAGCTAATTGAAATTTAAGAGCCCAATCGACTCTTCAAATGGTTTTTACATTCTCAATTTCTTTTAAAAATATGAAAAGCAAACACTGATGGGCGCCAAAAATTACATTGAAGTTGAGACCTACTTTTTAATTTACCTACAATTAAACAATTACAATTTACAAGACAAGTATACAACTACTACTTGGTAAACAATAAAATTAATCTCTTTCCTTATTAGTGTTCATTGTTTTATATATTATACTACCATATTATTATTGATATTTTTTTTAAAAATTATTTTGGCCTCACTCTGAGATATCTACCCGTAGTATGCTCAAGTGTGTCAAGCCTCACAACCAGCCAAAAACCCCACCCGCCAGGAGAGCCAAGCCACCCTTCACCGCCGTGAGGCCATCTCATACATAAAACCAATCATAGTGGGAAACTCACTACCTTGTCAAGCATATTAGGGAGATGTCGATAAAAACCTTACATACCATTAAGTGCTCCTAGAAAAGTCTACATTTCCCCCACAGCCCAGGGACAAAGCACCCAGAATGCGGAGACACTCCTCCCAAAGAAGCACCGACCGACCTGCAGCACCCGACAGGCAAGCCCCCAGCCAAGCGCAGCCAGACACACTTTTCCAAAGCTTAGATCTCCCTACCACAATCCTGAAGAAACCTATATAATATTTTGTACCCAAATGAAAGTTTTAATAACCTCTTCTAACTGAGTTAATCAGTCAAAAAAAAATTCTCTCCTTCTCGTAATCGAATAAAACAATGTGTTTTTCATGTTTTTCAGGAACTGGCTTCAAAATAACTTTCCTTTTAGCCCATATAGCTTGAAAGATGACGCACTGGCTGACTGATGCTCTATGGGAGCTGTTGCAATTTGGGCATTTTGTAGACACATGTGAGCCAGAGTTGTGGCAGGTGTTTGTGCTGTGGCCCAGTGCACAGATGCTGCACTTGGAGGGATGCAGCCACCCAAACCCTCCTGGCTGGGGTTTCTCAAACTGTAGAAACCAAAAATAAATAAATAAATAAAAAATAAAAACAGCCCGCCCTCCTAAGCCCATCAGGCACACCATCAGCCGACCCAACCAAGCAGAGCTCCAGATTGTTTCTTGTCTAGTAAATACTAGTTCTTACTATCGATTTATTATTTTTATTTGTTTATTTATTTAATTATTGTCATCAGTATAGTAGATCATATTTTATTTATTAAATTGGCTGCTGTCAAAAAGCTGAATAATTTGGCAATTTTTTTTGTTGTCCCCTAATATTTCATACTGTGTATTCGGGAGAGAATAAATTTTCTTAAGCCATGATAGATCCGACATAATAGTGAAATAAGTTTTGTTATTATTTCATTGCATGCTCGGCTTATAGGTGGACAATCACGGGCCATTAGGTGACCCTTGGTGATCCAGCAGTGTCCTATTCTCAGCCTACTCAATAGAACCTTGTCCCTTCTCTTCAACCTACACGATGACAGCCATGCCTGTGTAGTACACTTGATTTCATGAAGTTTGTTGTTTGTAACTGAATGCCAGGTTTTTTCCATTGTAAATACATTTTCTTCCTAAAGGCTGCAATAAGGTCATCCTTGCTTACTCCACAACAAGGTTTCATCTTCAACTTCCTCCTTGGCAGCTATATCAGCTCTATCATTGTCAGGGATACCCAAGTGACCATAGAAAAAAAAAACACTTTTCTCTTACTGCTAAAGACGTCTCAGTGAGTACAACAGATACTGTACCATAGGGTTATTGCTGTAAGGATGATTAAATGTTTGCAGGGCAGCCATAGACTCAGAACAAATAACCATTATTTGCCGTCTGGATAGAATAATGTTGAGGGATTTATCCGGTTATCATTTCGGCAATATAGTTGCTTGCTAGGGGATTTAGTGAAAATAAATATTTCCTTTTTCCCACAGATACTTGCACCACTACTTGCTACTGCAGCACCACCAGCACTTTTCTCTATTTTGACAGAACAACGACAGGTGACTGTAGTTTTGGCATAGATAGCACCTTAGGACTCTTACTTTATTTTTTGACTCTTACTTTATTTTTTAATTTCTCCCACCGGACCCGACAATGGCAGACAGCTTGGTACTTTTTTTGTCCTTGGCTGGAGTTCCTTCTTGAAAATAGACCTCAAAGGTTGGCAGCTTTCGGGCATTTCATCAGTTGAAGAAGCTTTTCTCACAAATGCCATTTTGTATCTCTTCTACCTTCACGATCAGTGGCAGTACTTATAACTCAGTCGCTTCTTTCAAGAATACGTGTGGAATGGAATCTTAGTTTTTGTTGGGTAAGCAAGAATCGTGTGATCCTGTTCACATTCGATACAGATGAGCACTCGGTCTCTCTTAACTTTGAATTCAAAGTTTCTTTTCAGCAGCGACTAAGTTTTTAGTCGATTGGCTCACATCCCGAAAGAGCGAGAGATCGACTATAGGTGGGATATGTCTCAATCCTGCAGGAGGAGCATTAATCCATGATGTTCTTTTTTTCTCTTCATCGTCAGTGTCAGAGAGACTAGCAAAGGAATTAAAGATACTTATTTTAAGTAGTATTACTTTGAGCGAATCGTCAATGTTGTAGAGATTAATAATTTTAGGGGAAAACTGAGTGAAGAAAGCAGGGAATTTTGTCGCTTGTTTACGGCAACACTTGTTGTAAACAAGTTGCATAGGATTGTGTTTTGTTTGGTCGTTTGCCGATTTATGTTTTCATCCGTACTCCGTAGTGTTTAGGCGAAACACTTGAGACTTGAAGGCGGTCGCAACTGATAGCAGTCTCTAAGAGGAAGAAAATCAACGTAAATCGATCTCGGACGAGGATAAAAGATTTTTTATTATTTTGTTGTAAAGTTTCCGTTCGGATGGCGACCAATGAACAAGTCGGCTTGAGCCGGACGTGGGAGCTGTCGCTGTACGAGCTGCACAGGACGCAGCAGGACGCGATAACTGACAACACGGAGATCGCAGTCTCGCCTCGGAGCCTCCACAGCGAGCTGATGTGTCCCATCTGCTTGGACATGCTGAAGAAGACGATGACGACGAAGGAGTGCTTGCATAGGTTCTGCTCAGATTGTATCATAACAGCTTTGAGGTCCGGTAACAAAGAGTGTCCCACATGCAGGAAGAAACTCATCTCGAAACGTTCCCTGAGGCCGGACCCGAATTTCGACCTGCTCATCTCGAAAATCTACCCCAGCCGGGACGAGTACGACGCTCACCAGGTGAGAGTCCTGGAAAAGCTCAACAAGAGCCACAGCCAGGCCGCTCTCATGAATTCCATCAACGAAGGGATCAAAGTGCAGACCCAGAACAGAATCCAGAGGTCGAAACGCGCCCACCTCGACTTGGACAACACGAGGAATTCGCAGGACGTCAACGACAATAAACAATTCTCCGAAAGCACGTCCATGACTTCCAGCCAAAGCAATCCGATCTCTGAAAGCTCTCATATCTCGTTTAGTCAGCCGCCTGAGATCATGAACGAAGATGCCAATGATGCCAGTTATCCCCAGAGGAACAAGCCGTACGGGTCTTCATCCTCGGACACAAACGATTCCGGAGAATCTAGCCTGGACGCTTCCTGCCAAGATTCAGCCACAGAGGGCGAATCTTCACAAATGTCTTCATTCGATGAAATTGAACTTGTCTTTAAGCCTCACCCCGTTGAAATGCCCAATGATTCTTCGCTCATCAAAGCACTCAAAGAGAACTCAACTCGATACATCAAAACCACGGCTAATGCATCAGGTAACACTTTTTTTATTTTACAACTGAATAGAAAATGTAACAAGCAAAATGGAAATTGACCTGAGTGATTTTTTTTTATCGGTATACTGCGCCAATTTACTAAAATTTTGGTTCTGGAAAAGGGGATTATAAACTCAATGCTGATCAGGGTGGTTGTAAAGCAGCCCAGTAAGGTGTCAATCAGCATAGAATCAGTTCTAGAATCGGTTGTAATTTGACATATCAAAGACATAATATATTCAAAATGGGAAGAAAGATGGGCAAACTTTGATCATATACATTGAGGTACTAAATAGCCAGGCAGCACAGAGGGTAATTACCGCATCAGTGGTCTATTTGTTTGGGAGTGCATTAGGGCCATCCATATCAGTCATTGGGGAAAACAAAATTACATTTGCCTTGGTACAGGGCACATGATAATTGATCAAGAAAGTTCGATGAGGATACCTATTGCCCCTGAACCCTTTTCTGGCATAGCAAACTACCAAAAGTGTGGAATTTAAAACCAATTTTTAGGTAGACACTAAAAGAAGAAAATTATTCACAAAAGTCTATCTCTGTCCTTTGTTCACCCCTAATTGTATGATTACTTGATGTCCTTGGTTGACCTTGTTTTGTCTACAAGGTCCTAAATTTTGTTGTTATTTTTTTTAGTGTGTTTTTACATGTTAGCCTGGGTACTCAGACTTGCTATTTTCACAATTGTAATTTATTTTTTTCAGTTGATCACCTTAGCAAATATTTGGCTACAAGGCTAGCCCTGGATTTGGGCTCAGAGATGCCAGACAGGAGTTTCAATTTCTCCATTCACATCGCCCCAGTCGTCGGTCAGTTTATTACGCTTACTGGTAACCAAACACTTAGGCAGGTTAATGAAAAGTACTGGAAAATCAACAAACCTTTGGAAATGTTTTACTCTTGGAAAAAGGCATAACTAAAAAAAAATTAAGGTAAATGATTACATCTAAATCGCTATTTAACACTATTAAAATAAAATGCTTCAATTTAACATGACAAATTTACAGAATGTAACAATTGAATTTAATAAAAATCTTGAAAATTAAAAACATTCAATACATTTTATTGGAAATGTTAATATAGGCTTGACAATCACTTACAAAAGCAATTGTAAGAATTATCTATTATATTTTTATAATATTTGATTAAATGTGTGCACACAGTTCTCCCATTAACAATTTGGGTTTTAATTAATGTGTTTAATTAAATGTATAATTTATTATTATTACTATTAAGTGTTCCTTTAACAAGCCCTTATACTTATAAATAATCTGGATCTGGAGTTTTTAACAGATGTTTCAGACTTCTTTGAATCTGTCATTACAGTCCTTGTATGGTGTAATAAAAATTAAATTCTTATGGGGGCATTGATGGCCGCAACTGTGTAGGCGTTAACACTATAAGTAAAGGTCCCGGTTTCGAATCCACCGGCCCCGCATCCGAACCTGGCATACTTACAAACGGACTTTTTTCAGCAACCCCCCGAGGGTTCATATAACGTCGTAGTAGTTGAAATACCCTCATTAAAAAATAAATAAAATAAAATAAAAAATAAACTCGCTCACACTTTTGTTCAGTTGTTGAACAAACTTCAATACTAACCCTAAATGGTAAAAAATATTGCACAATTTGTAATATTGAGCAATATAATTGATCCTCTAGGGCCCGCCTTACAGTGATGAGCACCGTGTCAGCACCTTAACCATTGCAGCCACTGATGTCCCTTCAAGAAGTTGAAAACTATCTATTAAATAATAATAAATCTATTAAAACTGAATTATGTCAATTTATAGACATGTTTGAAATCGTTTTGCCTTGATGATGACCTTAAAATTGGTCAAAAGCATGGAGTAGCAATTGAAATTTTTTTTTTTTTTTTCATTCGGACCATACTGAGATCCAGATTATTTGTGAGTAAAAGTGTATTAGTAAAGTGATAATTGTCTAGTCTATTCAATTTAGTATAGTTTTCTGTTATGGACCACTTATTTTCCTAATTTGTGTGTATATTATGCACAGATATTTCTCAAATATTGGTCAATTATTAAAGAGAGGTTAATAGTTTGGTTTTGATTTATATAGGCTTGACTAGCTAATATGATATTTTAAAATAGATGTTCCTGAATTGTGTTGTAAATATGGAATCGAAAATCGCTTAGCTTCTTGTTTTGTTTTTTTTGGAGATGAAAACCTGAATAGTATTACAGTAAAAATCGTTTATAAGAACATCCAAGAGACCATCTGAACTTGGGTTCTTAAGCCCGATAGTTGCTATATCCGGTAATCAATTTTTTTCTGTTTAATTATTGATCAATTTTTTGAAAGTTGAAGGCTCTTTCAGTCATTCCTCTGGAACTACTTTTAAGGGATTGAAATTAGCAATCCCATTTAGTAACAAGTTTGGAACTAAAAAGCGTTTGCAATTTCAAGCCCTGTTTAATTATCATTGTTTAGGTTTTAAGATAAAAAACAAAAAGATTAATCACAAAAATTTTATTTACTGCAAAACTGAAAAATAGTCTGTAATATTGGTTTGTTTATTTATTTATTTTATTTTTTTTAATGAATGTAAAAAGCATTTTCTGTAATGGTGACAAGTTCTTTCACTGTCATTTTCATAGATTCCTCTGCAAAATTGTCATTACATGTTAAAAATTTATTTACCACATTTATAGCTGAGAACATTCCCTTCAAAGTGGGGCATGAAAATTTGCTTGATTCATCTGTTATGGCATTGTCTTCTAAATCATTTTCTTCTGCTTTGACCCCTGCAACAATTTCTTCATCTGTGATGATTCCATGGGTAGTAAGACTCAAGTCTGCGTCTTCATATCCTTGAAGCAAACTGTTTTCAGTGGGCAAATTTGAGCCCAGTTTTGAAGTGTTTCATCCTGAAAGTCTTGGATTTGAAGAATATCAACAGCATTGTCAACCAAATCACTGACGAAGCCAGCATGCCGGAAGCAGTTTCTAATCGTTGAAGGCTTAACCTGATTCCAAGCCTTTTCGAGTATAATTATAGCATCCAGGACTGAAATCTTTGCTTCTTTCTCTTTTCAGTGTCGTCAATGATCCGTAGGATAAGTTGTTTTCTGAAGAGGACTTTCAAGGATTTTATGACACCTTGATCCATAGGCTGTAAAACCGACGTTGTGTTGAGAGGAAGAAAAGCTAATTTAATGGCTTGAAGACCTTTAACTGATGGGTGGGCAGGACAATTGTCAGCAACGTGGGCCAAACAGTTTCAAGCCAGTTTTCTGAAACTCCTGGTGGCACGGCGTTTGATTCTCCACTGATTTTTCCAAAAACAATGGAATGTCTTTGCCGAAATCTCTGGATCCATGAGGTTGAACATACTAAATCATTTTTATTAAAAAGTTTTGCAAAATCATTTGCTTTTGCTTGCAAAAATAGGTCCATTCAACGGAATGTTTGCACTCCTTTGAACCTTGAACCANACCTTGATCCATAGGCTGTAAAACCGACGTTGTGTTGAGAGGAAGAAAAGCTAATTTAATGGCTTGAAGACCTTTAACTGATGGGTGGGCAGGACAATTGTCAGCAACGTGGGCCAAACAGTTTCAAGCCAGTTTTCTGAAACTCCTGGTGGCACGGCGTTTGATTCTCCACTGATTTTTCCAAAAACAATGGAATGTCTTTGCCGAAATCTCTGGATCCATGAGGTTGAACATACAAAATCATTTTTATTAAAAAGTTTTGCAAAATCATTTGCTTTTGCTTGCAAAAATAGGTCCATTCAACGGAATGTTTGCACTCCTTTGAACCTTGAACCACTGCAACAGTGCTTCTTCGACATTACCATGAGAACTTTTACGAATTTTTTTTCTGCTGGTACGATCTTTTTCGAATTCATCTTTTAATTTTTGACGGTTCTTAAAAATGTTTGAAATGGTTGCATGACTCACCTTTAGTTCATTCGCCAAAGCTCCATTTTTTCTCCATTTTCCAAACGAGAAATTATATGGATTTTTAACTCCACCGTAAAGGTTTTTTTTTTTTTTTTTTTCGTTCATTGCACCGTCCTATTTGAACAACTGCAGAGAACTGAGAAAGAATGTGTAGCCAGAAGATAATGTAAAACACGACACAATCATTCGTATAAAATAATTGATTACATTTTGTAGAATATTTTGTCTGAACTCCTCTTTCGAGGGATTTATTTTCTCATGAAGTTCTTACAAAAGTTTGTTTTCTCAGAAATACATTAACTTTAGGTCACTAAAAGCGATATGTTCTTATAACCAGATATTTTATACATTAAGTTGCATTAAAGCTGGCTGGGAACTAGAAATTTCGTTCTTATAATCGATATGTTTTTACAACCAGTGTTCATTTAAACGATTTTTACTGTAATTTGTTTTGTTAACATTTTTTGGTGTTTCGGGTTGTTATTTCTTTCAACTCAAGTCTGTGATAATGTAAATGAATTAAGATTATACTCTTTCGCTTAGAGAAAGGTGTACTGGATGGGTCTTTAAAATATGGGATCGTATGGAAATAATACTTTTTAGTGCTGTAAGACCTTAAGTTGCAAATGAGATATTATTCAAATACTTTAGCATTTTTTAAAACCTGTAAAAATGTAAATGTTAAGAAAAATGTACTATAATGTTAGAATGGCTCACAAATATAATTATGATAGATGGCTCACATGTTAAAATATTTAATGGAAATGAAGATGGATTATGCTTTCAATATATATGGTGTAGACTATGGTTTTGATTGAAGACGTAAGACTAGGCCATCATTTATGAGAATAATGAAAATGATTTTTCGTTGTTTTAGTTGATACTATTTTTAAAATTAGAATTGTCTAGCTTAAACGTAGAAATAGATACAGCTGAAAATATTCACTTAAATTTATACTAAACAGCCAAATATTCTTTTTTATTTTCCAGCTATACTCTCCCTCTCTGTGTCATGTTCTATTAGATCATGAGCATGAAGCTGTATGAGATGGCAGCATTATTTTGGCGCGGCTCAGAATTCTGTCCTGTCATGATCTCAATGTCATCAGGGTATTCCGAACCTTAAAAATATACCAAAATATGCGGTACAGTCTTTTCCTAATTACCAAAAGTTGACGACAAAAAGAAAAACCTTCAAATATGATTAATCTACTGAAACTGAAAGTATTTAATAAAGTGACAAATTAATTAGCGTGGGGGGAAGAGTTACTGCGTTAATTACTGAGAAACTCATGCTTAACATGACATTTTCTAGGAATATCTTGTTCGATGTCCATAATAGCAACTGGTTTATTTGCTTAAGTTGTAAATTATGACTATTTTTTTTAATAATTTCAAACTGTTAAGTGTTGTTTTTACTAAAGTTATGATCTATTTAATACATACATGTAACTGTTATATAAAACTGCACAATTGTAAGCTGAAGACTGGAAAAAATGCCATGAATCTTGTTACTTTAATATTTTTTAAGTAATAACAAAAATTGAATCGGACTATTGTTTTGCCTGTTATTTGTTGAGCTTGATGCAAAATGAAATTATCGATTAACCTGCAAATTTAATTTACTTATATACATTTTGAATTGAAGCATGTTAGAAGGATATGAAAGTTTGAAGATGTTTTCAAGTATTTTTACAAGGAGAGATTGATTTTATAGAATTTTAAAAACAAAATGCCATTTATGTAAGAAAAATGTGGAAATTGATGTATCCATGAGTAATGCGCATTTTTTTTTCTTACTATGCCTCAAAAACTTAAGCCCACAAGTTTTACTACTTATTTTAAAACTTCCAAAAAAGGAGGTATTTCATTAACATCTACCTAAAATCAATTTTTTTAATGTAAAAAAAAACTGAAAAATATCAATGTTTAGCTTAACTAGTCAGAATAAATGCCTAGAATACTTAAAAACATGTACAATGATTGAGATTAATAATTATAGACATATGTGAACATGTTTCCGTTAGATCTGATACGTTACTGGACAAGTTGATAGCCAGAGCAATTTATAATTGTTGACTGATAATAAAACTAAATTATTATCGTGCTATTAGATGTTACATGAAAATACAAATGATATATTTAATGTATTATCTATAATTGGATGATATTAAAATTTATATAAATTATTATATATCTGTTTTGCAAATAAATGTCTATGTTCATTAAAACTTGTTTGTTTGTATTACCATTCTACTCAGGCAATATGCCATTATGCCACTGTCTTTCAAGCAGAGATTGTACCAAGGAATTTAAAAGGCTATGTATTGTTAATAGAAGAATAGCCATCTACTCAATCAAACAGCCGGGCGGCACTGAGGGCAATTACCATATCGGTGGTAAAGACTAGAATAGTTTGGGATTGCATTAGGACAACAAAATTACATTTGTCTGGGTACCAGGGCCCCAGAGCAAAAGGGTGATGAAGATTGGTCATCAGACAACAAGAATTAAGAATAAATCCTCCATTCAATGGGAATGTAGCAAAGGACAAAGTCATGCAAAAAAATTCATCAAAGGATCATTGTAACTAACGGCAGAACTACTAAATCTAGGACGAGTTAGGAATAGAATAAAAGTAAGACTATTAAGAAGAAGAAACAACAGAACATGTACTCTGTTGGTTCAAAGGCTCCTTGAGATTCCTACTCTTGGGAGAGGTAAGTCCAGGCCTGAAGGCAGAACTAGAATGTGATAGGAATGATAGATGGACTGCTGACTGGACACTGCAGACTCCAGAGGCATACCTATAGATTCAGGACAGCAGAAACAAGGCAACATATGGCCAGGAAGAAGAAGAGACAGAGGCACATGTCCTAGGTTGGTGCGAAGGCTTATGTAAACTGAGATTCCTACTACTGGGAGAGGAAAAGCCCAGGCCTGAAGGACACACATGGGAGTTCTTGAAAAAGCTTTGGGATCTGGTAAAAAAGCTGAGGAGCTCTAGACAATAGTGATGCACAATAGACAATGCACAATAGGTGCCAGGGTAGAATTAAAAGCAGGTAAAGGTTTTATTTTTATTCATATTTTTTCACTCAATTTTTAATAATCGCACTACAGTAAATTTCACCAATTCTTACAGATTACGTTCACCGAATCACCGGAGTCATTGAACAAGCCTTGATGCGGCTCATTTATTCAATAAAGCCTGACATGAAGATATTTAAAAAATAGAATTCCATTCAAGTATCAGAAAACAAAGAAAATACCAACTACGATGAGGAGAAACCATATTGAAACACCTCAAAGGATCGCAAAGTATAGGCTTAAGCGAAATGAAGACTAATCGGGACATGTGGACTTGAAATCCCTTAATCCAACGTGACAGTTTTTTTAAAATTAAATAACGTGATTTCAACTATGAGGATATATGAACCCTCGGGGTGCGAGGTTGTTTAGAGTAAGTAGCCATGTGTTTTATTATAGTATTTGTTAGATATTTTTCCAGTTCTTTTTTATGTGTATGAAGAGTGATGTGTAGTGAGGAGGAATATTGCAATACATCGACCCTCAATTAGATTAGTTAATATGCTAGTATGGGTTGTAAAATCAAGTCCGTAGTTTTTTTTTTTTTCTATCATGTGATTTGTATTTTCTGGAGTATTCAAGTGATGTCTTTATCATTAGTAGAATTTCGTAGAGCCTGGAATATGTGAAAATCGGAAGGAATGTCGTGGTTGGGATAGTACAGCTGAGCTCCTACTTCAGCATCTTCAAAGACATGCCTAAGGCTCTACAATTAGATTATTGGCCAATTTGCTTGCGTTACTCACTCCAGTGTGCAGTATATACTAGAATTAACATTTCAGTTTATATTAACTGAACTTTATATTTTGAGTCGCAACCTTTGCAGTATGTAAATTCATTCACTTATTTGGGCATACCTCTCAACTGTACGGGTAAATTCAATTTGGCAAGGAATAGTGCTCTTAATAAAAGTATACGAGCTCTTGAAAAGATAAAAGAAACACTTATTACAAATAATCCAACTTCCTAGCGATGAAAAGCTATTTGACTCAGTTGTTGCTGCATCTGCTTACTGTGCCGCTGAACCTTGGGCGGTAACACAGTTGGAAGGATTGGACAAATTTCACACCAGATATTAAAAACAGCTGTTCCATCCGCCTCACAATACTCTTGATCATTATATAAAACTTGAGTTTGGTCTTGAATCTCCTAGCACCTAAATTTTGATTAGGGTCATAAAATGGCTAAGTAGAGTGCTAGCTGCAGATGAAAAATCGTCTCTGAAAAGATCTTTTGAATCTGTTTAGTTCACAATGAGCTTTTCATCACCTCGTAAAGAATATGGTAAAAGCTTGTCCATTTCATGATATATTCTCATTCGGGTTTCGAACCTTTCCAATTTTTTTTTGTTATGTAAATGTGGTGGCTAAGCACAAAAGAGACATAATTGAGCACAATTTGGATATGTTAGGTTTAATATCTGATAGTCAGATGTTGGGTTCAACATCTAGATCTAGACAGCTTCGGTATTTAGTTTTTGTGGCTGTATACAGGGTGTCCTTTTTAGATGGCCCAGCTGAATTTCTCTTAAATCAATGACGCTATCCAAAAAAAATTGTTTAATATTTTTAGTCTATTTCAAATTTTTACCTTGTCTTCGAAAAAAATTATACAGGCTACTTCACGCCCAGTTTAACTTCAAATACGACCCTACACATCATTTTATAGCATTTTTACGCAGAAAACAATGGTGCAATCAGATTTTAAATTGGTCAAAAAATGTCCAAGTTATGGCAAAAAGAAACTGAGCTGAATATTTTATTGTAGGTTCGCGAAAAGGAAGGGAAGGGTTTTAGGTTTTTCAAAAAATAAAATTAGAGATGTACTCCGGATTTAAATTTTAAGCCGTATCGTTCTCATCTTGTCCAGGGACTTCGGGACTCTGATTATGACAGGTGTCTAACGTTCCTTGCACAAATATCAATTTGGGAGGCTGAAGAAAACGTTCTTCAACATATCCCATGAACTGTTGAATTAACTTCACCTCTAATGGTATACTAAACCGTTGGAATTTTCGAATGTGGTCAGAGAAAAATCCGAGAATTTCGTACTCTTGTTATTAGGTGGTTCACAGTATTATCGTTTGGTGTGGACTTCTTGTAAATAAATTAATTGGGCATTATTACTACGAAAATAATTTAAGTGGTGCTCAATTCCTCAATTTTTTAGGGTTTCCCAACACTATTAGATGATGTTCCACTGCAACAACGACAAAGAGTGATTTTCAAGCTTGATGGAGGTGAGATGTATTTGAATCGTCACTTCCGGGATGGATGGATAGGACCCCATGGCCCGATGTGTCGGTCACCCGATTTAACTCCACTAGACTATTTTCTGTGGGACCATTTAAAAAACAGTATCTGCGCCAATAAAAACCCAGCAACTTCAGTTGAAGAACTAAGCAAAGGATAGAAAATGTATGTCAATCCATCTCCCCTGACTCTATCGCTCTGAGCACCGGTTAAGAGGGGTTAAAAAGATCAAATCTTTGTATTTTTAGGCGAGGCAGGCAGTTCGATCATGAAATGTGATTAATAAATAGCAAACCAAACGATTTTTGTTAAACTTTTTGCCATAACTTTGTCGTTGTTTGACCAATTTAAAATCCGATTGAACCATTGTTTTTAGCGTAAAAAATTCTCCAAAACGATATGTCAGGATGTGTCGGGTACTATTTGAAATTATGAAGTTGAACTGGGCCTAAGTTACTCTCTATAATTTTTCTCTAAAAAAGTAAAAATTTGAAACTAGACTAAAAAATATTAAACAACAGTTTTTTTGATAGCGTCATTGGTTCAAGAGAAATTCAGCCGGGCCATCTAAAAAAAGACACCCTGTAAACAGAAAATCAGGATTCGCGTAGGTAAGTTGTAGCAAATGGAAGAACATGTTTTGCTTTTTTAACGAGCGTTGAACGAACGTTTTCCAGAGGGTGCCAAAAATGTGGGTAAGTATCGGACTCGAAAGTAGATTTCAAGGTGGAGTATGTGGTAATGTCTATCAAACATTCGTATTTACTTGAAGATAGACTGGTTGGCTTTGTGGAAACTGAAAACGGTGTGACCACCCATTCACGGTCTTGCAGCATTGTATCTCGACCTGTGGGAAGTAGTAGTAGTATCTACAAACTTCGAAGGTGTTCCCATATTTCATCAATCCACACAGCAAGCTCCAGTTTGCTTTTTGTTTTTTATAAATCATTTAACACAGGAAAACATTCCACCCCTTCCTCCTCAACAGATTCAACCATTTCAACCCAAAAGTGGATTTTTTTGCAAGCTAAAAATTTGTCATTAGCATCGAAACTCTTACCTTACAAAGAAAGACTCAGCTCATTCATTTTCATGAAATCTGACAAATACAACAGTTTACATTGCCATTTCTTATCATTGAGTCAATTTGATCTTTGTATAATAAATAAACGTTACTCGGAGCACGTTTCTCAATTGTGATGGTTTGGCTGAGTGGAACGCTCGTCCGTCAGGCCACATGCGGTTTTGGTTCGTTCTACTTAAACCACTGCTGCCTATAGTAAAGTACACAAATGAAGTTTGTACTTCCTACCTTAACATCAGCAAAACCAATTCTTATTTTTGGCGACTATAATGAATCAGTAGTTTTGTAACTATAACCGATTCAGTAATTTTTGCGACTATAGAGTATTAGCGTAGTTTTGGCGTCTATTGACTGTTAGGGCCTCCAAAACAGATGTGAAAATGGACGCCACAAATTCCTGAAATCTCCTGACTTTTTTGTAAATCCTAACGCCCATTATTTATATGTCCATTTTATACTCTCTAGACCCGCCCGGCACTAATAAAAACAAAGTGTGAAAGTTTCATCGAAATGGGTTCAATAGTTTTTATGAATAAATAATAAATAAATGAATAAAAGAAGAATGAATGAATGAGGAATGCATAAATAAAAAACTTTTGTTTGCAATACTCATTCTTATTAGTTTTTAATTTTACTTATCCATTCTACTTTATTTTTAGTTATAAATTTTTTTCGAAGTTCGCCAGGGACCCTCTAGTTAGGGTCGGCGTACCCCCAAGGAGTCCGCGGAATACAGCTTGGGAAGTCCCATTAAACCAAACGCTCGAATTTGGTCATCATCATTGGTCAGAGCCAACCACGTATGGACGGTGCTTTCTCTTGAAGCCTCACCACCATGGACATTACAAATTTCCCAAGACTTGGATTCCATTTTATTCATAGCTTTGCCAAAAATTTAATTTCAGCTCTACAAATTATAAATTTTTTATTTCATATCTGAGTAGTCGCTCCCAAGTTGTCAGTATTAACTCCAAAAGATCTGACATTGGCTTTATTACTTCCGGAGTTCCACAGGGGTCCATCTTAGGTCCTCTTTTATTTGCCACCTATATGCAGATGACTGTCAGTTGTATGATGTTCTCTGCATGAACAATTAAGCCAAAAGTTTGAATTTCAATTGTCGATTTCAACTTCAAAGAGCTGACGTTGGTTTTATTAATCCGGAATTCCAGTCTACCTTAGGTCCCCTTTTATTTTCCACTTACTTCAATGATATTTCTTCTATTTTAATTTCCTTTCATTCCACCTATATGCGGATGATTGATAGTTGTTGAAATTGATCTGATCCTCTACATCAATATCATTAAACCAAACGGTTGAATTTAATTTTTTCAATGATCGCCATTATTATAAGGCGACGGAAAAAAAACGAATGATTTCAAACGAAAAACTTTCACGTTATCTAGTTTATTTCACATACCTTGTGAAAAACTCCGCTTTCCATTAATTGCATATAAATAATCGGTCAAATAATCGCGAAAATATCAAACGGCAAATATAAAACAGACGTTCAAGTGGGGGCGTCGAAGTGGGGCTTCGTGTCCAGAGGGAAAGAGTCGAGCCAGTAGTCATTTCTAACTTCTCACAGTTGCACGTTTTCTGCCAGGAGGATGGTTCTATATATATGTCACGCGTCCTAGGGGTAAGTCGAAAACACATCGATCCAAATAAAGAACGCCACGTTACACAACTAAGTAAAATCTTTACCACACGCTTTGCACTACACTTTTTTTTAAAGAAAGAATTTTTTCTTCTGTACACAATAATTTATTATTTTTCAAAATACACACAAAAGAGACATAATTGAGCACAATTTGGATATGTTAGGTTTAATATCTGATAGTCAGATGTTGGGTTCAACATCTAGATCTAGACAGCTTCGGTATTTAGTTTTTGTGGNAAGTTATTAAATAGTAAATTAATTTTTGAGATATAAAAGCGTTCCTTCCATCAATGTAGTATCGATCGTTTTTTCAAAAATGTTTTCAATTTTTTTGAGAGGAAAACAGAAAAACCTGTCTTTTTTGGTCTTTAAAGTCTTATTTGGTCAAATTGCACTTATTAAGAAAAGCTTGTTTTTTGTCCAAAAGCGTGGAGGGGGGGGGAATTGAAGTTTTTCCCTTAAATAAAACCTGCTATTGTTCTTATCGATCAAATGCAAGAAAAACTGTAAGCTTCGTCATTTCATTCAGCTCTGTTCTGACAAAAATATAATAAATCAACTATTTTATGCATCATTTTTTCTTTTGCCCATTTCTAAACACAAAACGATCTCTAATTTATTTATTAAAAACAAATATCTTTCGTTTTGTACGGAAAAATCATAAAAATGAAAGGACATAAGACACTTCAAACCTTTCGTACCAAATTTATAATGTGCATTGAGTTTAAATCAGAAAATGTTATTAACGAGTAAAAGTATTGTTTACAACCCTTTATAAGCTTTGTTTACATAACAATTAACGCCGTATCAGTTGTGTTTGGCATTGAGTTTATTTGCTTAGAGACACGTTTTAAAATGTAATATGTACATATATATTATATTTCCGCATGTTCATTTTTCTCTTGGTTCGAATTTGAACATTAAAACTCTTATTTTTATTTATTTTTGATTAGCTTAGTTAGGAAAACATCCAATTTGAACATTAAAACTCTTATTTTTATTTATTTTTGATTAGCTTAGTTAGGAAAACATCCAATTTGAACATTAAAACTTAGTTTTATTTATTTTTGATTAGCTTAGTTAGGAAAACATCAAATTGGATAGGATCAAATAGGATTGGAGTTCATAGGTTGGTTGTTTAGATTACCCTCTTTAGCCAATAATATCACTGTAATGATTGAATCTTCAATTTAATATAAGAAATTTTTGTCCATGATGAAAAAGGGGAAAGTATCTTTGGTAAAGAAATGCGGGAGAGGAAACACGGTTGGGCTCGCATCCATTGTTCTTTGGGTCGAGATTCTCATCTTTATTCACGGCCCCATCAAAGGCCCTATCAGGGGAATAGCAAATAATTAAAGTACATTGAAATCACCTTTGCGTCATTCCACACTATGATTTTTTTTATGGGAACAAATCAAAACTGTGATACGATTTGACGAGAATGTGGAATAAATATGAAATCAGGAAACAATTTTTTTAAAGGGAATAAATCAATCGTTTGGCCATCTTCAGTGGTTGATCTGCGTGATTTTTTCTCAATTGCAATCTTTTATAAGGTGTCGACGACCGTGAGTAAAAAAATCACGAATACAAAGCACTGAAGATGGCGAGAAGCCGAAATCCGCCTGATGGACAAAAATAATGTGAATCGACCAAACTACAGATTATCATCAACAATGGTTTGACACTGCGGTATAGTTGGAAATAATATAGCGGATAGAGCTGCAAAACTTGCTATCAATGATGGTGAACGGTCATGTTACATCCTCCATGATGATTTCTTTTCACACTTAAAGTAAAAGAAGTTTGCTATCGTGGCAACGGCATTGAGAAGAGAATATAGATGCAGAATTAAGAGAAATTAAACCGCAAGTCAAATCTTGGGGATGCTCCTTTCGATCATCCAGACATGAAGAGGCAATACTGTATCGACTGTGAGTAGGCACACACACACAAGGCTCACCCATGGCCATGTTATGTTTAGGGAGAACGCACCTATCTGTGCCACGTGTGGAGAGCGGATGCGATGAAGCATATACTGACAACCTGTAAAGCATATGAACACGACAGAACTACACTAAAATTAAGTACAGCCTAAACCTACGGTTGGGAGCCTAGCAAGGCGATTTTCACGTCCCCTGCTTTCATTCACGCCAATAAATACACTCACACACAGTAAAAATCTTACATTCACTATCCTAATTGGTTCGACAAGTCTGTAGGTACTCGATATTGTATACAGACCGTGTCCATACGGCGTTGACACGGCGCTCATCACTGTAAGGTAAAGATACCGGGTTCGAATCTAGCGGCCCTGCATTCGAATCCGACATACTTACAAATGGGCTTTTTTTTCATAAACAAAGGCACCCTGAGGGTTGATATGACCTCTACTGTTGTGAACCCTCGTTTAAAAAAAAATTGTTTGTGGGTACTCAATATTCCATCACAAACATACATACATTCACGCCCCCCCCCATCACACTGCAAATATATATGAAAGTAAATAACCTAAACTTGTTTGGTGGGTATGTGCTTTACAGATGTTGCCGCTAAAGCTTAAAGGGCATCTCCGTGGTCTTTCTTTGGTGAGGAGATGCCCAATTAATTATTTTGGTTGAGAATTGTTGTCGAGCTTAATAATTTCTTCAAGTTTTACATTTCCCCCACTTCATTCACTTAATTGACATTAATAACAAAGATTGTCCACATCTGAAAATTTCAACAAAACAGATTTTTCTTCAGGTTTTACGCCGTTAAAGAAATTATAATTATCAGAGTAACATTGTATTGGCTAGGATTTAAGAAATATCGTTGTATTATGTAAAATATCAATCCTTATTTTAATCTTTCGCTTATATAATTGTTCCATTGTTTAAATCGAATAATTGTTTACTCAGCATTGTAGCTAGTCTTTGCATTTCAAAAAGACATTGTACAAAGATAAAAAATCGTAATTAATGGTCTTTGAGACACCATTAGACACAGGACAAATTGGCGCTTTTGCGTCCCCTTCCTGAGGAAACTACCCTAGCTTCGATCTAGAGTGTCAGTGCATAATTATCCGCCAGGAATTTTGAATAATTATAGTAAATATAGGTGATTTCAAGAAATAAGAAAGAGGAATTGTCAGCCTACTTTTTTTAAAGTAGCGAAGTTTATTTATAAGAGTCTATAGCTTTATGTTTACAAGATTACCACACTACACAAGGACCGTCACTGACCGTTGCTATAGCTGAACCTTTGAAAACTGCATTAAATAAAGGCAAAATATGTATAAGAAGGATCTTGGTATTTTTTACTTACAAGGGGAAGCTGCTGACGTGGATCGACTGTAACGAAATCTTTTTGGATGAACTAAGTCGAAAATGTTAGCCAATGGGACCTAGGAGCCGAAATTTTTTTGTAATAATTTCCACATTTTCTTGAAAATATGATTTTCTCCCTTTGCTGTGCATGTACTTCAAAGTTATATAGGTTGACTTCTTTTTGTATTTTATACCTCGGATAAGAAAATAATAAAAGAAAAGACAATGACGATTATATTGTCATATCTACCAATCCATCATGCTCGCTCGGTGTTTGTTTGCAGATAGACGTTATCGTCTATGGATGTTGGGTTATGGAAACTGCCTGATGGTCGCTTTAGATTTGAAAATGAGATTAACCACTTATACCATGGCTGGTAATGATCCATCAAACTGGAGTCATCTCTAGATGGTAAAACACCCTAAGATGGCGAAATGCTGAATAGCATCTGGCAGATCAACAGCAAAAATAGGAGGACCATAGCCATCGATAATGACCAAATTCTCCCAGTATAACTTAACGGTTATACATTGAGTTAATACCCATTTTTAATTAAACACTTAGAGATTAAATCAAAACGGAAATATGCCTTATTTTTTAAAAGTAATTTTTTTATTCTTAGTTATCCGTTTTGTACAAAGTACTTTTTCTCGATGAAGAATGCCAATGAGCATGCGGTTGTAATACGCGGAGATATTTCTAATCGGTAAAGATATTTTGCGGCCAGACGCCATATACATGTCAACCACTAGCCCAGCCGAAAAATTCAATTCAGGAACAGAAAAAACCAATAGGATTAATGGGTAAGACAATCATTTATCCAAGTTAAAAATACATTTCTAACGTATAAAAAATGGCTATTCTCGGCTTTCGTTTATTGACATCCTGGGCCTTTATGGAACGTTGAATTTAACTGTTTGCCTTTTCTTGTCACGAAATGGCTCATCGTTGTGAATTCATCAGTGTATTTCACCTTAACGAAGATTTCGGTGGACGCGATGGCCCATTTCCCACCCATCTGCGATTATAAGGATGGTGGTGGATTAATCTTCGCATAGGTTTAGGATGGAAGAATAGAAGCATAAAAGACAGAAACAACTTTTTAATGAAAGCGATATTAAATCAAGGAAATACAAATTCTCTACTACATAAATGAGATAAACAACCATACCAGTCGTAATTTACATCCTGATCGGCCATTTTGAGTTTATTTCGTCTTCCTTACTGAGCAACCATCAAGCTTTTTGTTGATAGTTTTATTTTAAACAAACATTTTTGGAGTAACAGGCAAATTATTCTTAACAGAAAGTAACTCTAATTTATAATGTTTTTTTTAATTGTTTTATGTGACTCGTAGTTGGAATCTTGTCGATTCCGATCATTCTGGCCCACATATCCTCACTGTTTGCGGTCTGTCAAACTTTTGTCGGTATTTGTCCGACTTTTGTGAAGGATCTTTGTGTTTTATTACTCAGCCGTATTCTTTTGCAAGGTATCGATTGCCACGAGAGAAAAAACTCACGGAAGCAAGGAATTGAAGATGGCGAGAACCCGAACCTGACCGACCAAAATAATGTGAATCCACCGAACTACAGACTATTTAGTGTAGTGAAAAATGGCAAAAGGAGGGAAAACTCATAAGGTGGGGTTGAGATGGGGAGTTGATGTCCGGGTGGATCGAGGTCAGGATAGCTCAGGTGGTAGAGCAGCGGCGTATCTAGCCGAAGGTCGTGGGTTCGAATCCCTCTCGTGCCATTAACTTTTTTCATCTCAACTAAAAACCTTAATTAATTGTAA